>NC_045619.1:75804329-76113449 GCF_009829155.1 Mustela erminea | reverse complement strand
TTCCATTTCATTCTTTTTCATTCTGTGAGTTTCTTGAACATAGCAAGTAGGTCTAATAATATATTTGTGAGATCTTAGTAACTCACATAGCTTATACAGTAGGTACTCAGTAGATAAATATGAAGTGAAAAAATGATTATGTTACCTGACGTGGCCAGCCTACCACAGAGAGATCATTAGATCTCAAATTTCAGATTCCCAGGCCAGTCTTCCATTATGTTCTTCCAATTTAACCTAGAGTACTACCAAAAAAAATTTTTTTTTTAATACCTCAGGAACATTTTCATTCTAAGTAAAATTTTGACACTGACCAATTTATTTTGTTTGATACCATTTCCCCTTTTTTTAATCCCTTAATTTAACACTTGGAATTTCATGATTTTGTTGTATCAACATGAAAATAGCTTCTCTGTCTTGTTTAGTTTTTTCCCATGGGTCTGTTTGCAAGAATTATTTTGTGTGTTGGGGCACCTGGGTGGCTCAGTCAGTTAAGCATCTGTCTGTGGCTTAGGTCATGATCTCAGGGTCCTGGGATCAAGCCCTGCTTTGGGTTTCATGCTCAGCATAGTCTGCTTCTCCCTTTCCCTCCCCCTCGTACTTGCTCTCTCAAATAAATAAGTAAAATATTTTTTAAAAGAAAAAATAAAAAATTCTTTTGTGTGATGAATCTGTATTATTTATTTATTCATTTATTTAAATATTATGAAAATATTGAGAAGACTGAAATGTAATCGAATAGCATGGCCAGTACCACATTCCTTTGATTTTAAATACTTGAATTTTTCTCTAAGCACTTCTATTTTCTGCCTTTTTTAATTTGTTGCTGGTGTTTATTTCTCAGTGGTTACAGGTAGATCTGACCTTGCTGCACAAGTCTTTATGAAATTGAAAGTCTGTGTGATAGAACTTGGAAACTGCAAACACTATTTAGATGGAATGAATTATTTTCATAACTTTTATTATCACTTTACACTGTGACTGCAAAATGTCCACAATTTTCATGATGATGGGAGTAATTCCACTGGGAATTTCTCCTTTTTACAACTGCTGTCAGAATTCAGAATCTTAAAATGGTTGGCATAATTTTTAGTGTGATCGGTAAAACTCATCCTTCGTGTCACATAATAATTTATAAGTTTGGTTTACTACTTTTAAAAAGAAAAACACTATTTATTAAGATGAATGAGTACATTGGTGTTATTGCTTTACATAAGAAGATCATTAATTTAGTAAATAGAGGCCATTGATAAATCATTGAAACGTAAATGTATTTAAAACATTTTTTTTAAATACTATGAAAATGTTGGTAAATACTTAGAAACTGTGGATCATAACTCTAGACATATCCAGCTTGATTGAACATTGCTTGGATGCCCACTATTTGATTTGGGTTGGATAGGTAACGTGTTTTAGAATGGCTTAGAAGGTAGGCAGACCCATGGTTCCGAATGTGTCTTCACGATTTGAATTCTGTCACATTTCATGGGTGACTCACCAGGAGTATTTCGCTTTCTTTGTTAAGGACAGCTTCAAAGTAATCTTCTGATTTAGCTACTGATATTTTCATCAGAAAAGAAATGTTCTGTAGGAAACCTGTCTTCCTTAAATGTATCAAGAGGTATCTCCTATTGTGCATCAATAAATTGGCATTATGGTTTTTTAGAGCTAGTCTCAGTGAATCCATTTAGAACAAAAATGAGTCTATAGAGCCTAATCGTGTAGATTGTGTTAAAGACTTAACCTCTCCAAAGACTGTGCTTTTCCAGAAAACACAAAACCATTCTCATGTACATCAGGCCAGTTTTTCATCTCCTTACAAAATGTCAGATGACACATTCTTACTACTTTCTACTGGATTTCTGCCATTAAATCACACTTTCCCTATTATATCCAACATCTGTTTATTCTTTTAAGTATATAAATTTGCCATGTATGGAGACTTCTAATTCATTCCATGGACTTGGAGCTTATCCTTGGTTAGTATAGTGGTCTTAGTGAAACAACCAGCTGCCACTATCCCTAGCTGTGGAGTACCTTTCCCTTTTAAAGCCTTCAGCCTTCTATCCCCTTGCTTGAGGATGTTTTCTTGATTATACAAAATTCAAAACAAGTTTACCTGAACGGAATCCCTGTATGGTGATCCTCTGAACACTTTGCATGAATTCCCATGCTAACTTGATGCCATTACTATAGCTACTTATGGTTGGTTTAGGTTTACCGTATCTTTCTACATGAACAGTTCTTTTTCTTTGAATAACGATCAGCAACAATTGTTTGATTCTTTGCTCATAGGTACTACAGTGCCACCATTCTGCAGATGTCTGGTGTTGAAGATGACAGACTGGCGATATGGCTGGCTTCGGTGACAGCCTTCACAAATTTCATATTCACGCTCGTGGGGGTCTGGCTTGTCGAGAAAGTTGGCCGCAGGAAGCTTACCTTTGGCAGCTTAGCAGGTAGGTGACTGGATGAAGAAGTCCATTTTAAACTTTGCTCTAATGATGACAAGTTCACTTTCTAAAATACAATACTGGTACCACTTATGATCTTGTTCTCTTAGCTAAATAATAGGGTTCTTCTAGACAAAATGTTTTTTATAGAAAGAACTCTATGTTATGATATATAACTAGAATGTGACTAGAAACTGGAGTTGTAAGAACAATTTGAATCTACCAAGGGTAACATTCTGTGCTCTTATTTTTGAGTTCTGCTCAAAGGTACAAAAGTGAAAAGAATAATTGGTTTTTGTTCCTCTTTGAAAAATTTGATATTCATAAACTCACTTTTTAACGTGTTTTATTTTTAGGTTCGGTATAATATGGAAGTAAATTTGGAGCATTTTTTTTCAAAGCTCCTTGAACAGTAGAATATTGACAGTATATAATTTCTCCACAAAGCAGCGAGAAATTTTTTGTGTGTTTGAACCAGGCTCAAATTTAAGGTAAATTCAGGTTGGTTAAGTGTGTTTTCTGTAATAGCTAAATAAGACAAAACTTTTCTCACTTTCAGGTATCTTTTGTCTCTGGATTCTGACCTTTCATTATTTTTCCTTTGTTTCGCTTGACAGACTGAGACCCACATTTGCCATTGTCTTCACATGTTGCACCATATAATTTTGTCTTTTTCATATATACAGATTCCTAATGATCAATTAGCTATCTTCTAATAGCTCCTTTATAAGTTTAATTAGAATAAGAATACATTTTTCCATTAAAATGTAAAGTTTCCAGACTGGCATGAACTAAATTCTATTTTGACCAAATTATACCTTAAAACCCTCATCTAATAGCAGTGCTTCCGGCACTTGTCCCAGATTTTAATGAGAAAATACATTCTGAGATCTAAACACAGCTATTTGGAGCACATAGTCTCTTCCACCCCTCCCTCCAGAAGGAAGAGTGGCATGTTCCACCCTGTATTTTTTTTTTTTTTAAGATTTTATTTATTTATTTGACAGAGAGATTACAAGTAGGCAGAGAGGCAGGCAGGGGGGTGAGGGGAAGCAGGCTCCCTGCTGAGCAGAGAGGCCGATGCGGGGCTCGATCCCAGGACCCTGAGATCATGACCTGATCCGAAGGCAGACGCTTTAACCCACTGAGCCACCCAGGCGCCCCCCACCTTGAATTCTTGCCTAAGCAGTGGAAGGACTTGAGTCTGATAATGTGAGCTGAACTGAGGGGAAGGTGAGCAGAGATTGTCTGATTAAGAGGCAGAGGTAATTGCAATACCCAGCATACACAGAGAAGCAGAAGGGTAAATGACGAAAGGTGAGGGACAAGGAGGCTAAAAACCATTCGTTCATAAACTTGCTGAAACCAAAAGTGTTTAGTCTGGAAAGAAAAAAGACTAAAGCATTACCCAGTATATACCTTATTCTAGCAGATGGTAGATGTTACGAGGGCATAATTTTTACTCAATATGGAAAATATAGTTTTAATAATCAGAACTATCCAACAATAAATTGGGCTGCCTTATTAGGATGGTAAATTCTGAACAAAAGGATAGTTGACCATCAGGTAGTGATGTACCAAAAATAAATTCCTGTATTTGGCTAGAAATTGTATTTGCAGAGCCCTGAGGTTCGGATCAACCCTAAAAAGAGGTAGCAGCTGCTTCAAACTTTTTAATCCACTGAGCCACCCACGCGCCCCTGCTTCAAACTTTTTAAATGGGTACGTACTCTTCCTTTTGAATGGGGCCTCTGGATATGGCTCCCTCAAGAGGTCTTACTTTTTAAATAGAATGTCAGGTCTTCTTAAACTTGGGATTTGGCTTTTGAGATCTGAGGAAAACATTTTTTTTTCCTAGTGGCCTACTCCCTTTATTTGTGGTATTCCAAGAGACGCTTTCTCATCAGTTCTGAAGGTTTTTAAGGCACTGCACTCTAGAGCCTTCCTGCTTCGGTTTGAATTTTCTGTGTGCAAGTTTCCATTTTCTCATTAGTAAAAAGCATTCTAGTCTGCACTCCATAGGGTCATAAAGAGGATCGAACACATTTATACACACAGAGCATTTAAAGCTTTTCCTGACACGGATCCCAAGGTGCCTAGCACATCTTCCCTCCCACAGCATTCTTACTGACGGACTGGTTCTTTGTCGTTTTAACCCTAGTGTGAAATCAGCTGGCATCCCCAGAATCCGGGAACGTGCCTGAACTCTCCCAGCCAGTGTCGCGCTTCACCTCGCACTGTAGGGACTCTGCTCCAGGGGTTTCCAGAGCCCATCCCTGGCTATTAAGAGAAGGTATTAAGACAATGACCTGGGAGGACAGTACCCAGAGAGTTCAGGGGCTGCTGCTTATGAGCAGCTGGGGGCACTTTTCTCTCCTGCCTTGTTTTCTTTTCAGCCCAAACCACCAGCACCCTGGTGGCGCACCCTGCTAAAGCCATGCAGTGATTGCTCTAGCATGAAAGAGGTCTTCCGTCATGTAGACACAAGAGTTCCTCGTTATGTAGCCAATCAAAGTGATGATGTAGCTATTACAGTGGTTTAGGAGGGGAAAGGCCTAGTTTCTTGTCACAGGTCTCCTCTTTTACGTGTACGTGGAGGTGTAGATAGAGCTCTTGATGCACATCTGGTTTTTAACTGATTGAAAGGTAGTAGACCGTAATGACCAATGGAAGTTTACACATTCAGTAGAAAACATACTGTTCAACAGTGGATTAGTATTACCCTTACAGATGTTCATTTCACTTTCTGATGTCAGTTGATTCTGGGCTAGTTATATATTTATTTCAATGTTTTTGTTTTTGTGTAGGTATCAACATTATGCTAGTGCTATAAGTTCTGTTGAAAATTTTCTTAAAAGCCTTTGATCCAGTTTTGTCCCCCTTTTTATGTTTTTATTATGACTTATGATACTGGGGTAAATTACTGGGAAAAGTCATCAAAACAATTTTTGAATAGGTAGTCATTCTTTAAAAATTACTGCACATAAACTATGCATATGTAGACCTGAACAAAAGAACTCTTTATACAAAGAAACATAAAATATATCGTCCATGAGTAATTTTAAATGGAAGACATTCTGTGGTGTTCTGACTTTTGATAATATTTTGAGGATTTACTTATTTATTTGAGAGAGAAAGCACATAGCAGAGAGAGCTGGAGGAAGGGCAGAGGGAGAGGGAGAGAGTCTCAAGTAGACCCCCGACTGAGCAGGGAACCTGACACAGGGATCCATCCCATGACCCTGAGATCACTATCTGAGCCAAATTCAAGAGCCAGATGCTTAAACAACTGAGCCACCCAGATGCCCCAGTGACTTTTAATTTTTTTTTAAAGAATTTATTTTATTTATTTATTTGACAGACAGAGATCACAAGCAGGCAGAAAGGCAGGCAGAGAGAGAGGAGGAAGCAGGCTCCCTGCTGAGCAGAGAGCCTGATGTGGGGCTTGATCCCAGGACCCTGGGATCATGACCTGAGCCGAAGGCAGAGGCTTTAACCCACTGAGCCACCCAGGCGCCCCAACTTTTAATATTTTTAAAGCTTGCTCAGAGAACTGGTCTTTCTCATAAACATTACATATTTATTTATTTATTTATTTTTTTAAAGATTTTATTTATTTATTTGACAGAGAGAGATCACAAGTAGGCAGAGAGGCAGGCAGAGAGAGAGAGAGGAGGAGGCAGACTCCCTGCTGAGCAGAGAGCCCGATGCAGGACTCGATCTCAGGACCCTGAGATCATGACCTGAGCCGAAGGCAGCGGCTTAACCACTGAGCCACCCAGGCGCCCAACATTACATATTTAAAGACAACCTCTTGATACTTTTAATAGAAGAAGGTCTGCATCTACATAGGTTTATTGTAACTAATCAGAAAGGCAGAACACTATGTTCTTTTTCCCCAAATATCTTGGTATTAGAATATGTCTGAGCACATCACTCATAGACCATCTCCATCAGAATTACCAGAGGGTACTTACTTTGAAATACGTATTCATGGACCTTACCTCACATGTACTGAATTAGGGTCTCTGCGGATGGGGTCTGGAACACGGACACTTCAAACAGCTTCCCCAGCGGATACTTACAGACAACAGAGTGTGCTTTACTAGAGTCATGGGAAGGGGAATTACTATTTTTTTCTAAGTATTTACTAGTAATTCAGCCCTGCACCAGGTAGTTATAGTTACTTCTTGCATCAGATATTTTTGAACACATGATTTATCCAACACACTTCCACTTCCTGAGAAGAACATCTGTATTGGGAAAATTATATCAGAATCCCAAAATGTCACAGTATACTTAGTTACAAGGGAGTCTTCTCAAAGCATAAAGAATGTGCCCAAACTGCACAGAGTACTGTGGAAGATCCAAGGCCTTCCTATGTTGGACTCAAATCTGGGTTAGAGTAATGATCAATCCGACAGTAACTATGATAATTTGAATACCAAAATGTGGCTGATAAAACATCTGTAACTTTTTTGTTTTGAAGATTTTATTTATTTATTTGACAGAGTGAGACACAGCGAGAGAGGGAACATAAGCAGGGGGAGTGGGAGAGGGAGAGGCAGGCTTCTCGCTGAGCAGGGAGCCCAACGCTGGACTAGATCCCAGGATCCTGGGATCACGACCCCAGCCAAAGGCAGACAATTAACGATGGAGCCACCCAGACAGCCACAAACATCTGTAACTTGTTAAAAGAAATAAGTAATCCAAGTAGTTTTAAGCTTTAAAGGTATATGAGTCTATGACAGAAATAAGTGATCATTTTAAAGTGTATTCCATAAATAAAGTCATTTAAGATACCATTCCTTTCCCTTAAGGAGTTTATCATCTTTGAAGTTTTGTTTTACAGGGCACCTGGGTGGCTCAGCAGGTTAAGCCTTTGCCTTCGGCTCAGGTCATGATCTCAGGGTCCTGGGATCGAGTCCCGCATTGGGCTCTCTGCTCAGCAGGGAGCCTGCTTCCCCCTCACTCTCTCTGCCTGCCTCTCTGCCTACTAGTGATCTCTGTCTCTCAAATAAATAAAATCTTTAAAAAAAAAACAAGTAAGTTTTACAAGTCATATTGGGGCACCTGGGTGGCACAGTCAGTTAAGCATCCAACTCTTAGTTTTGGCTCAGGTTGTGATCGTGGGGTGGTGAGCTAGAGCCTGGCCTTGGGGAGCGAGGAGTCTGCTTAAGACTCAACTCTTCCTCTGCCCTTACCCTACCACACGTGCTCTCTCACTCTCTCAAATAATAAATCTTTTTTCTTTGATTTTATTTTATGGGCGCCTGGGTGACTCAGTCATTAAGCATCTGCCTTCACTCAGGTCATGATCCCAGGGTCCTGGGATTGAGCCCTGCTTCGGGCTCCCAGCTTGGTGGGGAGCCTGCTGCTTCTCCCTTTCTCTCTGCTGCTCTGCCTGCTCATGCTCTCTCACTCTCTCTCTCAAATAAATAAATAAAATCTTTTTTTTTAAAGTTTATTTTATGAATTACATATATTGTGTGTGTGTATAAAAACAAGTTAAGCCCTGGCATATATGATGCCCAGTAGCCTGGGGAGCTGTTTAAAACTCAGATATCTGATCCCCATTTTCTGTAGACTGATTCAGAGGTTTATGTACAGCCCAAGCATTTCCTTCCAATAGGAAATCAGGACTGAGAAACACTGGTATATATAATAAGGAATGTAAAGGTGTAATACTGACTTTTTAAAGGATTATCATCGAAAATGCATCAAAATAAAATAAATTTGTGCTTAAGAAGGGTTAAGTCATCAGCTTTTCAGGAATTTTGTGTATCCGGAATGGTCAGTTCACCATACTTTGAGGTAAGTGGGACCTTTTTAGAGATGGATACAAGAGATACTTTGTATGTACTGCAGAACCCTCAGCTAGAATATGTATGGTATTTACCCTGTGACCTCAGCTGTCTAGTTTTAAGAATTTTTTTTTTAAAGATTTTATTTATTTATTTGCCAGAGACAGAGGGAGAGAGAACAAACGAGCACAGGCAGCACAGGCAGACAAAGAGACAGGCAGAGGCAGAGGGAGAAGCAGGCTCCCTGCCGAGCAAGGAGCCCAATGTGGGACTCGATCCCAGGACCCTGGCATCATGACCTGAGCCGAAGGCAGCTGCTTAACCAACTGAGCCACCCAGGTGTCCCAAGATTTTGTTTTTTTAAAAAAATACTCAGAATTACAAAAATCTGTGGCACTGTGGCCCATTCATTAATGCAAGCAGTACTTCTAGGGATCTGCTATACAGCAGGCATTAGAACTGGACGTCCGTGAGTGTGTACTAGGCATGCCATCTTAGAGTTTTTATTTTATCATGGAGACAGATTATTTAATAAGCATTATTAAAGAAACATATCGTGCTTCCTTCATATCTTAAAGTATCAGAATTTACAGATTGGAAAACATCTTCCTGCCCCACAACAATGTGCCATGGAAGTAATCTGGGGGAAAAAAACTTAAGGACCCAGGTTCTTTGATAGATGGATTCACAGTAAAATCCAAGGTTTGTTTTGTTTGAAGAGAGAGGGATGATTTTCATAATCTCCTCTCTTTCTAAAAGAACTTTTTTCAGTTTCCCGCTTCAGGGCTCTGATAATCTTTCAGAACAGAAATGCCTCACACTATTCCTAGTTTAAGTTGAAAGCCAGTAAGCTGTAATTTTAGGTTCATGGCTTTTTTGACCCATTATGGCAAAAATAGACTTCTTATCTCCCCTCAGGCCTCCCCTTCTTTCGACCTTTTTCTACAATTTTGGAAAATATGCTGCTGCTTCTTATGACCATGATAGTACAATAGCATTTCATAGCATTACCAAAATCCTTCAAATACATGAGGATATTTAAAATTCAAGGGCACCTGAGTGGCTCAATCATTAAGCATCTGCCTTCGGCTCAGTCACGATCCCGGGCTTCTGGGATCAAGCCCCACATGGCATCAGGCTTCCTGCTCATCAGGGAGCCTGCTTCCCTTCTTCTCCCTCTACTGCTTCCCCCACTTGTTCTCTCTCACTCTCCCTCTGTTAAATAAATAAATAAAATCTTTTAAAAAATAAAGAATTCACTGCAGTTCTACAGGGTGAATATTTTCACTCCCATTTTATGGAAGACAAAATTGAACTTTGGGAAGGTCCCGTGCTTTATCCAAGATCACAGAAGTCAAGAAATGGCAGAATTGGAACTTAACCACAGCATTTAACTGGGCACATCCCCTGTATCTTAAAAACATACACCTCAGCCATTATATAATCCCACTGCACTTCCACAGTGCTTCCCAAAGTTCTTCTTTTACCCATTCACTTAATAATATTTTTAGTCATATCTTAAATTTACCTCTCAGTTTAATAAGTAAAAACTTTGCTACTGTGTAAATGCCCTCCCTAAATTCCCTATTTTATTTTTTTTTTTTAAGAAAAGATTTTATTTATTTGTCAGAGAGAGTGAGCACAAGCAGGGGGAGGGGCAGGCATTGAGCAGAGAGCCCAATGCAGGACTCGATCCCAGGACCCTGAGATCATGACCTGAGCCAAAGGCAGTTGCTTAACCTACTGAGCCACCCAGGCATCTCTAAATTCCCTATTTTAAACACATTGCCCCATTCAAATTAATTGTATAAATTACTACAATCCTATTTTCTTTTTTCTTTCTTCCTGTGACTCTTTTTGTGTATCCTTAATGGCTGGAACAATAGTCAGAAACTGGAAAACTTTCTTTTTTACTGTCAGGATGTCTCTCAGGAACTCAAAAGTGAGCCTTTTAAATGATGTACTTAATCACTATTCCTGTAATTGAAAGATTCTACTTCCAGACACCAGCAGGAAGTGAATACATGTGCTAGATCCTTTCTGGCACCTTCAAGTCATGAGGAAAGTGCTACTCCCCTTTAATAAGAAATGTTCTGTCAGCTGCTTTTGAAATGTTCAGTTTATTTTCAGTTTACTGATTTACTGCACTAAACAATGCCTTTAGAACAATTTTCTTGGCAACGTGAGCAACACTTGGTGTGAGTCTGTCGCCTTTCATACTTCTGACATCTTGGGCTGTCAGTCATGCTAGTTGCATGAGTTGATTGCGAGACTGTCAGCAAGCCAAGATTTTTTGGTTTTTTGTTTGTTTTGTTTTGTTTTGTTTTTTGTTTAAGATTTTATTTATTTGTCAGAGAGAGAGCAAGCACAAGCAGGGGGAGTGCCAGGCAGAGGGAGAAGCAGGCTTCCTGGGCTCATGACCTGAGCTGAAGACAAATGCTTAACCTACTGAGCCACCCAGGTGTCTCTATTTTTTTGTGGGGTGGGGTTTTTTTTGTTTTTGGGGTTTTTTTGTATTTTGTTTATTTGTTTTTTATGAAAATCATTACCAGTCTCCTGTTTGGCTAGCAAATATATTTGTTTTGAATTTCATTCTTGTCGTGTTTGGCAGTGAATGTGCTAGTGAATTTTTTCTAATAATCTGTACATATATATATTAGGAACACTTTTTAATAATTCAATGAAGATAATGGTATTTTTTTCAGAGCTATGTCTTGCCAGACCCAGTCTGCTTTGAAAGAATGTTGCCATCTCTTCTCTGATGTAAAACTTCTTTTTAATTCTATTTTTTTTTTAATTTTTATTTTTTTAGGTACCACTGTGGCGCTTCTTGTTCTTGCTCTGGGATTTCTGCTGTCTGCGCAGGTTTCCCCACGCATCACTTTTAAACCAGTCATTCCATCTGGACAGAACAGTACTTGCACAAGATACAGGTGAGATTTTGTAATGGTCCCCTGCCTTCACCAAACTCTGGTGACTTTTTTGTTTGCTTTTAACTTTTCTAAAATTTGAGAGATGAGTAGGAGCTTGTTTATGAAGGAAGATAAGATGATGGGAAAGGTGGTGGAAGGAACCACCAAGAGGAGGAACAGCATGTGCAAAGACACGAGGATAAAAGTGCTTAAGGAAAAGTATTAGACACAAAATTGACATGTTTCTGGAAATTCAAAGTTGGGATCAATATGGAATTGAAGCAGGAGTACTATGAAACTATTTTAGATCATATGTGTATGACTCAGTGGCATCTACATTCCAGGTAAAATAAGTAACTTCAATCAGTAATTAAACCTTTCCATGATATATGTGTCTGACAGAGGAGATTATCATCTTCATATTCTAACAGTCTTCCCAGAGTTCTGCAAGTATCCTTTCATTCATGAAAGCCGAAAAGGAAGTTTTCTTTCACTGCTGGGGTTCTTCTAGAGCATTAAAGAGTGGAAAGAGATGGTGGAGGAGAGTGAAATACATTCTGATGCCAGTTACAGGTGTAGGAACTCAAGTCTGATGGTGTACACACTGTGTGATTAGATGGTTGGAGAAGTGGATAGATGGACAGTCAGATGGACTAAAGAATGCACAAATGAATTACTTAGAGATTGAATGAACAGACCAATTAATGTATCTGGCAGCAGAGTTTCAAAGGTTATAACTTCATTTTAGTGGTTTAAAAGACTACCAGCCCCTTTAAAATACATGGATAGAACAAACCTAGCTTGCTTGCTTGCTTGCTTTAGAGTGAGCAAGCACATGCACATGCAGGGGTCTGGAAGGGGCAGAGGGAGAGAGAGAATCTTAAGCAGGCTCCAAACACCCAGTGTGGAGCCCACCACAAGGGCTTAATCTCAGGACCCTGAGATCATGAACTGAGTTGGAATCAAAAGTCAGACACTTACCTAACTAAGCCACCCAGGTGCCCCAAGACTTAGTATTAAAAACAAAAAATGATAGTCCTTCAGCCTCAACTAGATGGACACAAGTCTCAAGTAAATTGGTAAATGATTTATTAATATATCAACTTTTAGTCATATACTCCTATATGAAATTAAAACAACACATTGATACACTAGATTCCACTTGGAACTTTATATTGAGTGGTTATTGTATTTATGGTGGTTTCTCATTTATAGCAATGAAAGGATATATATTATTATGCCTTTTGGGTCCCAAATTCTGATATCCACTTTCCTTGAGAAGTAAATGGTTATACTCCTTCTTTCTCTTACTAATAAATTTACTTCTATATTGGTCTACTGAATTTTTAAGTCTTTATCTGGTTCTGAAGAAGACTTAAACATGTCTTGATGAAAGAAGTTAGCTTTAGAATAGACTATTACTAGATATAGTCGCGTTTACTTTCTATGAATATCCCACATCAGCTGCTAGGTGATAGAGCCATTACTAGAATTCTCCATGCTCTCCTTTTGGTTTTTTTTTCATAGATATTTTAAGTAAAATGTTTTTAACATAGTTACTCCTGACAGATTACTTAAAATGTTACTGTTGTTGGGGCACCAGGGTGGCTCAGTCAGTCAAGTGTCTGCCTTCAGCTCAGGTCATGATCCCAGGGTCCTGGGATCTCCTTCTGCCTGCTCTGCCTGCCACTCCCCCTGCTTGTGCTCATTTTCTCTGTCTTTGACAAATAAATAAATAAATAAATAAATAAATAAATAAAATCTTTTTTAAAAAATTAAAGTTGTTTGAGCAACTCTAATACATGATACCTGGTTTAGATGGAGTAATTTAGATTCAGAATAAGATCGATACACACATGGTCAGAGCACCTAAAAGCAGAAAGTTAGCCAGAGTATGAAAGAAGTTTTATGAACTTCTGATACAGTAAAAGAATAACAAACTTTTGAATGATTGGCATAATAAAATAGTTTTCTTGACATCAACTTTTAAAATTTAAATAAAAATATTTATTGCCCTAGTAGAGTTTGCATAGCAATTTGTGATTATCAACCTATTAATCCTTCTGATCCTTTGAGGTTGTCATCTACCTAATATTTCAGTACTAGAGTATAGTGGAGGAGGAGAATTGTTACAGCAGAATTTTATTCTCATCACAAAAATGGGCAGCAGCTTTTGAATCAGAACCAAATTTTTACATGTCCTTTGGGAGTCAGTGAATATGAGAAACAGTTCTACATTTTGTGCCTTCTTTCAGAGTAACGCGTTAGGCCTTGTGGGAATTTGGTAGTATGTAGATATATTCTGAGTGATTTTATAAAAGGCCTGCATTCCCCATACTGATTTTGTTCTAGTCTCTGATTGTCTTCTTGTTTTTGTTAAAATTATGTATACACTTTCCCCTTTCTCTAAGATAAACATGAAAGTCATGTTTGCAATACACCATAGGATGAGTAATGTTTAGGCTGTAAATGTAGATACTGTGCTTTCCTCATGGAATGATCCATATAGGAAAATTGAGCAAATAAAACAGATTTAAAAGGGAAATTGACTTAATATCTATCTTAAAAATGTTGTATACTGTTGATGAGATTGTAAATTTCTCTTCATTTTGGAAGGAGTACATTTCTGCCTAGTAAGAGTTAAATGCCTGTGCCCACTGACTCAGCACTTCCATTTGTAGAAATCTATAGACTGTAGTGATGCATATGGATTCATTCCAATTATAGTCAAGTATTCTTTGTCCGATTAAATGTGGTTTCTTATGAGAGCTTTCAAAGCTTTGAAGATTCGTACCTTTCCTAAGTAACACTTGCCTCAGATTTTTGACATTTTATTAATTTTGAATGTGATCTCAGTGTATGCAAATCACTATCATAAAACCCTTCAAAGTAGGCAGATACTTCCTAAAATATATGTGAAATTTCAGGGTTTTAATCTCATCTCATTCCTTCATTCATGTGTTCATGCATGTAGTTGGAAATATTTATGGAACACCTACTTATAGGATTATAGTTAAGGATAAATTAATATAAGAAAACAGTGCCTCTGGGGCGCCTGGGTGGCTCAGTTGGTTGAGCGGCTGCCTTCGGCTCAGGTCATGATCCCAGACTCCCGGGATCGAGTCCCACATCGGGCTCCCAGCTCCTTGGGGAGTCTGTTTCTCCCTCTGATCTTCTCCCCTCTCATGCTCTCTCTCACTCATTCTCTCTCAAATAAATAAATAAAATCTTAAAAAAAAAAAATTAAAAAAAAGAAAACAGTGCCTCGCACATAATAAGCATTCAGTAAATATTGCAGCTATTGTTATACTTAAGAAGGCTTACAATAGGGGGCACCTGGGTGGCTCAGTTGGTTAAGCGACTGCCTTCGGCTCAGGTCATGATCCTGGAGTCCTGGGATGGAGCCCCGCATCCGACTGCCTGCTCAGCGGCGTGTTTGCTTCTCCCACTGACCTCTCTCCTCTCATGCTGTCCCTCTCATTTTCTCTCTCTCTCTCAAATAAATAAATCTTAAAAAGAAAAATAATACAAAGAAAGGTTATAATAGGAGATGAGCTTGGGATGATGGGTAGTCTGTCAGAGAAGATTACCCTGAGCACTGGGTATTTGAACGGAACTCTGAAAGGAAGAGAGGAGCATGCCAGGCAGAAGAAACAGCAGTTATGAAGGCCTTGCAAGGCACAGGGAACTTGGCAAGTGCAAGGAACTGAAAGGATGCTACTGCAATTAAAGAATCCTAAGAAAACACTGGTAAGGTGGGCGGAGCCAGATTCATGCAGGACCTCAGAGGTCACGTGAAAAATTCTGATCTTCAGTCTACAACATGAACCCATTGAGAAGTTTTAAGTAGGGTAGTGGCTCGACCAGATTTTCTCGTCTAAAGTTTCTCTCTGGGCGTGGGATGCACAGAGGGCAGATGCTAATGTAAGCAGTCTGGTTATTAGAGTTCTCCTTGAGAGAGATAATTGCCTGGGCTGTGGTGGTAAAATCGAAAGGAAACAGGTAGACACATTCTAAATATATTCAGGAGAGAAAAATCAATGGGGATTAAAAATAAGTAACTGATTAATTATGAGCAGCCAGGCAGAAGAGATCATGAAAATGAAATGCCATTATTGGGTGAGGCAATTACTATATTTTAGTAGGAATTGACAAAAGGGACTGTGTCTCTAATTCATTTTTATTTTTCCTGTTAAAATTTCTCCATTGAGAGTCCTACTTAGAGTCATCTAAGGAAGCATTTAAAGCCACCCCATCCCTCATTCCCATGAATCTGCCTTAGCAGAACAGTGGAGGGTATGTTCGAAATACTCCCTCGGGTAGTTCCAGTACAGCTTCTATTAAGAACCACATACCATAATGCTTCCTTTTTTTTTTTAACTGCCAGCTTCCTTTCATTCCTTCTTCTTTTTTCCCTGGAATGTTGTTAAAGCAAGAATACAAAAATAATCAGTGTGGTTCTTTATCTGTTGAGTAATACTTTCGTGTTTTCCTCTCCAGATGAAGTTTACAAACATTGAAATGTCCAAACTGTTGCTTCATTATAGACCTCCCTATGGTGGTAACACAAGTTTTGAGAAACTGTAGATGTCTAACTAATTAGCTCCTCAAAGTTTAGTTACAGTAAAAGTATTTTTGCAATCACTGTACTTTCCGTGTCCTTTTGCCACCCTTGTGTGATTTAGCACACATTGTTGGCATGACACTATAAAACCGTTAGATTCAGTTATAAAACTTAGAAACTCTGTTAGGCCCTAATTTTTTTTTTCTAGTATTTGGCATCCTGGTGATGACGTGTTTTGTATCCAGTAATTCTTAGCAACTTGATGGTGAGTATAGTATTATACTATGAACTACAACTTTCCATTTCTGTCAAATTTAGTCTTCTGTCTAGTTATTTCCATTAAAATTAACTTATTTTAATTTTTTTGACCTGGTTGTATAGGCTAATGTGCTTTGGGGTTACAGAGGAAAATGTGTTACATATCTGTAACATATGTAGGAGGTTTTCTGTAAATTTGTAAATATGCATGAGGTTACAGAGGAAAATAGACCTACTTCAGGTGAAGATAAATGTATACAAAGGGAAAATGAGAGTTGAAACAAAAAGCCCGTCCCACGTCATCATGTACCCTTATCTCCAAATAGTTATGCATGTCTTTTGCTAGCATTTAAGTACCCAGCCCTGAGTTTGATGCCTGGATGAGAGAATTGTAGAAGAGATTCTTGGAGGAAGTTGGCCATTTATGGGACATTTTCAGTTCTTTTCTTTCATGACCTTTTTATCTTCATGCCTTGGCATTCGGCCAAGGACCTGCAAAGACCCCTACAATAGCAGGATCCCCTATTTAAAGATTTTTATTTATTTATTTGACAGAGATCACAAGTAGGCAGAGAGAGAGAAAGGGAAACAGGCTCCCCACTGAGCAGAGAGCCTGATAAGGGGCTCAATCCCAGGACCCTTGGATCATGACCTGAGCTGAAGGCAGAGGCTTAACCCACTGAGCCACCCACATGCCCCAGGATCCCCTATTTAAACTTGTGTTTTCCATTGTCAAGAAGTGCTTCTTGGGAAGCCAGAAAGGCAAAAAGGACGACTCTAGTTTAGCTGTGCAGAGTAGGGAAAGAACATCCCAGGTGTAAGACACATCCTATAGACAGGTCCTACACAGGGAGCCTGGCTTCTTCAAGGAGTGTGCAAGTGAGGCTGGGTCATAGTGGGCAAGCAGGAGAATGCCACAGAGATAAACTGGGTGACAGACCATGCCAGGACCTCATAATCATCATCTTTTAGATTACTGAGGAGCCTTTGAAGGGTGATGAGATGAAATGACATCATCAGATTTGTGTTCTTAAAAGATGACTCTGAAAAAAAGATACAATTTAAAAATATAAAATATCACTCTGGCTGCAGAGTAGAGAAGTGATAGAGGGACAACAAAGGGTGCAGGAGGGAGATAAGGTACGAGAACTCAGGAACCTAGGCAGGAAGTAATGCAACATGGACATTGGCTATGGAGACACAGAGACTCAGTAGTTTAGAAGGGTGTGACAGGGCTGGGTGGTCGAGTGGATGACATATGCAGACAGATGCTTTCGGCAGGGTTAGAATCGTACTCAGGTGAGAGCAGCCCTGGGGTCGGAAACTTCACTGTCTTTTACTTCTTGGAAACACTCTTCCAGGGTTCTAAGCCTGCAGACCCTTTCTCTGGCTTTCCAATTAAAGGTAGGAGTCACATAGTAAGAAGAGTACTGACTATTTGCTGTCATTTATGTTCTTATTTGAGATATCAGTTTCATTACTTTTGGACCTCAGAAGACTTTGAGAAAAACTCTTAGGGATTTGTTTACTTAGCTTTGAAGTAACACAAAAAGGCAAAGGGAAAAACACATCTCTGTCATAATCCATAAGGACCTTTTGTCTCTTTCAAGAGCTCTGGTCATTGTAATGAATAAATAAAATCAACCTGGAGGAGTTCTTTTCACATTTCAAGCCAACCCACTTTAGAATATCATCCCTGCTTTGTTCCGATAAACAAAAAGAATTCACTGTCCAGTACTGTGTCAGCAGCTGACTGCAGTCATAACCACTGGGGTGTTTCCTTACAATAAAGGCCAAAGAAACTACAAATAAAATGAGTACTAAATGGAGTTTGTTTTTTTTTTTTTAAGACTTCATTTATTCATCTGAGAGAGAGAGAGAGAGAGAGCAGGAGCAGTGGGGAAGAGCAGAGGGAGAGGGAGAAGCAGACTCTGCTGAGGAGGGAGCCCGACATGGGGCTCGATCCCAGGACTCTGGAATCATGACCTGAGCCTAAAGCAGACGCTTAGCCAATGGAGCCACTCAGGCACCCCTAAAGGGAATTTCTAAACAACTTAACTATTCTCTAAGTTTAAATAAATAAGATCACCTTCTCATAAATTATGATTTCAAACAAGTGATGAAAACAGTTCAGGTATTAACACTTAAACGTATTCTGTTTTTTAAATTGAAGCATTTATATCACATTACACAGCCCCTACTATGTTTGCCCTACCTATTGGTGTGGACCGTCCTTTTAAAAAAAAAAAAAAAAAAAAATTTTTTTTTTTTAATACAAAACATAGCAATGTAGTTAAAAGACTCTCTTTAGTAAATGTGGTTGGGTAGGTGGTTGGTTGAGGTGGGCTGGCTAGTTAGAATTGAGAGAAGGCAGGTGATGTGCTGATGGAAGAGAAGATTTTAGTACAATTTTGTAGTCCTGGAAGTTGGTATATTTGCTAAAAAATTTGGTGACACTTTGTTGCTATAAATAGTTGTCAATGTAGGAAGCTTCCAAGCCTTGGTTTCTTCAAAGTGCTTGGCCTTCACCTCTAGTCCTGTCTCCAGCATACCGAGTGATTCATTTTGTAGGCCTGCTAACGGGCTCGGCAGTTTAGGTGGTTGAGGTGGGAAGGTCTCTGGGCACGCAGCAAGTCACATGCTGTGCATGAAATGCTTCGGTGACTTTTTCAGGTTGCTGCTTGGTAGTAACAAGAGAATGTTTTCCTTGTATTAATAAGCAAATAGCAAAACAAGATACTATGACCCATGCCTCTTGGACTGTAACATCCAGGTTATGTGGTGAATAAATTAGAAGACTGGAAAAATGAAATCACGTATCTGGAACAACCTGGCTTTAGAAGCAGATATCCAGCAATTGGTTGTTGTATGATTCTACACACTTTAGCACATCAAAGAATACAGCACTTTAGGAAAAATATTTATGTGCTTTTGTAGTCAGTTCGTTGTTCAGTAAATATTTTTGAAAGTGACAGTAGGTCGGCGGATACTGAGATTAAAGGGAAAAGAGGAAGCTGTACTCCACATTCACAGATAGGAGGGAGGAAGATGCAAATAAATGACTACAAAATAGTGTGATCAAGGCTGACAGATATCTCCGAGAAGGCCCTGGCATAACTCACTTCTCCTGCGGCCATCCCAGAAGGCCTCACACAGGAGGGTTCGCAACCTTAACATTATTCTAGATGCCTTCTGAGAGGCGTGTCTTCAGCTGCATAAAATAAATTATATGAATACAAGGGGAATCAATTATATTGAAATATGGCTGCCAAATATTTGTTAAATAAACCTCTTCTATCATAATGTGTATAGAGCTGGTCACTAACACTGAGTAATAGATCTAGCTGCATGGATAAGCAGTTTCAAAACCACAGTGAAGGTAAATGGTTTTGGAGATTTCTGCAACTACCGTCATGGGTTATGAACACATCTGTGATTTCTGTTGTCAGTAGTTTGTTGCCTACCTTCATAACTGAAGGAAATGCTAAGTTTTAGTAAAAGCCTAGTGAATTAGAGGTGTAACTTTTTTCTCATCTGAGTGAATAGGCCCCCCTATATTGAAGTCCTCACATAGGAGTGAGCTTGATCTAATTCTTCCAGGGTAAGAGTTTCTCAGACCAGCCAAAGTGGAGAGAGCCCCTGGGGGGTGTGTCAAACAGATAAGCTCTCCAAGGTATTCTAAAGTTTGATAATGTTGGAGAAAGGGACACCAGTCATGAGATGAGGTGGAAGGGAGGTCAGGGCTTTATGTAAGTCAAAATGTATAGTAGATGAAAAGCATTCAACAGCATAGGGCAAGGAAATGACACGATCAAATTTGAGCTTTAGAAAGAGTTTTCTGCTTGAATTTTAGGGGAGTTACTGAGAGGAAAGGGCAGAGACCTCCAGAAAGAAAGAACAGGAGTCTGAAGTTAATTGCATGATGGTGAGTTTGAGGTCAAAGGTGTCTTTGGAGATATGATTGGGAGTAGATAGGTTAGAGGGAAAGAAACTGTTTAGGTCATTCAAATCTGTGGATACTCAGTTCGGGCTAAGTGAACCCAGGTGATATGCCTAGGAAGATAGATGAACCAGAATTGCAGACGTTCTTTTTACTTTAAAGTAATAATAGTTTCTTTTAATTCTTACTATGTGCAGGTGTCATTCTTTTTTAATATAATCGTGTATCACCCTTACGTTTCCCTAAGGGCAGTTGCTATCATTATTTAATTTTATGGGTAAGAAAGTCAGGCTCAGAGAATTTACTTAGCTTGCTGAGAGTGATGGAACTGGTAAATTACAGAGCCACCTTGTTCTCTCCATCACCCTCGTTAGTCAAACTAATGGCCTCTTGAATATGGGTCAGTACTACCCAAATTTATGAGTATTCTAAAGACACTGTTAGGTACCTATTATCTGAGAAGTAAAGGGAGGGGTTCTAAGTTCTGCCCATTTAGTGCCAGGTGGCAACTTACTTAAATAGTAAGTTTTCCCTGTAAATGAGCATCAGGTGATGAGAATTGTCAAAACCAGAGACAACCTAATTGAATTTTGTCCTCACTAAGGGTACCATTTAATTGAACTAGCATCAAAACTCTTTAATATCACTGCCAATCACTTCACCTTTTCAGCAGCCCTGATCCTAGCAAATAAGAGGCACCTTAATAAATACCGAGATCTCATGGCCCCAGTGAAGCCCTTACTGACTTGTGGGAGAATCCTTAATGGGAAGAAAATGATGCCCAGCTTAGAAGTGTTAAGGAGTAGGTTTGTTTATAAATCCCTGCCTTAGGACCTTATCACAATTAGAGAGGACTCCATTCTCCTAAACTTGCTTCTGATTCTTTTGAAAAAGAAAGAGGTTAGAAATTTTGGGACCCTGACCAAGAAAGCAGTCATAGGGACCATATACCATAAACACTGTTCTCTTCCCAAAAGAATGCCAGACAGCATTTAGATATCCCCCATACTTGTTCAGCCTTTTTCTGGTGAAGGGAGATTTTATTTTCCCAAAAGTATGTCTAGTTCTGGAGACATAGAGGCAGTTGCCTTTAATTCAGCTCAATTATTTGTGCATACAACTAGCATTTGCTTCAGGTGGGCAAGATAGTCTGATGCTTTTTATTACCTCCTACTAGAAAGTGATTGACAGTGGTGGTGGTCAGCCATAGGTCTCTTATCTTCTTTGAGGGTCATTCCATGACCCTTTTTCAATCCCCTTATTTCTCTAAAGCAACACTGAAACATAGAGCAGGATAATAACTTCTTGACACAAATTTCTCACAGGAATTGTATAGCATTTTAAGTTCTGTTTGTTGCACTATAGGAAGTACATGTGCATTTTGTCTTACTCTGGAGCAATCAATCACTGTACTGCCATGTTAGCAAGGCTTTCGGCCCATAAAGGGAAATTTGACCAGAATATTCCAGAACAGTTCCAGAAACTGATTTATGATTATTTCTTCCCAAGGGAATATTATTTCTCCTGAAATAAACTAACCCATGTAAATGAATATCTGATGAAGTCACTATGACTTTCCAAACTACTTATTTTATTAAAAAAAAATTTTTTTTTATTTCATTTATTTATTTGACACAGAGAAACAGAGCAAGAGAGAGAACACAGGCAGGGGAGGGGCAGGAGAAGTAGGCTTCCTGCTGAGCTAGGAGCCTGATGTGGCACTTGATCCCAGGACCCTGGGATCATGACTTGAGCAAAGGCAGACTCTTAATGACTGAGCCACCCAGGCACCCCTATTTTATACAAAATTTGTAACAAGTAGTATTAGAATCATTAGTAACAACCTTATGCATCTTAACACACCCAAAACCACACAGCTGTGTTGTAGTCCTTTATAAACCATATCATCCCTTGTAATTGAAAACAGATTCCGTAACATCTTCAATACTCTGTTGTTTTGAGATGACAGAGGCAAAGGATATATTGACACATTGTTCCTACCCTCATGGAAATCTGGGGTTTGTAGAAAAGAAAGGTACTTTTACACAATTGCCTATAATCTATATTTTAACACAAGAGTAAAGAATATACATTCTTTTTGATTCTCAGCCTAGTGAAATAGATAATTCTGTCACTTCTAGAAGGTAAGCCCTGAAAATTTACCATCAACTGTGTGGGAGTACTTAATTTGCAGTGATAAACTCAAAGCTCAGCGTGACTTGAATATTCCGTATTATTAAGTAGCTGATGATACAGATCTGTTTTTCATTCCCCTGCTTTTTGCTTGATACATCTAGAGTAGCTGTATTTCTCCTTATGCATCTATATTGCATAGTTACCATTTTTGTAGAAACCTGCTACTCTTTGGCCTTAGTGTTGGTGATTATGTCAGTTCTGTGGTAATTTCATCTTAAAACAAATTTTTTTGAAATGATCTTGTACATTAGGACCAGCTTGTTGGTAGATTAATAAAGTCTCTAAAAATCCACTGCTCATTTTTTGATCATTAAAAACATGTATTTATTATAAATGAAATCAATTTTGTGAAGCAATATAAAAAAGATTATAAGGGTCACCTGGGTGGCTCAGTGGATTAAAGCCTCTGCCTTCGGCTGGGGACATGATCCCAGGGTCCTGAGATTGAGCCCCACATTGGGCTCTCTGCTCAGCAGGGAGCCCGCTTCCTCCTCTCTGCCTGCCTCTCTGCCTACTTGTGATCTCTGTCTATCAAATAAATAAATAAAATCTTTAAAAAAAAAAAAAGACGGTAAAATTAGTATGTTTGAAGAAAGGAAAACTACAGATCAATATCTACAATGTTATCTGCCACCATATACAAAAATCATTAAGACAATTTGGAAGAACAGTAAAATATAGGAATTTGTCCTATCACATATTAACATTATTTCTTTATTGCTCTTTTTTTTAATTGTGTTATATTACTCACCATACATCATTAGTTTTGATGTAGTGTTCCAAGATTCATTGTTTACATATAATGTCCAATGTTCCATGTAATACATGCCCTCCTTAATACCTCCACCAGGCTCACCCGTCCCCCCAACCCCCTCCCCTCTAAAACCCTTAGTTTGTTTCTCAGAGTCCACAGTCTCTCATGGTTCATCTCCCCCTCCAACTTCCCCCCCAATTCAATTTTCCTTTCCTTCTCCTGATGTCCTCCATGTTATTCCTTATGTTTCACAAGTAAGTGAAACTCTGTGATACTTGACTTTCTCTGCTTGACTTATTTCACTCAGCATCATCTCCTCCAGTTCTATCCATGTTGATGCAAAAGTTGGGTATTCATCGTTTCTGATGGCTGAGTAGTAGTCCATTGTATATATGGATCACATTTTCTTTATCCATTTGTCTGCTGAAGGGCATCTTGGCTCTTTCCACAGTTTGGCTATTGTGGCCATTGCTGCTATGAACATAGGGATACATATGGCCCTTCTTTTCACTGCATCTGTGTCTTTGTACCCAGTAGTACAATTGCAGGTCATAGGGTAGATGTACTTTTTTATTTCCTGAGGAATCTCCACACTGTTTTCCAAAGTGGCTGCACCAACTTGCATTCCCACCAACAGTGTAAAAGGGTTCCCCTTTCTCTACATCCTTTCTAACATTTTTGTTCCTTGCCTTGTTAATTTTTGCCATTCTGACTGGTATAAGGTGGTATCCCAATGTGGTTTTGATTTGAATTTCCCTGATGACTAATGATGATGAACATTTCTTCATGTGTCTGTTAAGCATTTGTATATCTTCATTGGAGAAGTGTGTTCATGTCTTCTCATTTTTTGAATCGATTATCTGGGTTTTGGGTGTTGAGTTTGATAAGTTCTTTATAAATCGTGGATATCAGCCTTCTCTCTGTAGTGTAATTTGTTAGTATCTTCTCCCATTCTGTGGGTCGCCTCTTTGTTTTGTTGACTCCTTTGCTGTGCATAAGCTTTTTATCTTGACAAAATCCCAAAAGTTCATTTTCGCTTTTGTTTCCCTTTCCTTTGGAGACTTGTCTTGAAAGAAGTTGCTGTGGCCGAGGTCAGAGAGATTACTACTTATGTTCTTCTCTAGGATTTTGATGGATTCCTGTCTCACACTGAGGTCTTTCATCCATTTTGAGTTTATCTTTGTGTGTGGTGTAAGAGAATGGTCGAGTTTCGTTCTTCTGTACTTAGCTGTCCAGTTTTCCCAGCACCATTTATTGAAGAGACTGTCTTTTTTCCACTGGATGTTTTTTCTTGCTTTGTCGAAGATTATTTGACCGTAGAGTTGAGGGTCTATATCTGGGCTCTCTGCTCCGTTCCACTGGTCTATGTGTCTCTTTTTGTGCCAGTACCATGCCATCTTGATGATCACAGCTTTGTAATAAAGCTTGAAATCAGGCAATGTGATGCCCCAGCTTTGCTTTTTCTTTTTCAACATTTCCTTGGCAATTCAGGGTCTTTCCTGGCTCCAGACAAATTTTAGGATTGTTTGTTCCAGCACTTTGAAAAATGCTGATGATATTTTGATCGGAATGGTATTGAAAGTATAGATTGCTCTGGGCAGCACAGACATTTTAACAGTGTTTATCCTTCTGATCCATTAATATGGAATATTTTTCCATCTTTTTGTGTCTTCCTTAGTTCCTTTCATGAGTGTTTTGTAGTTCCTTGAATATAGATCCTTCACCTCTTTGGACTCTAAACAAAAGTAGGAGGTGGTGGGAAATATACCTGACAAGCCTGTTGGGAACTTAAATTATAAGAAGTCATATGTACCAGAAATAAAGATTTTGAACTCCCACATAAAAAAAAAAAAAACTACATGCAGGGCACTTGGGAGACACAGCCAGCTTAGCGTCTGACTTTTGGTTTCAACTCAGGTCGTGATCTCATGGGTCATGGAATTGAGCCCCATGTTGGGCTCCAGGCTCAGCATGGAGTCTGCTAGAGACTCTCTCCCCATCTGCCCCTCCCACTTGCTCTCTCTAAAATAAATAAATAAAAATCTTTTTGTAAAAAAAGAAAAATACGTAAAGCTACATTAGTAAGAATGTTATTATCAGACTTGTATTTTACAAAGATTTTCCTGGCAGCAAAGTAGAAATGGCAAAAGAACAAATCTTTGAGAGTCTAAATTAAGATCTAAAATGGAGGGATGAAAGATGTCAGGTCTTGGTGACTGGAATGTTACTTGTTAAATAGTGAAATTGCCCAGTTTTTATGACTTGCATTCCCAACTAGAAATTTGTAACTTGAAAGCAGAAATTGTTTCTTCTCTTTTTTCTCTCACACTTTGCTTCCTTTCTTAAAAATAATCTTGCACTGAGGCTCTGGGGTGGCTCAGTCAGTTAACCATCTGCCTTCAGCTCAGGTCATATTCCCAGGGTCCTGGGATCAAGCCCCATGTCAAGCCGGGAGCCTGGTTCTCCCTCTCCTCCCCAGCTTGTGCTCTCTGTTGCTATCTCTCTTTCTCTCTTAAATAAATAAATTAAATATTTTTTTAAAAAGACCATGCAACTGTTTACTGATCTGAATAGTGAGACCTGATGTGTGCATTACTGTAGTGTTTTCCTTTGAAACTACACTAAGTACATAAACTGATCTGGAAATACAGTAAGAGATTTTTCTGTCAATCTTATGCCTATCTCAGCAAATTGAAGGTTCTGAAACGAATTCTTTGTAGTACCCTACAACTGTTCTTCAAGCCTGGATATATACTGATAACATCCTTCCTTTTCATTTGATTAGATGCCTGCCTTTGGCTTTCAGCACTCATCTGTTTTGTTCTGATAAACTCAGTTTGAACTGAGTTATCGAGGAAGTTATGGAAAGACACAGGTATCTAAAGATTTTAAACTGCAAGAGTAAAGTAAAATCATATATGCTAATAATAAAAAGAGAAGAAAAAAATACTCCTCTGAGAGACTCTTTTCTCCCAAAAATCAACAGAGCCTTGAAATCTATCCGGGAAGACAAAAAGAAGGGAATGGCGAATTAATTCCAAAAGTAGTTTAAAATCTACAAGATCTTTGAAGATTAAAGTCTTAAAAGACAGAAAGCAACAAATTGAATGTATATGAGAAAAAGCTAATAAATTTACCCATAAATGAAACTCAAATAAACATGACTCTGAAACTCCAAGAGAGACAAACTTAGTAATTATCCTGTCAGAGAGAAATTGGAGCAACAGAAATTGAAGCGCTAAAAAAAGAAGCTCAACTGCTCGTTTACCCTGTAAGGAAGAGTCACAAAGGAACAATTTGCCACCTCAATCAGAGAAGTGCTGAGGTAAGACAGATAGTCACGAACACCTCAAAAAAACAGAATCACAAAGAAAAATAACCTTGACAAGCTAGAGCCCTCACCATCATCATCATTACCAAGTTCAAACCTCACATGTAAGTGCCGTGCCCAGCCATGGCACCTCAGCCATTCTTAGGTAGGTGAGATTAACTGAGTGAGGCATCAACTCTGAGACTGTTTAGGTCACCCTTTGTAACGTTTGAGTAGCTTGGAAAGAATCAGCTTGCTTCCTAAATGCCCTACTCAGCATTAGACATTAATTGAGGGGCCAGGGGAAATCAGCATTACCAATTTGCAGTCATATGCACACACACACATTCTTCCCCACACTTTGCTTTCATTTGGCCTACATTACTGAACACTAACCAGTTACCAGTTATTAAACCAGCTCTTAAGGATACAAAGCCCCTTGTCAGGAGTTGGCAATATCTTAGGTTGGCTTTCATTTACACTTTGAACCCATACTCAGGTTTCACGTGTTTAAGAGATGTTGGTGCTTGAGCAGAAGCTGATATTTCAGAATATATTTAGAAGTGAGTAAAAATTTACATTTAAGCACTGAAAAAATACTCTTCTAACATTGGGAATTGTATTTGGCTATATATAAAAACAGAAGAACCCAAAATAACTGGCTTAAACAAGAGAGAAGTTTCTTTCACTCTTGTGTAAAATATATTCAAATGTAGGGAGTTTGGAGAAAATGTACTAGATCTAGTATCATCAGGGATCCAGATTCCTGTCTTTTCACTTTACCTATAAAAGTATTCTTCACAAGTTCACAAGGATGATTTAGGATGGCTGCAGGAGCTCCACCATCATGTCTGAAGTAGGCCAGAAGGAGAAAATGTAGATGGAATAATGCTTTCCAGCTGAATCAGCTCCCTTTGAAATCTTCATGAAAGTCCTACATAGTATTTCTCACAGGCCAGAATTAGTCCCTGGCCATCTCTATTTGTAATGGAGGCTGGGAAATGTATTCTTTTATTCAGTAGTTGGAAGAGGAAGGGGGACCACAGTGTTCCCAGTTAAGAATCAGATTCTTGGGGCACCTGGGTGGCTCAGTCGTTAAGTGTCTGCCTTCGGCTCAGGTCCTGATTCCAGTGTCCCGGGATCGAGCCCCACACTGGGCTCCCTGCTCAGCAGGAAGCCTGTTTCTCCCTCTGCCACTGCCCCTGCTTGTGTTCCTACTCTTATTTCTCTCTCACTTTCAAATAAATAAATAAAATCTTTTTTAAAAATCAGATTCTCTTACAAAGGAGGAAACAGAGTGGATATAGGGATAGACTACTAGCAGTTTTTGATATAACAGTAGAGAGAGACATCATATGTATGAGTAGTTCTGTTTGACAGCAGAAAGGGTGAGTTAATTAACCAAATAGGACTCCATCCATTTTCGTGGTTTAGTTCTCTTTATAATGATTAGAAATCTTAAGGTCAACTTTGCAAGTGTCAAGAAATATGGCCCTCTTCAGTAATTTAACTCCACCTTTGCAAGAGAGAAAGTAAATTAAAATCTCTCATTTGTTTTATTTCTTTGGCCTCATAAGCCAGTGAAATAGCCAGTGAAATGTTTGTTCAAAATGAGTGATTAGAGGGGCGCCTGGGTGGCTCAGCGGGTTAAAGCCTCTGCCACAGCTCAGGTCATGATCCCAGGGTCTTGGGATCGAGTTCCGCATCAGGCTCTCTGCTCAGCAGGGAGCCTGTTTCCTCCTCTCTCTCCTCTGCCTCTCTGCCTACTTGTGATCTCTGTCAAATAAATAAAATATTGAAAAAATATCCAAAAGCAATAATCATGGCAGCTACTGTTTACTATGTAGTTGTCATTGTGCTGACCACTGTGTTAAGAGCTTTACATGGAATCTCTTTTCTTTTAGCAAAATGGAGGCAGATGCTATTATTATTTGTCATTTCTCAGTGACACTGAGGCTTAAAGAATTTAGTGAATGTTAGAAGATCATATGGCTTAATGTCTACTAGAACTGGGTTTTAAGAACACAGCTCTTCACCATTACTTTCTTCAATCTGAAATTTACCAATTAAGCAGTGGAATGTTTCTGCCCAGAGAGGGTGTCTGGAAAGTTCACTTTGGAAAGTGAATAATTTTTTATGGTCAAAACAATTTACCACCCTGGGTTCCCTTAGAGCAGAAGAATAATCTGAACTACCAAGTTTTAAATATCTCCGAACCAAGTTAAATTGTAGTTTTTATTTTGTCTGTTTGGGTGTTTCATTGTTTTTAAGCTCCTGTTATACAAATAGATGAATATGGAAAAAGTAATTGAGAAGGAAATATAGATGAGATACACTTACAAAGAAATACCCTTTAGCAATTTAGACTGTATCTGTACACTCAGATAAGAAAATGAAGACCCTGAAAGCTGTTCTTTTCCTTCTTTCTTCATCTAGTTATGGAGATGAATTACACAAGAGAACCTGAATATTTTTCTTAATAAGAATCATTGTGTGCTGATATTAGTATTTTTACCCCTTACCCTCAACATCACTTTACTGACAACTGTGGGTTACATCACACTTCCATTCTTTATAATTTTGTGAAATTCTGTCATTGTGACAGGCTCTACCCTAAATGGAGTTGCAGACATCAGAAGACATGATGATATCCAGGGAGATGACTTCCGGGCTATCTCATTTCATCTCGGTCATACAGCACAGCTTTCAAATCAGACATCATTCTAGGGCTCCGGGAGCTGATTGTTTGCAAAACTCATATTGTCCTTGACATTCAAACATATCATTTCCTATAAAATAAAAAGGTGCTCCCAAATAACCATGGAAGAACTGATAAGCAAATCCGTATAAGCCAAAATATATTTATCCTTTTGATTTTGTTGTCCCTGTGTGAAGCACTGACAGTATGATAAGCATAGTGCCAGGTGTTGCAATGGTTGATGAAAAATATAAAACAAACTTAGTTACCATGTTTGTATCTTGGTGTACAAAGAAGATAAGTCAGGCAGGATTTAAATGTTGAACCATCAGGGGCGCCTGGGTGGCTCAGTGGGTTAAGCCGCTGCCTTGGGCTCAAGTCATGGTCTCAGGGTCCTGGGATCGAGTCCCGCATCGGGCTCTCTGCTCAGCAGGGAGCCTGTTTCCTCCTCTCTCTCTCTCTCTGCCTGCCTCTCTGCCTACTTGTGATCTCTCTCTGTCAAATAAATAAATAAAATCTTAAAAAAAAAAAATGTTGAACCATCAATTATCAAAGCAAACAAATGAACAAAAATGTGTCCCCAAAAGAGATAAAGTTCTGAAAAGTGTTTCCACAGATAGATTAAAAAAACAACAACAACAAAAAACTAAGTGCTCAGTATAAAACAACCTATTTTTCTGTGTTTGTAAAAAAAATTAAAGTCAGTTTTATCATGCATTCACAAAGAATGCAGATACTATATACTGCAATTTCATTTTCTGATACTTAATAAAAGTTCATTCAGAATAAAAATTGATTTCCTTTTCTAAACATGTAATCTAGAAATGATTTGTAGCTATTTGTCAAGTATGTTGGTTTAATTTTTCTTTTTGATTTTAAAAGTCTGAATTTTTTTAATTGTATATGAAAAACCATGGGGTGCCTGGGTGGCTCAGTGAGTTAAGCCTCTGCCTTCGGCTCAGGTCATGATCTCAGGGTCCTGAGATCGAGCCCCACATTGGGCTCTGTGCTTGGCAGGGAGCCTGTTTCCCTCTCTCTCTCTCTGCCGGCCTCTCTGCTTACTTGTGATCTCTCTCTCTGGCAATTATATAAATAAAATCTTTTAAAAAAAGAAAAAGAAAAACCAGCATTGTTGGAAGTCAGTCCAAGATGATAGGATAGGAAGACCTTGAACTCCCCTCCTCTATGGACACACCAAATCTACAACTACATGTAGAACAATTCCTTCTGAAAAACTCAGGGATGATTGAACAGCTTCTGCACAAAAAATGATAGAGGGACCATATGAAGAAATTAAGGAGAGATGAAGACACAGTAACAACAGGAACTCTACCCCAACACTACAAACTGTAACAGGGAGGACTATTACTAAATGGCCCATGTGCACACTTAACCTGCCTTGGAGCACAGCAAAAAACAAATATGAAAAATAATGGTTTAAAGGTTCTTAGACTATAAGTGAAGAAAATCTATGTAGTAACCATAAGGCATTCACCACATGGATGGGGAAGTGCTGGAACTTTCTCCTGGGTTGCAGGTGCTGGTGAGAGCTGTTTTTTATATTTCCCTTCCACCTTGAAGAGCTTGCAGGAGAAGGGTCCAGAGCCCCATACCAGCTCATCATCCCGCCAAGGCAGTCATTTTATGGTATACTTTGGCATGCCCCCTGGCCTTCACTTGATCCAGCCATCCCACCAAGGTGGCCCCAGATGGCATACTTCAGGACCCACCCTACCTACTGCAGTCCCAGCTATCCCATCAAGGCATCTCTGGTGCAGTGTATCCCAGGATACCCTACCCCCCTCCGGTTCCCCTTGTCATCAAGGCATTCCCAACATGACATCTCCCAGGATACCCAGCTCTTGCTCATTTGAGCTCCAGTCAGCCTGCCAAAGCTACCAGACTATATATAGTCTACACAGAGGACACTACTACACCAGACATTTTCCAAGACTGGAAGAGGAGCTGTTCTCCCTCATAGAAACACAGAAAGTCAAAGAAAATGAGGAAACAGAGGAATGTGTTCCAAACAAAAGAACAAGGTAAAACCCCAGGGGAGGGGAAAAACTGTAATGAAATGGGAATAAGTAATATACCTGACAAAGAGTTCAAAGTACTAGTCACAAAGATGCTTACCAAACTTTGGAAAAGCAAAGTGACAATTTCAATAAAGTATTAGAAAATATAAGAACCAATCAAAGCTGAAGAATAAAATAAATGAAAAATACACTAGAGGGAATCAATAGCAGTTAAGATGATATAGAAGAATGGATCAGGGATCTGGAAGACAGAACAATGGAAATTACCCATTCAAAACACCACACACACACACACACAAAAAAAAAAAAATTTAAAAAGTAGGATAGATTAAAGGACTTCTGGGACAACATCAAGCACAGTAGCATTCATATTATAGGAGTCCCTGAAGGAGAAGAGAAAGGGGCAGAAAATTTATATGAAGAAATAATGGCTGAACCTAACCTGAGAAGGAAACAGACATCCAGGTTCAGGAATTCCAGAGAGTCCCAAATAAGGTGAACCCAAAGAGATTCACACCAAAAATATTATAATTAAAATGGCAAAAGTTAGAGAATATTAATGGGTGAAAAAGAAAAATAATCACATACAGGGAAAATGCTATAAGCTATCAGCTGAGATTTCAGCAGGAACTTTGTAGGCCAGAGGAAGTAGCAGGATATATTTAAAGTACTGAAAGGAAAAAACTCAAAACCAAGAATATTCTACCAACAAGGTTATCATTCAGAATTGAAGGAGAGAATTTTTCAGACAAGTAAAATCTAAAGGAGTTTATCACCACTAAACCAGCCTTACAGAAAATGTTAAAGCATTTTCTTTAAGTGGAAGAGAAAAGGACGTAACTAGAAATAAGAAAATGTATGAAAGAGGAGTCTCACTGATAAAGGCCAATATATAGTGAAAGCAGTGGATTAGTCACTTAAAAAGCTAGAATTAAGATTAAAAGACAAAAATAATAAAATCAGCTGTAACTCCAATAAATAATTGATACACAAAATAAAAGATCTAAAATTTGACATCAAAAACATAAAATGTGGTGGGGGAGGGTAGAAGTGTAGTGCTTTTATTTTACTTTTTTAAAGTAGACTCTGCACCCATTGTGGGTCTTGAACTTACGACCCTGAGATCGAGAGTTAGTGCTTTTAGAGCGCATTTGAAGTTGCACAACTATCCGCTTAAAATAGATTGGTGTGTGTGTGTGTGTGTGTGTGTGTGAATTAATCTCATGGTAACAACAAAGATAAACCTACACTAGATATACAAAAAGTGAAGAGAGAGGAGTCCAAACATAACAATTAAAAACAACAACAACAAAACCCACAGAGATAGAAAGCAAGGAACAAGGAAAGGAACAAAGAAGAATAACAAAAAACAACCAGAAAACAACAAAATGGCAGTAAGTACATACCTGTCAACAATTTATTTTAAATGTAAATTGGACTAAATGCTCCAGTCAGAAGACATAGAGTGGCTGAATGGATTTAAAAAACAAAACAAAAGAAAGAACAACCCCAAAACAACATACATTTATATGTCGCCTGTGAGAGACTCAGTTCAGATCTTAAGACACAGACTGAAAGTGAAGGGCTGAAAAAAGAATATCCCATGCATGTGGAAATGGAAAGGAAGCTGAAGTATCAATACTCGTATTAGACAAAACAGACTTTAAAACAAGGACTATAAGAAAAATGAAGGGCAGTATATAGTAATAAAAGGATTAATCTAAGAAGATATAATATTTGTCATTATGCACCTAACATAGGAGCACCTAAATAGATAACACAAATAATTAGCAGACATAAAGGGAGAAATTGATAATAATACACTAATATTAGGGGACTTTAATATCCCACTTACATCAATGGATAGATTATCCAGACAGAAAATTAATAAGGAAACACTGACTTTAAACAACAGGTTAGACCAGACTGACTTAATAGATAGATAGAGAACATTTCATCTAAAATCTACAGAATATATACTCTTTTCTTTTTAAAATTAATTTTATTTTTTTTAATTCCAGTATTGTTAATATACAGTGTTATATTAGTTTCAGGTGTACAGTTTCAGGTGGATATGTTTGTTTATGTAATATACACATTTATTTACCTAAATACACACATGTACATATACAAACATTTCCCAGTTAAGAGTTTGTTTCTTGGTTTCTCTTTCTCTCTCTTGTTTTCTTCTGCTCGTTTGTTTTGTTTCTTAAATTCCACATATGAGGAAATCATATGGTATTTGTCTTTCTCTGAGTGACTTATTTCACGTAGCATAATACCCTCTGGCTCCATCCACATTTTTTTCAAATGGCAAGATTTTTTTCTTTTTGATAGCTGAGTAATATTCCATTATATATATATTGTGTGTGTCACACACATATACCACATCTTCTTTATGCATTCCTCTGTCAGTGGACATTTGGGCTGTCTCTGTAGTTTAACTATTGTTGATAATGCTGCTATATATATCACGGTGCATGTCCCCCTTAGAATCTGTATTTTTGTATCCAGTGCAATTGCTGGATTGTGGGATAGTCCTATTTTTAACTTTCTGAGGAACCTCCATACTGTGTTCCACTGTGGCTGCACAAGTTTGCATTCTCACCAACAGTTCAAGAGGATTCCCCTTTCTCCACATCCTCACCAACATCTGTCATTTCCTGTGTTGTTAATTTTAGCCATTCTGACAGGTGTGAGGTGGTATCTATGGTGGTTTTAATTTGTATTTCTCTGATGATGAGTGATGTTGAGCATCATTTCATATGTCTGTTAGCTATCTGGATGTCTTCTTCAGAAAAGTGTCTGTTCATGTGTTTTTGCCCATTTCTTAATTGGATTATTGGTTTTTTGGGTGTTGAGTTTGATAAAGTCTTTATAGATTTTAGAAACTAACCCTTTATCAGATATGTTATTAGCAAATAGCTTCTCCCATTCCAGTGGTTGCCTTTTAGTTTTGTTGATTGCTTCCTTTGCTATGCAGAATATTTTTATCATAACAAAGTCCCAGCAGTTCATTTTTACTTTTTTTCCCTTGCCTCTGGAGACTTATCTGTTAAGAAGTTGGTAAGGCCAGTGTTGGAGAGGTTGCTACCTGTATTCTTTTCTAGGATTTTGATGGTTTGCTGTCTCACATTTAGGTCCCTCATCCATTTTGGAATTTTTTTTTGTATGCAGTGTAAGGAAGTGGTCCAGTTTTGTTCTTTTGCATGTTGCTGTCCAGTTTTCCCAACACTGTTATTGAAGAGACTGTCTTTTTTACACTGGATATTCTTTCCTACATCATCAAAAATTAGTTCACCATATACTTGAGGGTCCATTTCTGGGTTTTTTATTCTATTCCATTGATCTCTGTGTTTGTTTTTGTGCCAGTACCATACTGTCTTGGTGATGACAGCTGTGTAATAGAGCTTGACGTCTGGAATAGTGATGCTTCCAGCTTTCCTTTACCTTTCTAAGACTGCTTTGGCTATTTGGGGTCTTTTGTGGTTCCATACAAATTTAAGGATTTTTTGTTCTAGGTATGTGAAAAATGCTGGTAGTATTTTGATAGGGCTTGCTTTGAATATGTAGATTGCTTTGAGTAGCAGGATACAGATCAGTGTAGAAAAATCTGTTGCATTTCTATACACCTGTAATGAAGCGGCAGAAAGACAAATCAAAGAATGTTATGTCTTCTGAAAGGGATAACCTGACTTGCTTTTAAACTTTTATTTTCTAATTTCAAAAAGTTTCAGAAGAGGCAATATTTATGATTATGGTTTCTGTGAATGGAAAGATATTTATGAGGTGCTCACTATTAAGAATTTACCATTATATTTAAAAATAGTACAATGCTAATCAAAGAAAGTATCCCTCAGTGTAATGTTCTTATAGTTGTCACTGTGATCCAATTGTGACATTCAGGAGGATCTCTCTACCCACCCTATGCCTTGAAATATCAGCAAGTTCTCAATAAATAAAAGAGGTAGTGCTAGGAGCACTATGCAGAAATCAGCAGCTCCTATCACGTAGGTGTGCCTAGGGAAATGCATAACAGGAGTGTGTGTTATAGAACTTTTTAGGGACACATCAGTATTTATACAAATACAGCCACAAAGACATAAAATAGGCTCAAATAAAAGTGTTTTCAAATGGCAAAGATGTTAAAGTAACAGATAAAACTGTGTACTTACTCTCAATTTATTACCTGAAAAAATTGCATAGAAATGGATATGTTTGTTTATGTAATATTCACATTTATTTACCTAAATACACACATGTACATATACAAACATATGCACATACGTTCCATTTTGTATTTGCAGAGTTGAAGTTGAGATTTGTGTCTTTAAGTATGTTAACCAAAGGTTCATATAGTATAATAGGAAATACTTAGCCCTGTTGAAAGAGACAGGCTTGACAGAGCTCTCTTTACCTCCCCTTTAGAGAGTTTATTGTGAAATTTTCTGAGATAGAATGGGAGAACTAGTCCAAGAATTCATAACAAATTAGACAGTTACAAGAAATTAGAAATTAAAAAGCAACAGAAGGAATGGAAGGAAAGAGACCTGCTCTGAGAAATAGGTTAAATTCACCCCCCCTTAATAGTATACCAAAGACCAAGAGCTCATGATTGGTTTTAGTCTGCCAGCCTCACTGCTGTGAATCTTTTGCATCCAGCTCAGGAATCCATTGTATTCTTAGCCTCACTTTCTAAGGGGAAGAGATGAGAAATTGGACTACATTCCAGGTATCTGGAGATAAAACTATGGTCCATAATCCATTTGTGTATGGATTTGATCAAAGAGCCATGAATTAATTGTAAGGAAAAGTTCACAGCTTGTTTCAAGCCTTGATCCTGTGATCTCATGGACCAACATAGAGGGAGCAAGGTGTAACCTGTGTAACAGAACTGCAGAGAGAACTAGAAATCTGTTGTCAGTGTAAGTGACATTCATTCTTCACTTTACTTACTCAGCAGATATCTCTTGAATACTTGTATGTCAGGTAAAATGTAAATCACGAGGAATAAAAGATGTGCAAGACCAATCTCTCTCCCTTGAGAAGGTCACAGTGCAGTAAGAGAGGGCGAACATATCATAGACTTATCATAGACTTTTGTGAGCCTCTGACAGCATAGTGACATATCTAATTTTGCTAGGGTCCAGAAGTTTTACAGAGGAGGTGATGCCAAATGTGAGTCTTGAAGGAAAAGTGTGGGAAAATAAAGGTGGAAAGTAATAGTCCAGACAGAGAAAACAATAGGGAAAAGGCTAAGAACATGTCCTCCCCCCCGACTCCTGCAGTTCATACGGATGGGCTAGAGCCCAAAGCACCTGGGGAGAAAGAGCAAGAAAAGATTGCCACAATAAGAGGGGTGGATTGTGCCATAGTAAGGAATTTGATCTTCATCACACAGACAGCGGGACACTACTGCAGGGTGTAAATAGGAGAGAGATCTGATCAGGTGAGATTTAAGGCAGTAGAGAAAATGGAGGGGACCTTGTCTGGGGGCAGGAGGACATGTTAGAAGACAGTTGGAAGCACGGGGATGAGAGGTGGTAAGGAAGGGGCACAGAGGAACTACACACACTTTGGGGACAGACTTGAGGGACTTATGGCTATGTAAGTGTGGGCGTTCTGGATCACACTCGGGGTTTTAAGTTGTGAAACACAAAAGAAAAGTAGGTTTGACAGGAAACCCAATGACTGAGGTCTATGGGTGTTGAGTTTGAGGTACTTATGAAACATCCAGAAAATTGGGCAGTTGGAAGTACAGGCCTGGCACTTAGGGAAGGAAAGCAAACTGGAGAAACAGGTCATGGCATGTTGGTGATAGTAAAGGTCACATAAGGGTGATGCTTGCCAGCAAAATATACAGAGTGAAGGAGTACTGCCAAGAACAGAAGCAAAGCAGAAATGATCAAGAGGAGAAGGAGAAGACTAGGAAGCAGCAGTCTGAGGAAAGGAAGAAACATAAAGGGAGTAGTGTTAAGGGGTAGGGAAGTGCCAGGAACAAGGGAAACATTGTAGGAAAGTGTATGACAGAACAATACATTGAGATTAGAAAAGTGCCCAGAGTTAACAATGAGACCACCCCTGGCAACTGCAGAGCAGCTTCCCTGGAGTGGTGAGGCACGACTCACTTCATGAAGTCAGTGCCAGTAGCTCTCCAGATTTTTAAAATAATTTCCAAGCAATTACTTAAACTGTCCCAGAATTTTGTTTTTTTAAATTCTCACAAGTTCCAGGCACCTGGGTGGCTCAGTCATTAAGCGTCTGCCATGGGCTCAGGTCATGATCCTGGGGTCCTGGGATAGAGCCCCTGGGATAGAGCCCCACATTGGGCTTCCTGCTCCGCAGGAAGACTGTTTCTGCCTCTCCCACTCCCCCTGCTTGTGTTCCCATGCTCGCTGTGTCTTTCTGTGTCAAATAAATAAGTAAAATCTTTTTTTAAAAAATTCTCGCAAGTTCCCTACTTACACAGTCCAGATAAGGGAGAGGGGTTACCTGACATCTACACGCTGGCCAAGAAAGAAGGCAGGTGTCCCTGAGTTCTGTTTGTAGTACTCACCGAGAGACCCAGTCCTGCAGAGGGCTACACAAGGCCGGCTGTTGTCCTCACAAACCACCCACTCCCAGCCCCCGAGGGATGGGCTCTGGCTGATTTGGTTCCAAGTCACCTGCTGAAAGCAGCAGGACAGTTAGTGAGGAGGGGGTGGTGGGGGAAGTTTAGAGTAGCTATCACAGGACATGGAGTGACATTATTGCACAAAGTGGGGTGCGAAATTCATGCGTGAGGAACGAGCGCGTGAACACGGTTCCTCGCAGAGGATGGAAGTGGGCCTGAGCTGGCGGCTCACCCTCCCGGCCGCCTTTGCCACCGCGGGTTGTCTGCCAGCTGGGCCCTGCCAGAGAGAGGCATTTTCAGACCAGACACTGTTCCTAATGCTCCATCTCATTGGGTTTAATGACACATACTTAAAAACAAATGGACCATTTTCTAGAGGGCTGAGTTCACACTCCACTTCACAGAACAGAAACTAAAAATGTTCTAAATTAACCCAAATCAATTTTTTAAAGATTTGCTGAGGAGAGAGAAGAGGGCACCTTCGGTTAAGTCCCTGGCACCATGTGAAACATGTAAACAATTGATTAAATGAAAATAGACTGTCCCTTCTCCCCCTTAGACACGAAGCTGCCTCTTATTCTGCTCTTTTTTACTTTAATTGGAAACATTTTCAAGTTTCAGGACCAGTTTTCTAAATACGTGAACACTCTTTTTCTCCCTTTCTAGAAAGGTCAGAGATTGGAAACTTAAATCTTCCTTCTCTTCAACTAGCAAGAAATGAACCGTTTGGTTCTAATTGTAATGATTACTTAGGCTATATATTTTCCCCTCTGTTAGAGTATCTAGTATGCTCTGCATTCACTTTCCCTAGCAATTTCTAGAAGAGCAACATCATCCCCAAGTGAAAATATCCACAGTCGTAAACAATAGCTTGAATTCTAGGTACACATATTTACCACAAATTCTCTCTAAATATCATAATGTCCTGTTGCTAAGAGATTTCACAGGATGAGATTTAAAAGAGGGCCCTCTCTTCTGTGGCTTTCTTTTCTTCAGGCTTCAAGGAACGTAGCCCTTCTAGCTGGTGTTTCTGAAAGTGAGCTATCAAAATTATTAACCAGTTTCATTTGGGTTGTGGACTGAGTGTGTGCAAATTGTCCATGGTAGCCTCTCACAATTTAAAAACTGAGCTCAGATTAAGGAACCCTCTGGAATCAGATTGACCTTTCTGTTGCATTCAAAAAATGACTCAGATATTCACTTCAACCCACATACCCACCAAAATTACTTTCTGTAAATGGGCAGAACAGGCTAATGAGCCTACAGTAATGCCTTGGTTTATGGAGCTGCCATGCTTTGATTCATTCCATAAACATATTTTAAGGAACCAGCCTGTAATGGGGTGTCACAGATAACAGTTAATAAACATGGTCTTCTTCCTTGGGATAGGCCTCCCAGGCAGTTTTGCAAACCAGTCAATAAAGAACACTAGAGTTACATACACACACAGGAGGAGGGCTATCTCCATCAACTGTACTACATACTGATTTGTCTGAAATTTAAAATATTTTTTATCAATAGGTAGGTATCCTCATTTTGTTTCATTCAGCAATCCTTTTATAAAGACCTTTTTAATCCATTTCTTTTATAAATTTAGTTTCTTAAAATAGAACACACTTATAATTTCTGCCCTTGAAATCAGCATGCAAGAGTAAATATTTGTGAGATATCACAGCATTGTAATATGTTTTAAACTGTTGAAGCTTGTGAGAATTAAGAGTTAGCATATATGTATTTCTTTTTCTTTCTTCCCTTTTTTTTCCCCCTTCATGTAGAACCTTGCACCTGGGTAGTTGCTTAGAGATCATGTGCTCTTGAAATGGAAAACTTGAAGTCCGGAATTTAGAACTCACCCCAGGTCACAGTGTGAGAGAAGATAAATGGGGCCTAATTTGGCAATTTGCTTTCACACAAAAATGTTTTCATCTGTGCTTAGAATATCCTTATGAGCATTGATCTAGTGCCACTATATTTAAGTTCTCAACCTTTATATGTATAAAACGTGACATAAATTCATCAGGTCATGTTCAAGAAAGTCTTAACAGTAAATCATGAATAAAGAATAGCCATTTCTAGATGTTACTCATTTTCATGCCATTTGTTAGAGCCACAGCTATGATACATGCTCTCTGTAAAAGGTCAATTAGCAGATTCCCCAGGATATTTAAAGTTTTGTGTTACCTTCTAAATGTCAAGTTGAAGTTAGAAATATTGTTACATTTGGGAGAATTTTGCCATAAGATAGTCTATATGATGGAAAGAATTTCAGTCCGAGTATGTGGTAGGAGGGGGCGCCTGGGTGGCTCAGTGTAGGTTAGGCCTCTGCCTTCAGCTTGGGTCATGATCTCAGGGTCCTGGGATTGAGACCCGCATTGAGCTCTCTGCTCAGCGAAGCACCTGCTTCCCTCTCTCTCTCTGCCTGCCTCTCTGCCTACTTGTAATCTCTGTCTATCAAATAAATAAATAAAAATCTTTTTAAAAATGTGGTAGGAAATTTTATCTAGCTTCTGGAAGCCTGAGTGACTGTTAGTCCAAATGACTCTCTGTGGTGGCAAAGAAATGGAATACTGTTTTCTACTTGGCCTCTTTTTACTGAGTGACCCACATGAACCAGTATGGAGGACAAGTATGGAGTAGCAGGAGGACAGCTTATCAAGTTTTTTCAATAAGGGAAAGGCTTGAGCCTACACATTTTCTATGGTATATTCTAGGAGAGGTTGGAAAGTGTAGAAGAAATAATCAATGGGACAAGGTGTTGGTGCAGGTAAAGACCAGAGGGGTTGAGATTAAAAGCCCTGGTGGAGGGAAGACCTTTTGCAAAGCTTGGAAGAAAAGAGCTGATGATAGACCTGGCTACTGAGATCTTTGTTCGTGTCTGAGTTTAAAGCTGAGAATGTTCCTACCCAGTCCCTTCAGTTTTCACCACAAGCAAGACAATGCCATCTTCCATGTGCAGGTGGGGGAGATAGGATTGGGTTAGAGAAAAGTTGTGGGTGTTTGGGATATCAGGTGTGGGTTGGGTAAAGGCACTGACCAGGGACAGGTAAACGTGCCCTGATTAGCAGTGAGAACCCAGCTGCGGTTGAATACTGTGAATGTGTACTTTTATCAGTATGCCTGGTTGTGTTCATTCTCCACCAGTACAGAGCAACCTAGATACAGAAAGAAAAGAAGAAAGATGGTTGGAAAGTGTTGAAAATAAAAGTTTGTAGGTGACCTATAGAAGTACCAAAATATAAAGATTTGGAGGGTCTTATGAGAGTTGTTAAGGAGATTTCCCCATGAAAATTTGACAGAGAAGGATGAAACACCATGGAGTGCCTGAAAGATCAAGAAGAAAGGATGTGAAAGATCTCTGAGGTAGAAAAGCAGTTGTCCTAGTGAGTAAGGAACTGAGCTGGAAGGGAAGGAATGAGAAATTTGCATATGGGATCAGAGTATGTGTTCTAGATAAGGGATCAACAAACTTCCTGTAAAGAATTAGATAGTAAGTATTTGTGGCTTTGCAGGACATATGGATCCTGTTAAAACTTCTTGGCTTTGTTGTTGAAGCTTGAGAGCCATCATAGTAAGTAAACAAATGGGCATGGCTGTGTTCCTGTAAAACTTTATTTGCAAAAGCAGATGGTGGTTGGATTTGTCTCAAGGGCTATAGTTTGCTGACCCCTGTCCTAGATTATGACAATTTCCAGGATGTGACAAAGTTAAGTGGAACTGCACAGATTATTAGAAAACAGGAGGCTAGGGTGCTTTAAGATTAGTGTATTAGTGTAACTATAAGGTCAACTAATCTTTGACAAAGGGGGAAAGAATATCCAATGGAAAAAAGATAAGTCTCTTCAACAAATGGTGTTGGGAAAACTGGACAGCAGCATGCAGAAGAATGAAACTGAACCACTTTCTTACACCACACACAAAAATAAATTCAAAATGGATGAAAGTCCTAAATGTGAGACAGTGAAGCCATCAGAATCCTAGAGGAAAACAGAGGCAATAACTTCTTTAACCTCAGCCATAGCATCTTCTTACTAGACACATTACCACAGGCAAGGGAAACAAAAGCAAAACTGAGCTCTTGGGATTAAATCAAGATAAAAAGCTTCTGCTCAAAGAAGAAAACAATCAAACAAAACTAAAAGGCAGCCTATGGAATGGAAGAACATATTTGCAAACACCATATCAGATAAAGGATTAGTTTCCAAAATCTATAAAGAACTTATCAAACTCAAGCCCAAAAAACAAATCAATTAAGAAATGGGCAAAACACATGAATAGACACTTTTCCAAAGAAGACATCCAGATGGCTAACAGACACGTGAAATGATGCTCAACATCACTCATCATCAGGGAAATATAAATCAAAACCATGATGAGGGACCAGCTTCCACCTGTCAGAATGGCTAAAATTAACAATACAGGAAACAGATATTGGTGAGGATTAGGAGAAAGGGGAACCCTCTTACACTGTTGGTAAGAATGCAGATTTGTATAGCCACTGTGGAAAACAGTATGGACGTTCCCCAAAAAGTTAAAAATAGGGACGCCTGGGTGGCTCAGTTGGTTAAGCGGCTGCCTTCGGCTCAGGTCATGATCCCAGCGTCCTGGGATCGAGTCCCACATCGGGCTCCTTGCTCAGCAGGGAGCCTGCTTCTCCCTCTGCCTCTGCCTGCCATTCTGTCTGCCTGTGCTCACTCTCTCCCCCCCTCTCTCTCTGATAAATTTAAAAAAAAAAAAAAGTTAAAAATAGAACTACCTTTTGATCCAGTAATTTCACTACTAGGAATTTACCGAAAGAATACAAAAATATGGATTCAGAGGAGTACATGCACCACAATGTTTCATTATCAACAATAGCCAAACTGTGGAGAGAGCCCTAATGTGCATCTACTGATGAATGGATAAACATGTGGAGATGTTGTGTTTGTGTGTGTGTGTATTTGTAAATACACACACACACACACACATACATATATGTATATATACACAGATATATACATATATGTATACACATATACATACATACACATACATACATATATATGTAATGGAATATTACTCAGCCATCAGGAAGAATGAAATCTTACCATTCACAATGATGTGGATGGAACTAGAATGTATTATGCTAAGTGAAATAAATCAGAGAAAGACAAATAACCATATGATCTCACTCATGTGGAACTTAAGAAATAAAATAGAGGGGGTGCAGTATGTTAAGCATCCAATTCTTGGTTTCGGCTCAGGTCATGATCTCATGGGTCCTGGGATGGGGCCTTGCTCCATGATGAGTGCGATGTCTTCTTGAGATTCTCTTTCTCCCTCTGCCCTTCCTGTTTGTGCTAAGTAAGTAAGTAAATAAATAAATAAATTATATTTTTTAAAAAAGAAAGAAAATTGATGAACATATGGGGGGGAGAGGAGGGAAACAAACCATGAGAGATTATTACAAATAGGGAACAAACTAAGGGTTGATGGAGGGAGGTGGGTGAAGTATATAGGCTAGGTGAGTGATGGGTATTAAGGAGGCACTTGTGATAAGCATTCGGTGTTGTACGTAGAGATGAATTACTGAATTCTACTCCTGAAAACAATATTGCATAGTATGTAAACTAAAATTTAAATTTTAAAAAAAGAAGAAAGAGAATCTAAAACACCCCCCCAAATTAGTGTAGTGACTACAAACCATCCAGATCTAACAGACATTTCAAGAATACTCCACTACCAATAGAATATACACTCCTTCAGTGTGCAAGGAGCATCCTCCAGGATAGATAATATGCCAGGTCACAGAACAAGCCTCAATAAATTTTAAATGGTCTGAAATTATACTAAGAATGTGTTTTCCACTAACAATGGAGTGAAATTGGAAATCACTAACAAAAAATTTTGAGAAACTCATGAATATATGAAAATTAAATAACACTTCTCAATCCAGGGGGGTCAAAGGAGTCACAAGGAAAATTAGAAAATCCTTTGAGATGAATGAAAATGAAGTCCAAACCTTCCAAATATGGTATGGAAGTATAGCAGTGTTCAGAGGGAAATTCATAGCTATAACTTCCTACAGCAAAAAGGCAGAAAGATATCAAATCAAAAAGCTAATCTTCCACCTTAACACAGTAGACATGTAAGAGAAAGAAGGAGCAGTAATCAAAAGGGTCTGAAATGGGCTAAGGAGATGGAATGGAATGAAAGCCCAGATAGAGAACAACAACAATTTCTCGTAACTGGCGCAGAGGAAAGTGTGATTGTTTCTGTGTTTGCAATAAGAGTATAAGAAGAGTATATATACCACTTCCATCTGTTTTCTATGTGAAGGTGGACTTGAGGTGAAGCTGGATATGAAGTGACTAAAAGGACAAGGCATTGGAGATTTGAAGAACAGTCCCTGTATAATGTGGTTGGAAAAGTCCATGTATGGAGTTGACTAGAGAAAATTATTAGTAATGTCAGCCCATTGAGAATCCTTTGGAGGCTGGTAGGAGTGTATTAGAGAGAACTACTGATCTGCCCTGTTGTGTGATTTCCTCAGCTGTGTTTGGGTCTGTGGGGGAGGCATAGAAAAGGCAAGTGTTTACGCCCACATATGGCTAGGATTTTTGCAAATCGGGTGAGATGAAAGATAAATGGGCAAGGAAATTTAGGTTGTTGAAATGCTAGTCCGTGGTCCATAAACTAGATAAGGATGGAACTAAAGAAAGTAAAAAGCTAATGAATAGGGAGCAAGTAGAGGAGTCAAGGAACCAGAGTCACCAGGAGATCTAACAGATAGCTCCATGAGGGCGGGGAGTTTGTTCTGTTTACTGATGTGGCCCAACCCCAGAACAGTGCGTAGCACACAGTAAGTGGAAAATACTTGAACTGAACGAATCACCAGGAACGATCTAGAGGTGGGATCATTTATAATCAAACTGGAAGAACACGGAAGGATGTGGTCAGAGTCAAATGAATGAATGAGTGATGGAAGAGGGAACCATTATCACCATTATCAAAGACACCTCATGATGTTTGATGTGCACATGTGTAGGTTCTTGGTAACTGTTGGCCTTCATCATTACCTTTTCTTGGCCTGTTATAGGAATTACTTATTTTTAAGGAAATAGAGTCATTTCTCTACAGTTGGATGAGTTGACCTTCTCCAAACATCAGGACTGTTAGATTCTGTCTCACGTGGGTGGAAGAAACCAACAGAGTACTTGTAGGAATTCCCTTCCCTTCCAAGTTAGCCCTGTCTAGTTGTGAAAGCCAGAAGCCCTCAGTACTTCCAACGCCTCCTGTCCTGTTATTTTGCTTATCAAGGGTGTGGACCTTTTTATGTTTACAATGCTGTATCACCTCTCTGAAGTATGTGGACCTTTCAGTAGGAGGTCGAAGGCCTCTCTTTTGCCTTCAGTATAAGCATACCTCATTTCGCTGTGATTCGCTTTACTGCATTTCACAGAATATTGTGTTTTTTTACGAATTGGAGTTTTGCAGCAGCGGCACATCAAGCAAGGCTGTCAGCACTATTTTTCCAGTAGCATTTGCTCACTTTGTATCTGTCATGTTTTAGTAAATCTCACAAGATTTCAAACTTTTCATTACTGTTTGTTAGGGTGATCTGTGATCAGTGATTATGACTTGGTGAGCGTTCAGGTGATGGTAGCATTTTTTAGCAATCAAGTATTTTTAAATTAAGATATGTACATTGGGGTTTTTTTTTAATATAATGCTGTTGCACCTGCAGTAGACTACAATATAGAGTAAACATGACTTTTATATGCATCAGGAAACCAAAAAAGTCATTTATTGTGATAGTTGCTTCATTGCAGCGGTCTGGAACTGAATACGCAGTATCTCCAAGCTATGCCTCAAGGGGTCTGAAGTCTCATTTAAAATTAAGGATGGCTGTTTGCAGAGAGAAAGTTTACAGAAGGAGGCTGAAATGATCATCTTGTGTTTGAACAATGCCAGTGTTTTCCCATTTAGCTAAATTAATCAAAGAAGTATTCTGATTTTGAGGATTCACCTCTTTTTTGGATGCCTGGCCATAGTACTTACCCTGTTTCTCGCCCACACCCCGTTGTGTAATTACTTGTACACAGTCAATAATAGGTCAGTACTGACTGATCCTTACTTTTCAAATGCACAGTCCTCTGAAATGCCCTGCCCTCTACCTCTTTGCCTGGTAAATTTCTTTTATGATCTGTGTCAAATATCTCCTCCCAAACCATCCCCAGCTCTTACAGGCAAATGAACAGGCCTCTGTCCTTAGAGTAGTTCACATTAATTTCTATTACACTGCCATTATTTATTTGTATATCTGTTTCTGTCCTTGCCTTTTATCTACCCAAGAGCAGGGAATTTTTCTGTTCATCTTAGTGTCTACAGTGCCCTGTGTGTGTCCCTGCCGTGTTTGAGGTACTCCAGAATTGTCTGGCAAATGAGTTTGACAGCAAGAAAACACATTTACAAGTACTTTGTAGACTTTAGTTGGAAAACCCTGCCCTCTAAAGGATTTCGCCTCTTTAGCGTTTTCAGCAGTTAGGACACTGCTGTTATCTGAGCAATGATTAATTGATTATGACTCTATGATCCAGCCAGTAGATATAATTAACTTAGAGAAAAGTTAGCCTTTTTTCCTATGCCAACTTATTTAAACTAAACATAGCATATAGTTGATACTCAGTGTAGATTTAATAATACAGATGTCCTACCAAGATGTTAACAGTGACCATTATTGGAGTGGTGGTGTTTTTGTTTTTAACTTTTTTATTCAGGTGTAGTATTTTTCTTTGAAATTTTCTATTTCAGAATATGTATTGTATATTTTCCAGTTTCAAAAGCTACGGTGCTTGATGAAGACAGTTAAGAAAAATAAATGCTATGATACAATTTGGAACCACTCTGCTGGGTCACAGTAGGCCAGTCCATGCTTTGATAACAAAGCTCAGTGGCTTAGAAAAGCAAATGTTGATTTGCTGAGGGGCAGGTTGGGGTCTTTTACACCCAATGTCTTAGATCCAAGCCTCCCTCCATCTCAGAGCAGCTTCTGCTGTTGCTGTAGCCAGGGGAGGGACGGGTAGGGGAGACTTGCCAGCTCCCAGCAGGCTCAGCACAGCCTTTGCTATGGCTAATATGAGTGCCATGGCCCCAAGCTTCCTGCAAAGCACTGTGGAAAATGTGGAAGAATACCAGTTGTCTCTAACATGATGTAACTCTTCTTATTTTACAGTTACTGTAACGAATGTATGTTAGATCCAGATTGTGGTTTCTGCTACAAGATGAACAAATCAACTGTCATTGACTCCTCCTGTGTTCCAGTTAATAAAGCATCTACAAATGAGGCAGCCTGGGGCAGGTATGTCACCCCTTATACACCATAAGAACACAAAATAGAATTTCAGAACGAGATCTTGTTTTATTATTGATTATATTCCCTATGCTATACCTTCCATCTGTGTGATTTATTTTATAACTGAAGTTTATACCTTTTAATCCTATTCACATATTTCCTTCAGCCATCGGCCAGCCTCCCCTCAGGCAACCACCAGTTTGTTCTCTGTATTTAAGAATCGGTTTTTTGTTAGTTTGTTCATTTGTTGGTTTTTAGATTCTGCATTTGTGAAATCATATGGTATTTGTCTTTCTCTGACTGAGATCACTTAGTGTAATACCGATGTGGTCCATCCATGTTGTCACAAATGGCAAGATCTCATTTTTTTATGTCTGAGGAGTATTCCATTGTCGCGTGTATGCCCTTTCTTCATCCAATCAACTATTTTGGACACTCAGGCTGCTTCCATATCTTGACTATTGTAAATAATGCTGCTGTAAACATATGGGTGCATATATCTATCTTTTCAAATTAGTGTTTTTTGTTTTCTTTGGGTGCTTATCTTGTAGAGGAATAACTGGATCAACTATTTCAGTTTTTTGAGGAAACTCCCATGTTTTTCATAGTGGGCTGCACCAATTTCCGTTCCTGCAAACAGGGCACGATGGTTCCCTTTTCTCCACATCTTCATCAGTACTTGCTATATCTTGTTTTTTTCATACTAGCCATCTCACAGGTGTGAGGTACTATCTCATTGTGGGTTTGATTAGCATTTCCCTGAAGATTATTGATATTGAGCATCTTTTCATGTGTCTGTCGGCCATCTGGATGTCTTCTTGGAAAAAATGTCTGTGTAGGTACTTGTCCCTTTTTTGTTTTTAACTTCAGATTGGTTTTTGGTGTTGAGTTGTGTAAGTTCTTTATGTGTCATGGATGTTAACCCTTTATCAGGTGTATCATTTGCAGATGTCTGCCCCCTTTCACTAGATTGCCTTTTTGCTTCGTTGATGGTTTCCTTTGCTATGGAAAAGCTTTTATCCCAAGGACGCAAGCATAGTTCAATGCTCTAAACCATTCATTGTGATACATCACATTAACTAGAGGAAGGATAGAAGCCATATGATTATTTCAATAGATGCAGGAAAAAAATTGACAAAGTGCATTTGTTCATGATAAAAACTTTAGACAAAGTGGGTTTAAAGGGAATATACCTCAAACTAAATAAAGTCTACATATGAAAAACCCAGAGATAACATCATACTCAGTGTTGAAAACTGAAAGCTTTTCTTCTAAGATCAGGAGCAAGACAAGGATGTTCACTCTCACTACTTTTATTCAACACCGAACTAGAAATCCTAATTGCAGCAGTCAGACAAGAAAAAGAAATAAAAGACATCCAAATTGGTGAGGAAGAAAACTGCCATCATTTGTAGGTGTCATGATACTATAGATAGAAACCCTAAACTCTCCACCAAAAAACTACTAAAACTGATTAATGAATTCAGTGAAGTTGCATCATACAAAATTAATATACTGAAATCTCTTGCATTTTTATACACTAATAACAAAGTAGTAGAAAGAAAGGAAAACAGTTCTATTTACAGTTGCCCCAAAAAATTAAAAACCTTAAAATAAATTTTAAACAAGGAGATGAAAGACCTGTACTCTGAAAACTGAGACAATGATGAAATAAATCAAAGATGATATAGACAAAAAGGAAGTTATGTTATGCTTACAGATCGAAAGAATTAATGTCTTTAAACAGTCCATACTATCCAAAGCAATCTACAGATTCAATGCAATCTCTATTAAAATACCAGTTGCATTTTTCACAGAACTAGACAAATAATCCTAAAATTTATGTGGAATCACAAAAGACTTCTAAGAGTCAAAGCAATCTTGAGAAAAACGAGCATAGCTGGAGTTATCACAATCCCAGGTTGGAAGGTATAATTACAAAGCTGTAGTAATCAAAACAGTGTGGCACAAAAATAGACACATAGATCAGTGGAACATAATAGAGTCCAGAAATAGCCCCATGTTTTTATGGTTGATTAATGTATGACAACGGAGGCAAGAATGTACAGTGGGGAAAGGAGTCTCTTCACTGAGTGGTGTTGGGAAAACTGGACAGCTACATGGAAAAGAATGTAACTGGACCACTTTCATACGCCACACACAAAAAATAAACTCCAAATGGATTAAAGACCTAAATATGAGACCTGAAGCCATAAAATAACTAGAAGAAACCATAGACCATAATCTGACATCAGCCTTAGCAATATTTATGGGTATGTCTCCTCAAGCAAGGGGAACAAAAGCAAAAATAAACTACTGGGACCTACACCAAAATAATAAGCTTTTGCAAAGCAAAAGAGTAAGTTTTATTTTTAAACTTACAGAGTGAGTGCATTTATAATCAATGGCTGCAATTCTTTAAAAGTGCTTTTCACAGCTATATTACTTTGCAGCATGACCTGATAAAGGCGGCACAAAACATTGCAATTGTATGTTTCACAAACTTAAGGAAGAAAGCATTCAAGCCTAGTCTTTTTAGGAAATTCAGATCCAGACCCAATCCTGTCCTAGAGTATAGAAGGTTAGCTCTTGAGAAAGAGGTTCCTACATATTTCCAAAGCAGTTCTCCCATTGCCTATTAACTGGTAATTTTCAAACTCAGAAACTTAAGAAAAAGAAAATTTTCAAGTCAAAATAAATTAATACCACTTTAAATTCTTTCATGCAACTATTGTTTTCTTTGAGTACATTCCAGGAGCTTAGTACAACTAAGCAAAGTAATGATTAAATTTGGTGATCATTGAGATGTAACCAGTCTAGGAAGCAATAAATTTTTCTCTTTCTGACAGATTACATTGGTTTGTAGTAGGCACATAAATGAAATACTGTATAGAATAAATATTCCCCACATTTATAAACTCCTACTCATATCCATGGACACAGGAAATATGTAAATATTATTTGATATGCCCTTAAACTCTTATGTATTCTAAATTCCCATGAAAGGAATAATATCTCTCATTCTGTCTGCCTCATAGAACTGATGAAGGCAATGAAATCTGTTAATTACTTGTGTCTCCTAGAAGCTGTAAAGTATAATGTAACATTATTAATCATTATGCTATTGTCACTAATCATTTTATTAGGGAATTACTCCAAAGAACTAGAAATAAATTATGGGGTCTTTGACCGAAAATCCAAACAACATTTTAAATATACAATTACAGGGGCACCTGGGTAGCTCAGTGCCTTTGGCTCAGGTCATGATCCTGGTGTCCTGGGATCGAGCCCCACATTGGGCTTTCTGCTCGGCAGGGAGTCTGCTTCCTCCTCTCTCTCTGCCTGCCTCTCTGCCTACTTGTGATCTCTGTCAAATAAATAAAGAAAATCTTAAAAATAAATAAATATACAATTACAAAGAAATACATAAAATACATAAAATACATACATAAAATACTTAAAGTGAAAATTTGAAAGAGCTTCTTTTAAAAACAACCAGTGTATAATTTTCATCAGCAAAGCTTCATTAGTGAGTTAATTGATTAAATATTTCTGAATGTAATGCTTTACAGTTTTAATGCTTATGGTTCTTTTTTTTCAGTAGATAAAAACTGAAAGTTTACTTGTCTAGAATTATGAATATGTCATGGAGTCTGTACATGTAGTTTTATGTACTTCACAGAATTAACTTAAAAACATATTAGAAATGTATGCTATAGGGGGCGCTTGGGTGGCTCAGTGGGTTAAGTCTCTGCCTTCAGCTCAGGTTGTGATCTCAGGGTCCTGGGATCGAGCCCCGCATAGGGCTTCTGCTCAGCAGGGAGCCTGCTTTGCTCTCTCTGCCTGCTTCTCTGTCTACTTATGATCTCTCTCCCTGTCAAATTTAAAAAAAAAAAAAAGAAAGAAAGAAAGGTATACTAATGATAAGGGGACAGTAAAATTAGACATTTTGTTCTTACTGTTTGTAAATAACAGATATTACAACCTTTTAATAGAAATGTCTATTACTTTTTTATGTTAGCTTATTCTTACATTTTATTTATATGTTTAGACCATTTTCCTTGAGTGTGTAGTCACTGCTAGAGAAAAGTGAGGTATACTTAGGGAAAAGCACAAAGAACTAAACAAAATATACAGAGAACTTTTACGTTTGTAGAATATTCTTAGGATAATTCAAACTCTTTACCACTCCCCTTCAAAAAAAGACAATTTTTCTCACTCTTCTCTGTGCTGAGTAACGGGCCTCCTCCAGCTTAGCCACTGTGGTTGAGAGCTTCAATCTGTGTTAGAAAGAAGTGAAAAAAAAAAAAAAAAGGCAGAATGTGTTTGCCATGAAAAATGCCCTACAACAGATTTTCCATTTATAGGTAAACTAGCATTCACTGTATTTTTGTTGGTTGATAGGTTTTATACAGTTATTTGGAGTAGAATTCTCAGGGCAAAATCTACCATTATTTTGGACTCACATATGAGATATACTGTTAATAGATATTTCAGGGTCAAGTTTTGGGGAAATTCAGAGCCATATACCCTGATTTCTCACTATAGCTGTTTCCTGAAAAGACACCAGGTGGAATGGTAATACCAGTCATGATGGAGATCAAATGTTGACTTTGTCTCAACGTAATGAAAAGTATTTGCTTACATAACCAACTGTAATAAATTGGAAAAAAAAACATTAAGTCAATTGGCATGCTATTCTAGTATCTATTTCTTTTTAATTTCAGTGGAAAGTTTTTTTCTAAAAATCAGTTCTCTAAAGAAGATGCACAGTTGGCCAACAAGCATACGAGCACGTGAAAAACTGCATTTCACTGATCGTTAGGGAAATGCAAATCAAAATTAGAATGAGACACCATCTCATACCCATTAAGGTGGTCACTATTATCAATATATTTATAACAGTGATTGTGGAGAAATTGGATACTGTGTGCACTGTTGATGGAAATGTAAGGTGGTGCAGCCACTATGGGAGAGAGTGTGGTGGTTTCACAGAATTTTACAACAGAATTACATATCATCAGACAATTTCATTTCTGAGTATATATCCTAAAGACTTGATGTCTAGGTCCTGAAGAAGTATTTGAATGCCTATGGTCATGGCAGCATTATTCCTAATACCCAAAAGGTGGAAGCAACCCAAGTGTGAATTGACAGAAGTGAGGATAAAGAAAGTGTGGTATAGACATATAGATATATAGATATAGATAAAGATATCTATAGATATAGATATAGATAGATAGATCTATATATAGATATAGATATGTTATTCAGACTTAAGGAAATGCTGGACATATTACAACATGGATGAATCTTGTTTGAAGACATGATGATAAGTGAAATGAGCCAGTCACAAAAAAACAAATAACACATGCCTCCACTAACATGAGGTACGTAGAATAGTCAAATTTATAAAGACAGAAGAGTGATCACTGGCACAGGTTGGGGGAAGTGGGGAATAGAGAGTTGTTTAATGGGTATGGAGTTTCAGCTGCAAAATGAAAGGGGTTTTGGAGATGGCATCTCATATCAGTGTGATTATACGTTACACCACTAAACTTTCCAATTTAAAATGGTGAATTAAGATGCTAAATTTTATGTTATATGTACTTTACCAAATTTAAATATAAAAAAGGAAACCCCATTAAAACATTATTTAGGGGGCACCTGGGTGGCTCAATGGGTTAAAGCCTCTGCCTTCAGCTCTGGTCATGATCCCAGGGTCCTGGGATTGAGCCCTGCATCGGGCTCTCTGCTCAGCAGGAAACCTGCTTCCCTCTCTCTCTGCCTGCCTCTCTGCCTACTTGTGATCTCTGTCAAATAAATAAAATCTTAAAAAAAATCATTTAGCATACTTTTAGAAAATGTACTACACTGTGTTGATGGAAAACCTGCTCCCCTGCCTGTCAGCCCTTATACACTCCATACGCATGTTCTACACATGCAAATACAAGTTTAATGCACAGCTAAGTTTGAGGAGAATTCCCAGATGCCACAAATGAGAGCATGAACAGTGAGCCAAGGGACTCCTACAGAGCCTGGGTGGCTCAGTGGGTTAAGCCTCTGCCTTTGGCTCAGGTCATGATCTAAGTTCCTGGGATCGAGCCCTGCATCAGGCTCTCTGCTCGGCAGGGAACCTGCTTCCCCCTCTCTCTCTGCCTGCCTGTCTGCCTACTTGTGATCTCTCTCTCTCTCTAATAAATAAATAAAATCTTAAAAAAAAAAAAAAAGAACAGTGAGCCACATGGAAATCCAGGAACCCAGGGAGTATCAGAAGTGAAGCAGGCCTTAAGAGTGAGAAGCTAGTGTTTTTTGTTTTTGTTTTGTTTTGTTTTATTATGTTAGTCACCATAGAGCACATCATCAGTTTTTGAGATACTGTTCCATGATTCATTGTTTGCATATAACACCCAGTGCTCCATGCAATACATGCCCTCCTTAATACGGATCACCTGCTTACCCCATCCTCTTACCCGCCTCCCCTCTAAAACCCTCAGTTTGTTTCCCAGAGTCCATAGTCTCTCATGGTTCATCTCCCCTCCAGTTTTCACCCCCTTCACTGACCTAGCAATTGTACTACTGGGTATTTGCCCCAAAGATAAAGATGTGGTAAAAAAAAAGGGGGGGGCCATATGCACCCCAATGTTCATAGCAGCAATGTCCACAATACCAAACTGTGGGAAGATCTGAGATGCCCTTCAACAGATGAATGGATAAGGAAGATATGGTCCATACATACAATGGGGTATTTTGCCTCCATTAGAAAGGATGAATACCCAACTTTTGTATCAACGTGGATGGAACTGGAGGAGATTATGCTAATGAAATAAGTCAAGCAGAGAAAGTTAATTATCATACAGTTTCACTTATTTGTGCAGCATAAGGAATAGCATGGAGGACATTAGGAGAAGGAAGGGAAAAGCTAGTATTTTAAATGCTAAGGGAGATAGAGCTCCATGCTTTCTCTCTGGAGCTGTGCAGTGCTCTATAGGCTCTGAATAGTGGCAAGAAAGACTGCCAGGCTGGTCTGAGAAAGCTGTAAACGTCTCTGTTATGCACTTAGGACCTATAGTAGAAATAGTGTCACACATAGGAAAGGAAAGCCAGAAGCCATTACTATGGCTAAGTACGGGTTCTAATGTCACAGTGCCTTTGTGACATGGAAACCATAAATTGAGAAATGTGAAACTAAAAAAAAGTGTGTCCCAAACTGGAGATAATCCATAAAGCCACTTCGGAAATAAACATGTAGTTGTCAGGACTCGGGACATGTGAGACTTCCACGGAAGGCAACTCAGTAAATGTGAGAGGACGGTCCGAAATTGTCTTAATGTAATGAAAACTATTAACATTAGTAATGAGGGAGGGAAGCCACAAGTATGACAGAGTGAGGAATGAATTATCCACACAAACTTCCATTGCAAAAAATATATGAAAGAGACTTTAAAATATGTTTGAAACAAGTAAAGGAAATAGTATAATTTTGTCAATTATACTGAAGATGTACACTTATGGTTTGTATAGTGCGTGTGTATGTGTGCATGTGTCTGTGTATGTACACACATGTATAACAAATGTTATACTTAAGCAAATTTTGCTAAACATAAAAATAGACCTTCAAAAGCTAAAATTCTAGATAAATAACATAGAAGGGATAAATAACATAGAATGAGAATTTTTAGACAAAAGCATACATCCTTTGTTTGTTTCCAGAAGGAAATGGGAGATTATAATTAGTTTTTCAACTTGGTAATTATAGGGGTTAAAAATGTGAGTGTAGGTTACCTGGGTGGCTCAGTCAGTTAAGCTTCTGACTCAGCTTTGGTTCAGGTCACCATCTCAGAGTAGTGGGATCAAGCCCCACATTGGGCTTCACACTCGGGGTATCTGCTTGAAGATTCTCTCCCTCTTCCCCTCCCCCCACTCACAGACACGTGTGCCCTCCACCCCCCAAATAAATAAATCTGTTTTTAAAATGTCAATGTAATCTCTTAAAAATATGTACTGGTGGAGGGAAAAAAAAAGAGAAACTAGTAAGGCAGGAAAAGGGGAATACTATGGAAGAAACTATGGTTAAGAGAAATCAATAAAAAAATCAAAATTGAATTTTAAATGCAGTTATTACAGTAATAATAAACCTATTAAACATACCTACTAAAGACAAATATCTTCATACTGGATTTCTTTTATATACAGTTGTAATGTTTTTTACAAGAGATAATCATAGAAAGGTTGGAAATACAGTGAAAAAAATTAGGTAAGTGCAAGGCAAAAAGACAAAAAGTAGAGATCAGAGAATTTGGAAAACTTATCTAATAAACTTGATGTAAGTGAAATTATAAACCTTACTTATAGAGAACTTTATTATTTCCAAGCAGACATTGAATACTTATGAAGATTTATCATATTCAAGCACAAAAAGTAAACTCAATGAATATGTATAAATGTATATATATTCTATAAATTCTAAGTAAATCCAGATAATTGGTATTATGCAAAATATCTTTTCTAAACGAAATACAGTAATACTGCAACACAATAAAAAAATATGTATTACCTCTTCTACTTTAGTTCAGAAACTTTAAAAATACTACCTTAAAATTAATGGATTAAGAAGAAATCATAACAATTTCTTCATAATGGAAAATAGGACATTAAAGTAATAAATAAAAAAATCTGCAAGGAGTTAGAACTAGAGCAGAGAATTAGCCTGTAGAGTTGGCAGAGGATGGAAAGAAAAATAATGGAAAACAAAAAAATAGTAGGAAAGTCCAGAAATCAAAAGTTGGTTCTTAGAGAAGATCAATATAATGGAGAAATCTCTGGCATTGTTGGTTGAGGAGAGGAAAGGCACAGATAGTAGAATGAAAAACAGGGCATATAACAACAGACAGTAAAACATTTAAAAATTATGAGAACACTAGGAATAATATCCAGAGCATTAGAAAACTCATAAAATGGACAGCTTTCTAGAATAAAAAAAAAAAAAAACAAAAAAAAACTTTCCAAAACCGCCTCAACATCTCTGTGAAGCGTAATTTTCATTCCCATTATACAGAGGAAGACAGTGATGCGTAAGAGGGTCTCAGTGACACTCTCCATGTCAAAGGCCGGTAAGTCCACCCCTTTAGGGGGCAACAGTTGTTGTAGGAAGATACACAGGATACACAGATACAAGATACAAGATATACATCTTAGAGTCAGGTAGATTCAAATTTCAGCCTTGATTATCATTTACCTTGTTTGGAAATGGCACTTGGCCCATCTGGGTCACCCTGAGCCCCATTTCTCTTCTATATGATGGGAATAATACACTTGTTTTGAGCAATATGGTTTTTACGAAGATTATATAAGATGTATCCAAAGACACTTTTAAATGTAATATCTTGTATAAATATTAGTGGTAAATATCCTGTACTTTTTTTTTTCTTAGATTGGTCAGTAACGCATTTCTAGATAAAAATAAGCACTTCCTAACAGGTGAGCCCATGAAAATCCTTTCTATTTAGTTATGTGCCTCCTCATCCACCTCGCTGCCTCCTGGCTCTCTACGCCACAAAGCCATAAATAATCTATTCCGGAGCTTCAAACATCCTGACTCTTTAAAAGTATTGCTAATGAGGCAAACTTTCTTAATGTGCTGATTCAGTATTTGTTTCCTATAATAACAACATTTTCTCTCTGTAATTAGCACACTAAAATAGCTAGATAGAGGCCCTATTTGGCAGTTCATTGTTCTAACTCAGGCTGAATGCCGGGTTTGTTGTATTCATTCAGCAGAGAGATTTTTCTCAAAGCTGCACTATCTTCTCTGCGTCCCACTCCTCCCCACACACGAGTCCTGTCAGCCTAAACCCCTTGCTGTCACCCCGAGACTGTTGTAATTTCCCACCTCTGCGCCTTTCCCCTTGCTATGCTTTCTGCGTAGAATTTACCCTTCTTCTCCCTCTTCTTCCTGACTTTTAACCATTAGTTTCTGCCCAGAGCCAATGTCACTTTTTCCTTGCAGTCTCTCTGATTAGCCCCAGGCAGCAATCCTTGTTCTATGCCTTGCTTGCTTCTTAGCACTTCCATGCTGACTTGTATGATAAGTCTCCTATCACAGTCTCCTTTGACAGTGATTTGGATGTATCTTTGCTTCTAGATTATAAATTCCAATGTCTGTATCATGCACTGTGTTTAAAGGTATTTATTTATTTGAGAGAGAGCACGAGCACGAGTGGAGGTAGGGAGAGTAAAGGGAAAGGGAGAAGCAGATTCCCCAGTGAGCAGGGAGCCTGAGATCATGACCTGAGCTAAAGACAGACGCTGAAGGGACTAAACCTCTAGGCACCCTCATGCAGGTTTTTTGTTTGTTTTTTCTTTTTTCTTTTTTGTTTTTTTACCATTTCCTTGCTTTTTTATTAACATATAATGTATTATTTGCCCCAGGGGTACAGGGCTATGACTCATCAGGCTACACAATTCACAGCACTCACCATAGCACATACCCTCCCCAATGTTCATAACCCAGCTACCCTCTCCCTACCCTCCCAACCTCCCAGCAACCCTGTTTTGTGAGATTGAGTCTCTTATGGTGTGTCTCCCTCCCAATCCCATCTTGTTTCATTTTTTACTTCCCTGCCGCCCACAGCCCCCACCTTGCCTCTCAAATTCCTCATATCAGAGCAATCATATGATAATTGTCTTTTCTCTGATTAACCTATTACGCTCAGCATAAATACCCTCTAGTTCCATCCACATTGTTTCAAATGGCAAGATATCATTTCTTTTGATGGCTGCATAGTATTCCATTATATATGTATGTGTGTCTATATATATATTTATACACATACACACACCACCTCTTCTTTATCCATTCATCTGTTGATGGACATCTAGGTTCTTTCTGTAGTTTGGCTATTGTGGACACTGCTGCTATGAACATTGGGGTGCACATGCCCCTTCGGATCACTACATTTGTATCTTTAGGATAAATACCCAGTAGTGCAATTGTTGGGTCATAGGGTAGCTCTATTTTCAACTTTTTGAGGAACCTGCATGTTGTTTTCCAGAGCGGCTGCACCAGCTTGCATACCCCAACAGTGTAGGAGGGTTCCCCTTTCTCCGCATCCTTGCCAGCACCTGTTGTTTCCGGACTTGTTAATGTTAGCCATTCTGACTGGTGTGACGTGGTATTTCACTGTGGCTTTGATTTGTATTTCCATGATGCTGAGTGATGTGGAGCACTTTTTCATTTGTCTGTTGGCCATCTGAGTATCCTATTTGCAGGAATGTCTGTTCATGTCGTCTGCCCATTTCTTGATTGGATTGTTTGTTCTTTGGGAGTTGAGTTTAGTAAGTTCTTTATAGATTTTTGGATACTAGTCCTTTATCTACTATGTCATTTCCTCATGCAGTTTTTAATTCCTTGGTGCCTTGTACATTCAGACATTGAACAGTAACTGTTAAATGACAAAGTGGAAAGGCTGCCATCACTGGAAAATAAGGATTTGAAAGTACTGCAGTTCCATTTGAGAGGTGTTCCAACTTCAGTGAAATCTTCTACATTCATACTTATTTCCAAGAAAGATTCTCTAAAAGAAAAATAGTGATGCAGTTTTAATTAACAATGCTATATATACCTGGTACTAATTAACACACTAAAAAAGTTTGAAAAATAAAACTTAACCATGTCCTTCAAGTATATGCATACTATGTATTGCATGTAGTCATGATATATGAAAAATACTTAGTAAAAATTATTGGAAGAAATATTCACACATCCTCAGAATATCCACTGGTATGCAAGGGAAGCAAGGTATTTATGGTGACTGTATAAGATTAAGTGTATTATGAAACCAGGCCAACTGGCTAAAAACAGGATTTTCCCTTTATTACCTTTTTTTTAAAGATATATGTCCATTTCATATTTAGAAAAAGAAATTTATTTTATAATTAACAAACTGTATCAATATCTTAATATATTCACATATAGGGTTGAAATTTTATTGTTATTCATTTTGTTCAATTTTTATTTTTTTCAGTGTTCCGAAATTCATTGTTATGCATCACACTCAGTGCTCCATGCAATACGTGCCCTCCTTAATACCCACCACCAGGCTCACCCAACCCTCCCACTCCCTCCCCTCCAAAACCCTCAGTTTGTTTCTCAGAGTCTGCAGTCTTTCAGGGTTCGTCTCCCCCTCTGATTTCCCCCAACTCACTTCTCCTCTCCTTCACCCAATGTCCTCTGTGTTATGTGCTCCACAAGTAAGTGAAACCATATGATAATTGACTGTCTCTCTGCTTGACTTATTTCACTGTTATTCATATTAAGAATTTAAAATCCTCAAGCTATGCTTGTAAATTAATAATAATATAGTTCAAAATTAATTTTTCCTAGCATACATTTTAGACAGGGAAGTAGAGAATCTAATATAAAATATTTTAATTCATTTTGCTTTTTAAATTATAATTTCCTTCATGTCTTTATTTGAATAGAAGTCATTATGCAGATACTCTCTGTAAGAGCTATAGCTCTACGTATGTATTTGTAAGTTTCATTTATCCATAAGTAATGCACATGCCTCTGGATTCTTTTTATTTTCCATGCCCAGAAACAGCCTCTCTTGGCTTTAATGACTTTATTATGGAATGATGCTGTTTATGTTACAAAGTATATAAATCAGAAAAGCAAAACATTTCTGAATAATTTATCTTCCTCCTCCACATTAATTTGTACAATTTCTTAGTTAACATTTAATTGTAATAATAAACACGTTTCCACAGTATTATCCAAGTAGTAATACTCCTACTGTGTTTGACTACACTTCATCTTGGCCCCAACTGTACATTTCTACTCCCGTCCTTATTCCTTTTATGTTTTTAAAATTTTTCTTCAGTTCCTATTTCATTTGAAAAGTAGTCTGTCAGTTATTTCTCACTAAAAAAGACGAAAGAAGACTGTGAGACTTGTAGGATAAGGGCAGGGCCCAGCCTTGAATTGCATGTGCTTGGTAAAATAACAGGGCCATTCTCGGTTCATCAAATAATGGTGCATTTAAGCAGAAGATGTGCTTCTGCAGAGATGGAGCCTGGGGAGGTTGGGATTTATCAGAAAGGGGTCGAGGGAACAGTGGGAACAAGAGGAAGGAAAATGCATGACTGGAGTTGATACTGGAAATGTGAGTATGAATCCAACTGTCAGCCTTATTTAAGAATTTTAATTTGATATTTGCAGGTATGTTTTATAGGTGTGGAAAGCATACTGGCAATGATTTTAGGTGAATGACTTTATGTGATACCTTGTTGTGGACAAGACATGATATCACAGAATGAGATACAGTTCTATTCCTAATACTCCTAATATATTGAGAAAATCAAAGCGAATTATGTTGAGTGAGCAAACTACATTGAATGAAATAACCCCAGTCTCTAAAGGTTAAAAAAAGAAGAAGGAAGGAAGGAAAGGGAAAGGAAAAAAGGAAGAAAAGAAAAAAGAAAAAAGAAACGGTTGGCACTAATGTAATTTTAACACTTGGCAGGAAATATTATCTAACTAGGAATTAATAGCATTGTGTTTTCTTTACATAACTATCTTCTGTTCCTGGCAAGTGTGGTTGATTGTATTATTGCTCAAAATATCTGCTGCTGTAGCTAGGGAGAGATTGGGTTTTTCTGGCCCATTCAGTCTTATCCACATGACTTGCTCTGGCCAAAGAAATGAGACTGGAACCAAACCCATCTGAAGCTTTAAAGGAAAGGATTTGTTAGGTGCTCTTTTTCTTCTGGAGTGAACTTGGCAATGTCCCAGAATAGAAGGTGTCCCCTTAGCTTTGGTCACAGAGTAAAGCAACTGTGGAGTCGAACTCTAACTGACCTCATATGGACCTGTCTGCAGCATATGACATTGTAGCCGCATCGTGGCACGGGATTTGGGGCTCTTTTGTTAACTCTGCTTAACCTCTTCTCTTCTGACTGAAAAAACAAGCCATATTCTACTGTGGAAGAGGCACAGAATTTCTTTGTATCAGTTTTAAAAGGAAGCTCATTTTCAGAAAGTATTATATAACAATACAGGAAAACAAAAACATGTGGTAAACAGTCACAAATGGGGCTATTCAATGCCTTAGTTTGGGAACTCCTACTGTAGGGGTAGAGGGCTGTTGAGATTTTTAAGTAGGGACTAATGGGAATGGCTTTGGGTTTAAAAGATAAAATCCTGATCAAAAAAGAAAGGAAGAATTTTTGAAAGAAGAGGTGGAAGGAAGGTAAGGCAAGGCATTTGGAAACGTGTTAATATGAGGGATGTGGATGGGCGGTATCTGCATTTTAACATGTGACACGGGCACCTGGGGTATAGCCGGTTAGGCATCTGACTCTTGATTTTGGCTCAGGTCATGATCCCATGGGCCCGGCTCTGTGCATAGAGGGGAGTCTGCTGGAGATTCTCTCTCCCTCTCTGTCTGTGCCTCCTCCCTGCATATGCGCTCACTCTCCACTCTCTCTCTCTTTCAGTCTCTTTCTCTCAAATAAATAAAAAATAAAATAAAATAAGATGTTCTTATATATTTTAATAAAGACATTTAAAAGAAAGATTATGCATGTTGCTATGGATACAGAAAGAACAATATTCGAAATCCAAATACTCTCAGAAAGTATTTGTTAAACTCTCTGTTATCTGTTATACCTGTTGGAGAGTATGTGTGAACCTAAACTCTCGTTATTTCAGTGAAAGACCTGATGCCTCAGTACCCATCATTTAGGTCCTTCTCATGGTTTCAGTGGTTTTTTTTAATATAATGGTTTCAGCTTAAAAAAAAAAAAATCAACAAAATAATTTAACCCCTTAAATCTGGGTTTATAACGTGTACCGTTTGTACGGTAACAACCAGGTTGTTATCATTTGGAATTTGCTTGGACCTTCATGAAGCAGTACCCATCGGAATTCTTTTGTTTGCAAACAGTGCCAGAGTGGCAGCTTGAAAACTGTTGAAACTTAGTTGCTCTATCCTGGGATTTCTAGGAAAAGCTCACTGTAACACCCTTGACTGTATTCTCACTTGTCCTCTTATGATGAGTGCTTATTTTATCTAAGAATGTTATTTTAAAAATAGAGTCCCAAGTGTTAGCCAACTCTCTTTCCATTTCAGAGGTGCATGTGCCCTGAAACCCTGTGGAAAATACAACCAAAAAGTGTATTTTTAACTTTTTGTTGTTTATTTGATATGGGAGTTTTGGATGTAGAACCTGTTCTATATGAACAAACCCATAAATATTAATATTCTTATGCTTAATTATTGGTATGTTGAATTTTTTAACAGAATTTAAATTCAGCTCACATTGGTATGAAATCTATAGCTAGGAGTACAAAGGCTTTAAATACAGAGGCTTTTTGTGTGTTCATTTTATAACATTAATATTTGATATTCTGCTATGTGCTATTAGAAATATATTGAAAATATGCACAGATATTACCTCAAGATTTATAATCTAGGACAGATAGATAGCAACGTTCATACAAGTATACTTTAAAGTTGTTGTAAAGAAATTAAAGTTCCTATTACAAATACATTTTAAAAAATTTGCCAAATATACTGCCTAGGGTCAAAGACATTTAGAAGAAAAGGTTCATGAAAATAAGTTTTAGAAACTGCAAATTTAAAAAATCAGCCATAGCTGTTAAGAATCTCAATTAATGGAAGGCTTGAGGAATAAAAGTTTGTGACAAACTGTAGAATAGAATATTTCAGATGTAAAATATAGACTGTAGATATTTGCAAAATTATGTGTTCTACCTTAGAAAACATTTTTAAATAGTATTGAATTCCTTCTATCACAAAGGCTTACTTGAACTGCCTATGACACAACTGAGGGAAAAAAGAGTCCAAATTATAAAGTCACTTATAAATCATTTATTTTATGAGATTTTAAAACTCATGAAAATTTATTAACTTTTTCAGCTTTCTTGAGGTATGTATGAATGCCAAAATTATATTGAGAGCGTACATCCTGATTTTTTTAGACATACAACATGACGACTTAATACATGGAGGCACTGTAAAATGCTTACCACAATCAAGTTAACATGTCTGGCACCTCTCGTAGTTATTGTATGTGTGGTAGAAACATAGAAGATTTACTCTCAGCAAATTTCAAGTGTTTTAGTACAGTATTATTAACTGTAATTACCATGCTGTACATGACATCCCAGAATTTGTTCATGTCGTTCGATCAGCCTCTCATTTCCCCACCTCCGAGCTGCCGGCAGCTACCATTCTCCTCTCTGGTTCTGTGAGCTTGACTGGTTTAGAGTCCACGTGTAAGGGGGATCACACAGCCTTTCTGCATCTGATTTATTGCACTTAACATAATGACCGGCTGGTTGAGGGTAGGATTTCCTTCTTTTTATGGCCAAATACTATTCCATCATGTACACATGTGTTGTGTGCATGCACACGCACACACACGATATTGTCTTATCCATCTACCTGTGGACACTTTGGTTGTCTCCGTATCTTGGTTCTTGTGAATAATGTTTCAAGGAACATTTTTTCTGGACAAAAATTTCATTGGAAGCTTAAAAATGAGATTGATGTGTGATACATGGATACCCATTTATTAAGTCACTCAGGATATCAAAACTTCTGAAGCATCAAGGATGCAAAACTGTTGTTCATGTAATCATACTGTTGTGTTGCTGTCTTTTTCCCTGTAGATGTAGGCTGGTTGGCTGATTGGTAATGGAAAATCAACTTATTTGTTTTAACATTGAACTTTTAGGAAATTCTTGGTTATTTTTTAATTATTTGGTTAAGTAATGGTTTTTTTTTTAATTATTTGATTTAAGAAACAGGTGATCAGAATTCTGCCCAGGAGAATCAAGGAATGAGAGAAATGGACAGAGCAGTCAACATTTTATATGTTAATCACATCTGAAACTTTTCTATGTCTTTGTGTTCAAACTATAGTTACCATCTGAGGGAAAACATGTATGAAACTTAGTATCTACATTTATCTCCCTATTTAATTATTCACCAAACATTGACTGAACTCTTTATTACCTAAAATAGGATTGCAAAGCTTGATATTCCTAAAAACTTGGAGGCAATCAACAAGATAGTAAGACACATGCAAAAAATAATTTCAGAGCTGTTGACAAAGCAAAAAAAATGCCCTTGCCCTGGGCAGTGTCACATAGCTACTTAGAGTAACACCAGAGTTAGTAAAACAAAGGATATATTTGCCCAGAACGTCGTCTTCCCTGTAATCGAGCTATTATTGTCAGTTCTTCATTGATTCTTAAGATATCTAATACTTGGGAGCAGTGAACATTTTAGCAAATTATTCTTGGTCTGTGATTACAGCTCTGTTCCTTTAAATAGAGATTCAGAAGGTACATGGAAATATTTCATGTCTTTTACAGTTAAACCAGGAAACATGTTAGTACTGCTGTTCAATTAAGTCTGAACTGTTTTTGTTTTTGTTTTTAGTTTCAGAGGTAGAGTTTAGTGATTCATCAGTTGCATAGAACACCCAGTGCTCATTACATCAAGTGCCCTCCTTAATACCTGTCACCCAGTGACCCCATCCCCCAACCCACTACCCCTCCAGCAACCCTCAGTTCATTTCCTATGATTAAGAGTCTCTTATGGTTTGCCTCCCTCTCAGTTTTCATCTTATTTTATTTTTCCTTCCCTTCCCCTATATTCATCTGTTTTGCTTCTTAAATTCCACATATGAGTGAAATCATACAGTATTTGCTTTCTCGGACTCTTAAGTCTGAGGATTTGTATGTGATTATTTCTGTCTGCCCTGAACCAGAAAGGAGTCAAGCTCTGGGATACCACATTAGTGTAAAGGAAGAATTTTTTTCTCTACTCATGTTGGGTTCTGGGCTCTTAATAAGAGAAGAGAAAACAAGCAGGTAAACCAGAAGTACTCCAGTTTCTTTCATCTGGCATACCAGGGAAAGGAGAGGGGTATCACACACCCAGGCATGTCACTTAGCTCAGAGAAGTGACCCAAGGAAGCTTTCCAGGAGAGCAGGAATGCACAATTAGGAAGAGTGAGTGGTTGATAAGGAGCCAGAAAATGTTATCACAAAGGTATCCACATTGGAAAGATAGAAGAAACTAGAGAAAAGTAGAGGAAAATACAATGAAGATTAAAATGAGACGAGCCTAGAGAAGTTCTAGGAATATGAATCTTTTTTCTTTTTAAGATTTATTTATTTATTTATTTGATTACCCAAAGGTTTATCAGCTTTGTTTTTCTTTTCAAAAACCAGCTCTTGTTTTCATGGACCTTTTCTATTGTTCTTTTAGCCTCTATTTTGTCTATTTTTGTTCCAATCTTTTATTATTTCCTTCCTTCACCTAGTTTTGGGATTTGTTCTTTATCCAGCTCCTTTAGGTGTAAAGTTAGGCAATTTTTGTGAGATTTTTCTCATTTTTTTAGGTAGCACTGTATCACTGTAAACCTCCCTCATAAAATTGCTATTGTTTTGTCCCAAGGACTTTGGACTATTGTGTTTTCATTTTCATTTGTCTCCATGAATTTTTTTATTTCCTCTTTGATTCTTTTGACACATTCGTTGTTTAGTAGCATGTTGTTTATTTAGCCTTCATGTTTTTATGGTTTTTCCACGTTTTTTGTTAATTCATTTCTAGATTAATACAATTGTCATCAGAAAAGAAGCTTCATAGGATTTCAGTCTTCTTTAATGTATTGACACTTGTTGAGGCCTAAAATGTGGACTATTCTGTAGAATGTTCTATGTGTACTTTTAAAAAGGTATAATCCTGCTACTCTTATATGGAATGTTCTGTATGTATCTATTAGGTCCATCTCATCTAATGTGTTATTTAAAGTTACTGTTTTCTTGTGGGGTTTCTGTCTGGCTGATCTATCCATTGGTATAAGTGAGGTGTTAAAATTCCCTATTATTATTTTACTGTCGATTTCTCCCTTTTTGTCTGTCAATATTTGCTTTATGTGTTTAGGTACCCCAGTCTTGTTTGCATAGGTATTTACAGTTGTTATATCCTCTTACCGGATTGATCCCTTTATCATTATGTGGTACCTTTCTTTGTCCTTTGCTACAGTATTTGATTTAAAGTCTGTTTTGTCTGATATAAGTATTGTTACCCCGTCTTCTTTTTTTACTTCCACTTACATTGTATATGTTTTTCCATCCCTTCACTTTCAGTCTGTGTCTCTTTAGGTCTGAAATGAGTCTTATGTAGGCAGCATATAGATGGGTCTTGTTTTTTATCCATTCAGTCATCCTCTGTTTTTGTTTTTTTGTATTAGATAGGTCAGCTACCTCGCTTGCTCTTAAAAGTATTGGCCTTGTGTCAGGGAGGTCCTGTGGTGCCCTGTAGCATAATCCCCCTAGTTACCAGAACCCCAGTTGCTCCAGAGGTATCCCCTGCGTGGGCTTTGTGGGCTCTCCTCTTTTGGCTGAGCTGTGATTGCTTTCAGCCCAGCTGGCTGCAATGACCTACAAGCACACTAGGCAAGTTTGGTCTTTGCATTGTTGGGAGGTTTGTCTGACTGAGGCTACCAGGGGCTCACCGATGGGCAGGGATATACTGTAGGGCAGGGCTTGCTCCCTGGGCAGCCAGGTAGGAGGCTAGGCTGCTGGAAATGGCAGTTCAGTGGTGTGTGAGGCTATGTCCCCCATGCCTAGGGTAGGAGTTGCTTTGGGTGGTGCCAGTCCCTGCCAGGGCTTCCTGCAGTCTGTGGTGGGGCAGGAGTCACTTTGGAGTGATGCCTGCCAAAGTGGGTTGAACGTGGCCCTTTTGCAGGGGTATGTGTAATTGGAGCCCATGGTTTAGCAAGGTAGATGGAGAATGTTATCACTGCCTCCTGCAGGTGTCTGGCTATTTAGGCTAGAGCAGGGGGAGAGAAATGGCACCCACCAACACTTTTGTTTCCAGACAAATCTGAAAATTCCTGCTTCTCCAGTCTATTTTGTAAGATTAGTGAATAAATCTCCTTTGTATGTATCCCAGCAACTTTCTGAATTGCTACTTCTATGCTCCGTCAAGGCCAAGTTACCTATTATGCTGCCTCTTTAAGGGTAGAGATTCAGTTTCCTTTCACTCTCCCAGAGTTAAGCCCTGTTGATTTTAAAGCTCCTGATGGTAAGCCCTGTTAGTTTTAATAGCCAGGTATTATGGGGACTTGTTTTTATCAGTACGGGTCCCCAGTGCCAAGCGTGCCTGGTGTAGGGTCTTATTCTCTGGGCTTGTGGTGTTCCTCCCTTTGTGGTTAGTCCTACTGAGGGTTTGGTTCTTAACCATGTCTCTGCTGAGCTTCCCTCTACAATTAACTATGGAAGGTTTTTTCTAGAAGTCTGTAGGTCATTTTCAGAGTTGGATGCATAGATGTAGCTATTATCTTGGTGTGTCCGTGGGACAAGGTTAGCTTAGAATCCTCTTCCTCCACCATCTCACCCCATCCTCCCAGGAAAACTCATGTTCCTAGAAAATAAGCTATCCTAATATGTAGCATGTCAGTACGCATTCTAATTTGAGAAGCATGAGAATAAAGCATAGACCCAGAAACAAACACCTAGTTCACAAAAATTAAAAAGAAGTAGAGAAATTGTAGTGAAACTGTTTCAGACCTCAGTTCAGATCAGTCTAAGCTACATCATACGCCTTTTGGATTTAAATGTTACAGTTAGGGTTTTATAAACACTGTGGGGGTCTATCATATAGCTAATTGAATAAGACATGAACATCAAATTTAATTTCTTGTACAAAAAATAGGCTCAGAACTGAAGGGAGAATACTTCAGAAATCTGTGTCTTCATAATATCACTAAGTGATTCTAAAACATAAACGTTAACAGAGTATTTTCCTTCTGCAGTCTTAATGCTACAATTATTTGACTTTGGCTGTCTTTTATAGAATGGTGGGCTGTGATATAACTTAGATAAAATAATGGTTATTTTTCCCAGAGTAGAAATATAAGAAGTTATTTCATTGTAGCTAGCATATGTTAAGTTACTTTTCAATTATTGTTCCAAAATACTTTATCTTCATATACTTAAGCATAAGTACTTTTTAGTACTTTGTACATAAGCTATAATTATTTTCTTTTGTTAATTATGGTTATACCTGTTTGCTTCTCACTGTCCCCAACTGGAATCATCTTATTGGCAAAGTTGGGATAGTATTGTTCTCTCTGTTAGGCATTATGCATGGCATTACAGAATCCCTCAGTACGTGTGAATATTATTGAAAGAACGGTAAAAAGGAAGAGGAGAGTGCTGTAACCTCCAGTCCTCTAGTTGTTCTAACAAAGAATCTCTCAGTTTTATTCTTCTGAATAATTCTGTGTCATTGAAGAAGCTCAGAAATTTTTTAAAAACTTGTAATGGAAATAGCAGTAGTTAACAACAAAGGCCGTACCGTCACCATATCCAGCACAGCTCACAGTTTTCTCTACCTTATTCTCTTCCCTCTTTTTATATTTCTGACTTGACAGTTAGGTTTATGGTTTTCAGGAAGTTTCTTGCAGAAAGTCTAAAAATCAACATGCAGCTTAGCTCTTTTGTATAACAAAGAGTCAGAAGACTTTGATATGTGTCTGGACTTACTAACTGATCAGAGTATCACCTTGCGTCATGTAGTTTACCTCTTTGAACCTCAGTTTGCTAATTTTTCAAACAGAAGTAATACCACTGGCTTGCCATCCATGATCATTAAGAAAGTGAAATGAAAATGTATATGGGGGGCGCCTGGGTGGCTCAGTGGGTTGAGCCGCTGCCTTCGGCTCGGGTCATGATCCCAGGGTCCTGGGATCGAGCCCCGCATCGGGCTCTCTGCTCAGCCGGGAGCCTGCTTCCTTCTCTCTCTCTCTGCCTGCCTCTCTGCCTGCTTGTGATCTCTCTCTCTGTCAAATAAATAAATAAAATCTTTAAAAAAAAAAAAAAGAAAGAAAATGTATATGGAAAGGCTTTGTACCTTGATTAAATAGAAAATCCATCTGATTATAAATCTTTTTTCTGTAATCTGTTACATCTTCCTGACTTAACTGTATAAATTGATTAGAATTACATATCTAGTTGGCAAAGGTAAAATTAAAAATTGCTGTCTTAATCATGCTAGTATTTAAGGATAAAAGAAGAGCTTATTTTCCTACAAAGGCATTGTGAAGTTTGTAAAAACTTTCATCAATACATTATCATTAAATTTTATATAATTATAATAAGCCTTAATACTTTCAGAATTTTGATTAAATTTCTTTACTGAGTCAGTCTGTTTTTTGACATAATAAAATCAGCTCAAGCATTCTCGTGTTTTTCTTAAAGTAATAATAGATGTTTCTACTTTTTCCTCCATTTGTAAAATAGACTAGTTTAAAAAAAACTGCAATGAAGAAATTATGAATTATTCATTATGATTACTAAATGTCTTTGATAAGCTTATTCCTTTTAAGCTATCAATTGCTGTTTACATCTGTAGCTCTTTTCCTTGGGAGATAAAATAATGACATTAATATTACAATAGTACTACCTGCTTCAAAATGGTGATTCATTTTTTTAAAGTCTCATCCCTGGTCTTCACACTTGAAATTAATCTAACTCTTGTCATGATGAATAACACAATGCAAATAGAATTTTAAGAAAATGTTCATGTATGCTTTTCCTTCTCTTGAAAGATGTGACTTTAAAGAATTTGGCAATATAATATTGATAAAGCAATAGGAAGCTACTGTTGTTGGAAATTGTCCAAATTGAAGCTTTCAGAATATGGAGATGTAGCAGTATATGTTTTAGAGAATTTCCAAGAGTAGCACTCTTCAATTTAAAATGTGGAAACTCCATGGGTTGCCTGGGTTGTTTTTGGTTAAGCATCCCACCCTTGATCTCAGTTCAGGTCTTGATCTCAGGTAATGAGTTCAAGCCCCTGTTTTAAAAAAAAAAAAAAAGAAAAGAAAAGAAAAAAAGAACGCCAGTTTAAAAATGTATGTAGTATAGAAGCTCTGTTTAACTAATATGGCAAATTAAATTTGGTTTAGAAATGGCAGTGGCAGCCGCAGTGTTTTTAAGTTTCCCTGACTCTCTTTCAACCCCACTCCCCCAACATATTAAAAAAAAAAATTATAAGGAATGATTTTACTTGAATATTAATTCAAACAAACTGAAAAAATCTTTAAAAAATACAACCAGGAAAATCTGAGCAGTGATTCACTATTTAATGTTCTGAATAAAGCAGAGCACTGTTAATTAATTTCTATTATTAATTTCTTAGATGAAATAATTATATTGTTTTTATATTTTTAAAAAGTTCTTGCAGGGATACTGAAATAGTTACAGGTGACATAATATATTTGGAATTTGCATCAAAACAATTTAGGAGATGGGACGCCTGGGTGGCTCAGTGGGTTAAGCCGCTGCCTTCGGCTCAGGTCATGATCTCAGGGTCCTGGGATCGAGTCCCACATCGGGCTCTCTGCTCAGCGGGGAGCCTGCTTCCCTTCCTCTCTCTCTGCCTGCCTCTCTGCCTACTTGTGATTTCTCTCTTTCAAATAAATAAATAAATAAAAAAATCTTTAAAAAAAAAAAAACAAAAAAAAAAAAACAATTTAGGAGAGGTGGGTGTTAGTGAGAGTTTAGATGGAACAGTATTGGCCATGTTTTTATAGTTGTTTAAAGTTTGTTAAGAATATGAGTTGTCTTTTTAATATGCTTGAACATATTTGTAATAAATGAAAGTTTTATTGTTATATCAAAATAAATACTGGTGTATATCTATGACTAAAAATTAAAACAAAAAGTGATAGCTAAGAAACAAATAGAAGAGATAAAATGGAATGTGAAAATATATGCAGTTAAGGCGACAGAAATCTTAAAAAAAAATTAACATGTCAGATGGGATAAATGTAGAACAGATGGTAGATTTAAACCACTCTACTGATAAATTACATTAAATGTAAATCAAGTAGAAACTCCAAATAAAAAGCAGAAATTGTCCAAGTGAATTTTTAAAAAAGCAAAACTTATTTGCTGTTGGGGGTTGGGAGGAAGTAATTTAAATATAAACACATGTATGGGTTAGAAGTAAAAAGATGGAAACAGACATGCCATGCAAACATGAATCCTATGAAAGCTGGAGTGGTTTTGTTAATATTAGGTAAAGAAGACTGCAGAATAAGGAATATTATCAGAGATAGAAAAGGATACATCATAATAGTGGAGAGGCCAATTCATCAAGAAAACATGAAATCTTAAATGCATATTTCTCTAATAGCAGAGCTGCAAAACAATAAAGCAAAAACTAAATCCACAATTACCATTGAGGAGAGTTTTTCATTACTCTCTCAGTAACAGACAGAACAAACAAAAATGTAAAGACACAGAAGACTTGAATAGTACTGTCAGCCAAGTGCAAAATACATATATTTTTTTAAAGATTTAATTTGTTAATTTGACAGACAGAGGAACAGCGAGAAAGGGAACACAAGCAGGGAGAGTGGAAGAGGGATTATTAGGCATCCTGCTGAGCAGGGAGCCCAATGTGGGGCTTAGTCCCAGAACCCCAGGATCATGACCTGAGCCAAAGGCAGAGGCTTAATGAATGAGCCACCAGCCACCCTGAAATACATACTCTTTTAAAATGAACATTGAACATTACTAAGATCTACAGTATGCTGCACTATAAAACAAGTCTCAGGAAATGTTTTAATAATTGAATAAATGAAAAGTACATTGTCCGACCACAGTAAAATTAACTTGGAAAACAGTTTTTTAAAACTTGCACAAAAATTCCAAGAAATTTAGAAATTAAATAGCACACTTCCAAGTAACCAGTGGTGTCAAGAAATCACAAGGTGAATTAGGAAGTATTTTGAACCCAGTAGAAATGAAAATATATCTGAATATTGGAACTCAGCTGAAAGTAAAAGTAATGCTCAGTGCAAATGTATAGTTTAAGATAAGTATATTAGAAAATAAGAAATATCTAAAATCAGTGATCTAAACTTCCATTTGTGAATCTAGAATGAAGAGCAAATAAAACCCAGAATAAGGAGAAAAGAAATATTCAGAGTAGAAAGCAGTAAAATAGAAATTGAAATGCAAAAGCTTTTTTTTTTTTTTTTAAAGATCAGTAAAGTTGATTAAGTTATACCTAGGCTTATTGAGGAGGAGAAAAAGAAAGAGAAGACATAGTTTACCATTATTAGAATTAAAAGAGAGGACTTAGATGCAATGGAAAAAATATTTGAAGACACAAATTTTCTAAAACTGACACACAAAAAATAGAAAACCTAAATCATCCTGTATCTATTTTTAAAACCAAAATTTAAATTAAAACTTGCCCACAGAGAAAACCTCAGACCCAGGTGGCTTCATTGGTGAATGACACCACATATTTAAGAAAGAAGTAATGCCAATCCTATATAAACCCTTTCAGAAAATAGCAGGGAGGGGAATATCCCAGTTCATAAGATTAGTACCATCTTGGTACCAAAACCATACAAAAACTACAAGAAAGAAAAATGATAAACTGACATCCCACTGTCCTTCATATATACAGACAAATTCTCAAATCCAGCAATATAAAGAATGCAAGGTTGATTTAACACTTGAAATCAACTGATATAACTCATTATATTAACAGAAAAAAAAACTGTATGATCATTTCAGTAGATACAGAAACCATTTTTGACAAAATTCAACATCCATTTAATATAAAACTCTTAAGGCTAGCACAGGAAGGAAACTTCTTCAACCTAATAAGGGACTTTTGTGGAGAAGCCTATAGCCAACATAAAATACTTAAGGGTGAAAAACTAAATATTTTCCCTCTAAGACTGAACAAAGTAAGAATGCTCAGTCTTTCACCTTAATGCAATATTTTACTGGAGAAGCTAGCCAGTGTAACAAGACAAGAAAAGGCCAACAGGCTGGAAAGAAAGATGTACTGCATTTTCAGATAATGTTAAGTACAGTTAACAAGGTCTCAAAAAAGATCAATGAACAAAAATAATTTTATTTCTATTATTTAACAACTGGCAAATGACAAAGCTACTAATAATAATATCAATACTTATAAATTCTTAAAGATAAATTTAACAAGAAATATCAAGATCACTAAACACTGTAAAATATTCCTGTGAATGAAATTGAAGATATAACTAAATAGAGAGGTATACAAAATTAATGAATTAGAATACTCAATACTGTTAAAATGTCTGTTTTCTCCAGATTGATCTATGTATTCAAATAATCCCAGTCAAAATCCTATTAAGTTATTGTGTTAAAAAAAAAAAAAAAAAACAGGCAAGCTGGTTCTAAGATTTATAGGGAAATGCATGGGGCACCTGGGTGGCTCAGTTGGTTAAGCAGCTGACTCCTGATTTCAACTCAGATCATGTTCTCAGGGGTCATGAGATCGAGCCCTGCTTTGGGCTACAAGCTCACTGGGAAGTCTACTTGAGATTCTCCCTATACCCCTCCTCCTATGTTTGCTCATGCTCTCTGTCTCTCAAATAAATAATCTTTTTAGGAAAAAGATTTATATGGAATGTGAAAGAGCGGGAATGGCTAAAACTTTTTTTAAAAAGAAAAACAGGTGGAGTGCCTGGGTGGCTCAGTGGGTTAAAGCCTCTGCCTTCGGCTCAGGTCATGATCTCAGAGTCCTGGGATCGAGCCCCGCATCGGGTTCTCTGCTCAGCAGGGAGCCTGCTTCCTCCCTCTCTCTCTCTGCCTGCCTCTCTGTCTACTTGTGATCTCTGTCAAATAAGTAAATAAAATCTTAAAAAAAAAAAAAAAGAAAAGAAAGAAAAGAAAAGAAAAACAGGAAGATTTGACTTAAACAATTTCTATGAAGTTAGAGTAATCAATACAATGCGGTACTGGTAGAATGGATATATACCTAATGAGAGAGAACAGAGCCCACAAATAGATTCATACAGATAGATTGCTTAAAAATCCAATTGATTTTTAACAAAAATGCAGTTAACACAATGAAGAAAGGATATTCTTTTCCACGAACGGTGCTAGAACAATTGGCTGTCTACATGAGGGGGAAATGGACCACAATCCTTATCGACTCCATAAACAAAAGATAACTTAAAATGGATCATAGACCTAAGTGTAAAAGCTAAAATCGTATAAGATAACATAGAAGGAAATCTTTGTGACTTCAGGGTAGGGCAAATAAGTTTTAGGTAGGAACCTAAAAGCACAGACAATAAAAGAAAAAATGCTTATATTGGAGTTCATCAGAATTAAAATCTGCTCTTTGAAAAACACTGTAAGAGAATGAAAAGCCTTCAGAGTAGAAGTAAATATGTGCAGACCAGGAGATATATATATTTGCAGTACATATATCTAACAAAGTGTCTTAATGAGTAAAGAATTTTTACAACTGAACAATAAATGAGGCAACAGCTTATTCCCTATCCCTACCCCCCAAAAGAGAAACAGGCCAAGAGATTTGAATAGACACTTAATAAAACATAATACAGAGATGGCAAATTAGCACATAAAAAGATGTTCAACATCATCTGTCATCAGAGAGATGCAAATAAAAATCACAGTGACGTGCCACAGCATTCACACTGGACTAGCTAAAATGGAAAACACTGACAAATGCTGTGTTAGTGAGGTTGTGAAGCATGATGTTGGGAATGCAAATTGGTACAATTTAGAAACCAGTTTTGAAGTTTCTTATAAAACTTCTTGTACATTCTCTGTACAGCCCAGCAAATTAGTACGAATTTGCTCGGGAGAAATAAAACAGGCATCTAACAAAGAATTATATGCTTTTGTGTCCAAAAGACAAAACTCAAAACTCCATATGGTACTTCAGTAGATAAACAAATTAACAAACAGTTAAATACCACCCAAAAATGAACCAAATAAATGACTGAGATGTCCACTAACACGATACAATTTCAGAAACATGCTGAGCAGAAGAATCTAGAAACACCACCACATACACTGTAAAGTTGTCTTTATGTGAAATTTTAGAAAAGCATTAACTAATCACTAGTGACCGAAAGGAGATAGTTATTGATGAGAGCCGTACATTAAGGAATTTTTAGAGTTATGGAAATATGTAATATTTTATTTGTAGTGGTGGTGATTACATGGGCCTATGCATTCCCAAACTCATTGATTTACATATTCTAAATGTTTTTATTATGTTTATTATTCATCAATAGATATTTGAATTTCTAGATTGTTTGACTTCTAAGATTACTCCTAACATATAAAATTATATTTTTCTAGCTATTTTTTTTAAAGATTTTTTTTTTGACAGATCACAAGTAGACAGAGAGGCAGGCAGAGAGAGAGAGGAGGAGGAGGCAGGTTCCCTACTGAGCAGAGAGCCCGATGCGGGACTCGATTCCAGGACCCTCAGATCATGACCCGAGCCGAAGGCAGAGGCTTTAACCACTGAGCCACCCAGGCGCCCCTTTCTAGCTATTTTCAAAGGGCAAAATAATTCTGTTTTTTGCAGGCAGCATTTGGTGACACCATTGGCTACCACAAGGTTCTCTTGTACCGGTATTAAAAGCCAAACTCTAAAGTTTCATCAGTTCATCTTTGAAAGTGAACAAGGAACCAAGCTGATACACTTATCAAGTCTTCTAGCACCCTTTACTTTTTTTAATTAATTTTTTTGTTTTTAAATAATTCTAGATTTATATGCAGTTTTAAGAAATAGTAGAGATCCCGTGTACTCTTTGCTCAGTTTCAGTAAGAACATCTTGCATCACCGTACTACAGTATCACATTATGTGTCCACCAGCACAGTCTGGACACACTTCTGTCACCCTAAGGATTCCCAATGTTGCTGGGTTACAACCACAGCCTCCTTTTCCCATCCCACCCTCCCCAAACCACTCCACCCCTTTCCTTAACCCACGACAACCACTAAGATGTTTTCTGTTTCAGTATTTTTGTCATTTCAGAAATGCTTAATATATGGAATTCTACAGTAGGTAACCTTTGGAGATTGGGTTTTTCTCTGCATAATTCTGGAGATTCATGTTGATGTATCAATAGTTGGTTCCCTTTTTTTTTTTTTTTTTTAAGATTTTATTTATTTATTTGTCAGAGAGAGCGAGCACAGGCAGACAGAGTGGCAGCAGAGGCAGAGGGAGAAGCAGGCTTCCTGCCAAGCTAGGAGCCCAATGTGGGACTCGATCCCAGAACACTGGGATCATGACCTGAGTGGAAGGCAGCCGCTTAACCAACTGAGCCACCCAGGCGTCCCAGTTTGTTCCTTTTTATTGCTGACTAGTATTGCATAGTATTGGATGTCCCACTGTTTAACCATTGAAGGACATCTGGATTGTCTCCAGTTTTAACTTCTAAAAAATATTTCCAAACATCTTGATTTTATTACTGCATGATAAAACTTATAATAGTTAAATTATGTTTCCTATATATAATTTAAGCACTTTGGAGAATTCTCAAGTATTAAACTACTAACTTCTCGTACAGTGTCTAGAGAAGTTTATTTTTTTTCCCGAGTCTGTTTAAGGAAGTTTGCTTGAAGAAGTTACATCTTGTCATTGGAGTTTCATTTACTTAGCACCTAGGTCTATATTGGATTAGATTTTACCACAACTGAGAACATGACTTTTTGTGGACCTCTTTTAATTTTCAGGTAATGATAAATGCAGTCAGCATCCTGGGTGGCTTCTGATGAGAGCCTGGGGAAAATGTGTCCAGCAGCTTAGGAGAAAGGGACAGAATACTATTTTCTCCTGGGAAAGCGTCATTCATCAGGCACCCGGAGTCACTTAGATACACCCTGTAACAGGACCTTACAGTTCGTTGGGCAAAGGTGTAGTTCTGTCATGTCCTTCATTCCCTTTTTGAGTGGATTGAAAGCTTTTGGTCTGATTTTTCAGCTTCAGAGGTTTCAGTCAAGATCAAGGATCAACTCTGAAATGTGAACTTACCGGCAGTGTTTTTCTTAATTTTTAATCTGTGAAATCATTCTCAAGAGCCCTTGTGAATCTGCCACACATTTATACATGAATTGGTTTGTGATTCTGAAAGGTCAGTTCTGCTGTAGCTAAGACTTTGTCAGACTAAGCTTTCTGAGACCGCAGTCAATATCAGAAAGACAGTTGTAAACATTGGGAGGGGGCTGGTGGTGAACAAAGTATTTAATGAAGACGCCAGCTGTTAATTGTCTCTTGCTGGTTCATCCAATTCCCTTGAAACTGGGCAAATCGTTCGCACAGCTTTCTGCTCTCTGCCCCTGTTTTGAAAATAGCCGTCCTTCCTTTTTCCATTCAGCAAACAAGAATGGAGAAAGGCCCGTGAACCCTCTTTCTCTGTCATTTGTCTAAGACCTTGACCAGAGCCAGTTTCCTTGGTGCCTGAGTTACTGAGGAGATGCTGCTCCTCCCTTCAACCCCACCACTTCCTTTTGTCTCTTAGTGAACAGTTTATTTATGCAGAATGTTGTGTTGTTGTTGTTGTTTTAAAGAGAGCTCTCAGCAGTATTTACAACTTCAGAGCTATTTTTTAAGTACATTGCAATAGATCAGTTTTTAAATATAGTTGTTTCAGATCGATAGCCTGTGGGAGTTAAGGACTCTTTGAAAAGAAAGACAAACCAGAGGCATTAGGAACCCTCAAGAAGGGGTAGAAGGGGTGGCAGCTGCTGCCTGTAAAGACTCATCATTTATCCTGTGGGCCCTCTTCACCGTGGACAGAATCCCACCTCTTCACACCCCCCTGTCTGCGCAGCATCCCTGCCTTGGTTTCTCTCCCTGGATGACGACAGAGGCATCCGAACTTGTCCCCCTGCTTCAGCCCAGGCCCCTGGGCCCTCCCGACAGTGACCCTTTAAATCTAGAAGCCAAATCACACTGATCCTCTGTTCGGGACTCTGTGAGGACTCCCCACATCACATCACTTAGAATGAAACCATGCCCTACAAAGTCCTTCTCACCTCCAACCTGGCCTTCCGGGGCTGCCCCCTTGCTGGGTCCAGACAGCTTCTGTTCTCCCCGCCGCTCAGCAGGCTTCCATCCCTGGCACTGGCAGATGTCTGGAAAGCTCTCGTTCTGACACCGGCAGGGAGTGCTCGCTTCCTTCTCCCCCCTGCCCTCCCCTTAGCCTGGCGCCCTTACCAGAAAGCCCCCTGAACATAGCAAACTGCCCCACCAACTCTTTGTCCTACTCACTCAGCTTTATTTTTCTTTGTAGTATTTACATTATGTCTCTATGTAGCATGTAACGTGAACATCTTTGTATGTTTATCCACTTCATTTGTGCCGATGTAGAGTGCAAGATCCATGAGGGCAGAGAGCCCTTTGATGTTGAGGACTGTGGCCCTCCAGACTAGAGCAGAGCCCGGAGCTAGAGCCAGGGAGTCAGGGAGTAAATATTTGTGGAGGAAGCTGATTAATTCACCAATCTCTGTCCCCATGGCTTCATGCAGCATTGCCAAAAGTGAGAAAAAAAGGTAAGAGTAGAGGAATTGGGAAGTGCTAAAGCTATTTAAAAAGCATAACACGAGTAGGGTAAATAAATGACTTTTGGCAGATAAGTACTGAGCAGTAGTAGTAGTAACCTAGCAGTTTCTGAGAGGGAATGTTTGATTCTACCTTTGTGATTTTGAAGGTGTTGCCTTACGTAGCACAGTGGTCATGTGGCCTTGCCTAACATAGCTTGGAGTGTATTTGACCAGGTGCTTACAAGATGAGAACTGTTATTTTGCAGAAGTGAACCTTTTATTATGTACATAATAACTTGATAACTGTCTGTGCCTTAAAATCCACTGTGTTCCTTACTGTGTAGCTTTGCCAGCTTTCTTGTTAATACTTGTTTCACAAACTCTTTAGCCGTCTGCTCTGTCCGTTTCCAGGGCCTGCGTCTCCTCAGGGTGGGTTCTCCCACCATTCCAGCTGCTGTCTTCTCGTCAGCTCACAGCTTGTTTCTATTTCTTCACATCCACACCAGTTTTCTTGTTCACATTTCTTCTGCCTCTTCTGTGTCCTTTAGAAGTTTTTTTCTGCAAGAGGATTAGCAGTCAACTCTCCCAAGCTTTGTTTGAAAATTTAGTTGTCTTTCCCTCACTCACGATAGTCAGCTGAATGAAGAGGTCTAGACACACAGTCCTTTTCTCTCAGTACTTTGGAAACGGGCATCCAGTGGGCTGAGCAATCCGCAGCCAGGCTAGTTACTCCTTTCTAAGTGGTGTTGGCTTTCTTTGGGTATTTAAGCCCTTGTTTTATAGTCATGAGGATGGGCCTTGATACGAATTTAACTTTCTTTACCTTGCTAAGTGATCATTGTTCTTCCTGAATTATTTTTCATTAGTTATGAAAAAATGCTTTAAATATAGTCCCCCCAAATTCTCTCTCTCCTTTCCTTCTGGAATTCTCATGAGATGCATATTGGCCGTCCCATGCTGCCCTCTAATTTCCTTTATTTCCCGGTGCCACATCCTGGGGAATTTGCTCAGATCGCTTCTGCAGTTCTCTCATTTTCTTCACTGAGGTCTCATCTGCTGGTTAGCACATCTGTTGAAGGATTGTGTGTGTGTGTGTGTGTGTGTGTGTGACTAAGTTTTTTAAGAAGTTTGATTCTTTTTCAAATCTGAATATTTTATAGTGTTTGATTTTTTTTCATATTTTAGATAGCTCCTTGAAATCATTTAATCATGCCTGGTTTGCTTGTCTATTTTGCTTCTAAATGAATTTTACAGTCTAAACTGTTGGCTGCTGTAAATCTGCTGTTTGTTGTTGTCTCCTGTTACCTACCAGGGATCAATCACAGTAAATTGTTCCCTCATGTGTCTATAGAATTGTAGCATGAGTTCATTTTCAGCATAACTTTATCTGTGGCAGTCCTGTATAACCTGAGGTAACAGCTTGTCCTTCTAGAGATTATTTATTTATTTATGTTTGCATTTTCCTCCATTACGTACTGCAGGGCATCCCCGGCCTATAGGCTGGGCCCTTAAGAGGACACCTAAAGTGGCTGCCCTATGCCCTGTTCTTTAGATGACTGTCCATGGATGGCTGCACCATACTCCTCCTTTTTTTTTTTTTTTTTTTGAGATTGAGTCTTTTATGTTTTGTCTCCCTCCCAATCCCACCTTTGCACCTTACTTCTCTTTTCTGAACATTATTACAGATACATTTAGAAGTTTCTGTCCTCTTCATATCCCAGGGGCCTCATGAAAATTCCTAGAGTTAGGTTTCTTTTCAAATGTCATTATCTTGGATGACTCTACACTTGTTGAATTGCCCTTCTAGCCCTTTATTGTCCTCAGACATATTTTTATGTTTTTTTCTCTAATCAGGAATTCATAGATTATTTACTGTACAATGAAGAATCTGAATCCGACATAATATTTGGCCTATGAATATACATTCTCAGGATAGAGCTATAAAAACATCATTATGTGTGTACCTGGTGTCTATATATGCATATGTAGTCACAAGACACATACACAGTGTATATTATTTCAACCTGAGTTTATACCAACACACACAGGTTTTCTTATGTCCCTCTGAGCTCTACTTACAAACTTAAGCAGGTTTCACTACCTTGAAAATGTGATACTGAAATTTATCATGAACATATACTCTTGCTGCTTGATTTCACCATATCCTTGATCCAAGGACAGTCCACTGTGGTCAGGGAGCTCAGTGCCAAGCCTCATAAGAGAAAATGCATTTGGATTTTCACATCAATTCCTGTGGTTTCTTCTTACTTGTATTATTTACAGTTTCATCAGAAAGTATTTTAAAGTATTTTTGATTCATGTGTAAATTCTTCTAGAGTAACATTAAGTCATTTCTAATTTATTTGCTTAATGTACATTTTAAACGTAAGTCTTTGCTAATTCACAGCAGTTGAGAAATACATTAATGACGAGTCCACTAACAGCAGCAATGCTTCTGATTAAATATATGCCAGTTGCCAGCTCTATTTTTTACTTCTTTTCTTTTTAAATTTAAGTTGTAAAGCCTACAGTGGTTTTACAAATGCCAGTCTAGCTGTTTAGAATTTCACAATGATGTGACAGGCAGAGTACAAGGAGTTTTAATGAAGAACTTGGTATTACACCTGTGACAGTTAATATTGCTTCAGGCCTCTGAGATGCAAAGCCATGTTCTCATCATGGTCTGGGAGTTTTAGCTATGCAACGTACTACCTACCATTAAATGTACTTTATTTTTTAATTGAATGTAGGCATTGTTACCTACCCAAATTGACATCCTTAAATAATAAAGAACTTTCTGCCCATTACTAGCTCTTTATGTTTCCTAAATGTGTTTTGTTGAAACACCCCATCTCAGTGGGTTTTCTGGTTAGTTATGTTCAATAACAATGATAGAATGTTATAGTTGTAAGTACCCTTGAAGATGATTGAGTCCAGGGGCACCTGGGTGGCTCAGTCGGTTAAGCAACTGATTGTAGCTCAGGTTGTGATTTCTGGGTCCTGGGATCGAGCCCTGTATCAGGGTTCCCCCTCTTGGCATGGTGTCTGCTTGTCCCTCTACCCCTCTCCCCGCTGTTGCGCCCTCATCTCACACTTTCCCTGTCTCTCAAATAAATAAATAAATAAATCTTTAAAAATTAAAAAAAAAAAAAGATTGAGTCCAAGGATAGCAACTATGCACTTCTGCCAGTTCTCTACCAAGACTCTCCTTGGCAGACATTATTAGTTGATTACCTATCACCTCCTATCCTCATGGGTCGCCAAGCAGCCTGAACACCTTCCTCAACATAGTACTCATTTTTGCACAAAGTAGGAAATCCTAGATGATGGTCCAGTCTTTCATTATACAGATGAGGCAACTGAATCCAAGACATTTAAACTGACTGGCTAAACCTCATAAAACCAAGTTATTAATAGCTGGTCTAGGACAAGAAAATAACTCCGCTGACCCTACATCAAATCTCATTTCTCTCAGCACTGGTACTTTTGATGGGTTTTCCTGCTTTAGTATTCTTTTTATGCAATTACCTGACTTTTTAAACCATCTTAAAATGGAATACTACCATATTTGAATCTCACATTTTTGCCAAGGGAAGTTAATTGAGGCAACACGTCAGCCCTGTCAGGCGGATTGCCATCACCTGTGGAGGGACGTCCATTGTTTATGGCCCCATTACCCTCCGCAGCCTCAATTCTTGCAAGCCCCCTCTTGGAAATAGCCCTGCCAAATCTCACTCAGCCTGTTGCACTCCTATTTTTAGCATTCGCAGAAGAGATTTAAGCCACAGATGTTTTTTGTGCTTAGTTTTCATTCAAAGTACCGATTACCTTTCTGCAGAAATCCCAAGAATCTGAAGATGTATGGCTGGTTTGGGAAGCTCAGTGGCTGTTTTAGAGTGACCCAGATTTTCCCATGAGCTAAGATTGGACTAGGACCAATGAAATAATGCGACACGAATTGTATATGAGCTTTTTCAGCCGAGAGTGGTTTTCCATGGAACTGCAAAGAAAGCTGGGCATCAGTCTTCATTATGTGTTTTGTATGTTATTAGCTGCTCCAGTGCGGATCAACAGCAAATTCTTATTTGAAGGACTCTGACAGGTTATAAATCATGCTGTTATGAATCTGATTGTCTCTCAACCAATGAGCTGAAAGTTCTACCAAGTTTCTTTCTGAGTCCATATGAACTCATGATCTAACCAACCCTCCACAATTGTCAGACTTGAATAGTGGGAAGGTTTTATTCTTCTTCCTCTCTGAGCATGTTTTTGTATAAGAGGCCTTACTTTAAAAAAACACTCAGTTGCTGCATTTTGAGGACATGCATTCTTCTCCTTTTAAATTGCTCCTAGTTGAACAGACCAATCTGTAACCTTGATTTTTCCAATCTTTTTGAGCTAGTTGCTAGCTAACTTTAGATTTCTTTTAATGCTTTTATTTCATTACCTGACTTGAGGAAATGTTCATAAAGTGTTTTGAGCTTTATTTAGTACTTACAGGAGTGCGAGAGAGCTTTACGATTCTAGGAGGTCGTGGGAAGTGTCCTGAAAGCTTAGGAAAGCCTGGAATGGAGGTAGTATGTCCCAGGAGTCTCTCCTTTACCCCAGCACTAGGAAGGAGCAGTCCTGGGAGGTGTCCTTACGTGCCTTGGTAGAAGGCTGGAACAGGAGCCTGGAAGGCCTCTTTAGGAAACCACCACTGGCTTTACAGTTAGAAAAAGTTAAAGGGCTCTTTTTATATGTAAAAGGTGTGTTACATGATGAAAGTTACTTGGGAATATAGATTTTTTTTTTTAAGATTTTATTTATTTATTTGACAGAGAGAAATCACAAGTAGACGGAGAGGCAGGCAGAGAGAGAGAGAGGAGGAAGCAGGCTCCCTGCTGAGCAGAGAGCCCGATGCGGGACTCGATCCCAGGACCCTGAGATCATGACCTGAGCCGAAGGCAGCGGCTTAACCCACTGAGCCACCCAGGCGCCCCGGGAATATAGATTTTTTTTAACATAGAGTGTGTATTTTTGTTTTTGTGGCACAGGTGTGTGATTCTTCAGTCTTATATATTACCCAGTGCTCATTATGAAACATAGCCTCCCCAATGTCCATCACCCAGTTAATTTACTATTAAGGTGTCTTCTTTTGCTTTCAGTTTCTTATTCAAGTTAATTGATTTTCACTGAATATTCAGAACCCCCATATTAGTAACCTATTGCTACAAAACAACCTCAAAACTTTGCCACTCCAAACAATAAATAATTAACATGCTATGCAGTTTCTGGGGCTCAGAAACTTAGAAGTGGCTTAGCTGAGAGGTTGTCTCAGTGTCACGGTCATCTGAAGGCTTGGCCAGAGTAGAAGATATGCTTCCAAGGTGGTTCCCTCATGTACCTGGTGAGCTGATACTGGTTGTTGTCAGTCAGGCCTCAGTTCTTCTTAATGTGGAGCTCCGTCGGGATGCTTGTCTTTGTAATTATGGTAGCTGGCTGCCCCCAGCATGAATGGCTCAAGAGAGAAGCAGGCAGAAGTCATAATAGCTTACATTAACTAGCTTTTGGAAGTCATACTTCATCATTCCACTATAATAGTTACATAGGTTAACCCTATGCAGTGGGAGCTACACAAGGTCATAATACTAGGAGAGGGGATCGAGGGAGGGGACATCTTGCAAGCTGACTCCCACAGCCTGAAGAAAAATCATGTTTGAAGTAGATTTAATCAAAACAACACTTTTTATATTCTAATGGATGGAGTATGTGGGTTGAGTCATGGCGGGTTTTCATTATGTGTCTGTGTATGTCTGTGTTTACCATAACTGACACATGTAGCTTTTTTGTTTTAAAGTACACTTTTGTCTTGGACCATGATTAGATTATCCAATGTATATTTATTATTTTCACAGAGTAAAAGCTACCAATAGGAGACAACAAAAATTAGGGATTCAGATGTCCTCATCATTTAGGTGAAACCAATTGAAATATTAAGCTGCTTTAGAAGAGATGGGACATTGGATTAGCTCCTCATTTTGTATTAAATCTCCCCCTACATATTTTTCACATAATTGCTGATGTTTGTGAAAACAGAAAACCATTTTCTGTGACAGAACCACAACATAACTGAGAAAATATTGAGCTGAAATGGGAAAAATAACATTATAATTATAGCTCAGGAAATGCAAGTCAGAAATCCAAAATAAGTTAAACATATGCTGAAAATGTTAGCATTTTTAAATTTACTTAAAGATAATTATATTGCAAACCTAATATAATTTTTACCATTGTTTCCCAGTTGATGGGGAGAGGAATGTTTGTATGCTTTCCTTGAGTCCCTCAAAGAGATATGTGTTGTTTTCTTAGCATCAGAACTTTGTACAAACAATAAAATGAGGTTTCACTATCGATTACTTACTACTTATTTGCCTTGAATTAAAAAATGAACACCTAGGTTCATTTAGGTTATCTTTTAAGTTTTTGAAACTGGGCAAAATGCACTCTGCTGCACTGATGTCAAGAGTAAAACATTTTTCTAAATGGAAATTTGCCAGTATGTATCAAGAGGCTTCATAATATCCACACCCTATAATTAGCAACCACACTTCTACAAACATGTTATATGGAAATAATTGGAGAAGAAGCCAAAAATAGATAGGTTTGTGACAACACTATTACTATTAAATATTGAAATAAAATCCAGTAGGCAAATGATAAGATAAATGATGCTATAGTCTAATTATGTTAGCATCCAGACTAAACTGCTATCAAAAGACCTGTCTAAACACGGAAGTTTATTTCAGTAAATACCAGTCTTCCAGAGATACTAGCCCTTGTGGCCATGTACCACCAAATGGGCAGGGACCGTCGTCTTCACTTTCTTGCTCTGTTCATTTGAAGAATCATATTTTCTACAGAGTTTTAGCCAACTCACCATCACCCAGACCTGGAGCCAGTCCATCCAGATGGGAACGAGAAGGAAGTGGGCAAGCAATTTCTGTTTTAAAAATGACCTAAAGGCCTATACCTTATTTCTGCTTACATGCCAGCGGCCCCACTCAGGTCAAATTAAAAAGTCAAGGGCTACACCCTGCATTTTGAGAGTCAATGAAATATGAAAGTTGCCATGAATAACCTTGAAAACATTCATATGTTAAGTGAAAGAAACCATTTATACAAGGCCACATACTATATGATTCCATTTATATGGAATGTCCAGAATAGGGAAATCCATAGAGATGGAAAGTAGATTAGTGGTTGTCAGGGGCTGGGAGGAGGAAAGGTGAGGGAGTGATTGCTAGTGGGGATGGGGTTTCTTTTGAGGGTGATGGAAATGTTCTAAAATTAGTGGTGATGGTTGCATAACACTGTCAGCATACTAAAAAATCAATGAATTATATATAGTCTAAAATGATGACTTATATGGCATGTGAGTGATACCTCAACAAAGCTATTATAAAAGAAAGAAAAATGTTCCAGTGCAGAAAAAGACAGTGGGAAATTCTCTTTTCTCAAGCCTCACATGGATAGAGGGGAAACTGCCCTATCCCCAAAATTTAAAACCAGAAGTGAGCCCTCTTGTTGGTTTCAGCCTGAATTCTCAGCTTCTGTGTCAGTAAAATACCGGCATAAGGCCTTAATCCAGAGTGGTCCCCATTCCAGAGCATTCTCTTGGGGGGTCTAGCAGAAGCCAGTATAAATCCTCTCTGGAAACATCAGCCTCAGTTAAAGCTTCACATCATTCCATAGTTAAAATCGGAAGGTAAATGAGTAGATCATAGTCCAAGCCACAAAATAGACAAGAGTACCAGGCACCCTGAATGGGAATCAGTGAGACACAAGACAGCAGCAATGGCTCCATGGAGATTTCGGGTATTGGATTTGTTAAATAGACATAAAAATAAGCATGATTAGTATGTTTTAAAAATAAAAGAAAATCTTGAAAATATGACCAAAGAACAGGCAACTTTGAAAAACAATAATTTTAGAAAAAAGGATATATGATAAATTAAGTTTAAAATCTGGCCACATAGATTTACCAGCAGATTTGACTTAGTAGAATCAATGAACCGGGAGACACATGTGAACTTTTATCCTGAATGAAGTCTTAAAGAAACAAAAATACAAAAAATAGGAGAAAAAGATCTGGATGTAAGAAGGAGTTAGGATAAGAAGTGTGATGGACGTACTTCACATCAGACTTCGAGAAAGGAGAAAATAGAGGGAATTGGGGAAGAGGTAGTATTAAAGATGTGGTAACTGGGAATATTCCACAATCTTAAGAAGCCCAAAGCATCTCAGGCAATGTAAGACCATCTCTACACTAAACATATTAGTGTGAAATTGCTGAACAACAAAGAAAGGGAGAAAATCTTAAAAGCAGCTAAAGAGAGTAGGAAAAGAAATCATCTTAAAGGCAAGAGCAGTTAGATTGACAGCTTATTTCTCAAGAGAATCCAGAAGAGAACTGAATTATATCTTCAATATGCTGAGAGAAAATACACATCAACTTATAATTCAAAGCCCAGTGAAAATCTTCGGCAAGAATGAAAGAGTAAAAGGCTCTCAGTTTCTCAAAAATTCTCTAAGCTTCAAAAGGGAACAGAAAGAAGTACTTTATTGAAGCAGTTGCAATAAGGAGCACAGCCACAGGAAGTGTCACTCTGAAAATGAAGGGGATTTTGTGGGGGAGGGAGACAGGCTGAGCGCCCCTGCAAGGCTGGTGCGTTGGTCAGGCGGGTGTCGCCCATCTTGAAGAAAATTGCTGTTTTCCTGGCAGTTTGGCTATTGAAGGCCATTACATCCTATTCTAGAAGTTGTCAGCTCAGAAGAGGAATTTAGAGGGAGTGGGTTAGTTTCTCAGTACCAGAGAACAGGGGAGTTGGCGTTAAGTTCAGAACAGAAAACCTTTACAGCCCTCCACAGCACCTTCTCTTGAGTAAGCAGGCAGAACCCAGGGCCTACCAACCGTTCTTAAAGGATCTGTTGTGATAAAAGGAAACTCCCAAAAATGGAGGTCAATGTTAAAGGCTAAATTTTCCTTTTGCTTCTGTTCTGAGATAGTGTTCCGGAACATTTGTTCTAAAGCATGCCCCATGCTTAAAGCATGAATGACCCTAGAAACTATACATTTATTTTTTTTTAAGATTTTATTTATTTGACAGATAGAGATCACAAGTGGGCAGAGAGGCAGGCAGAGAGGGAGAGAGGAAGAAACAGGCTCTCTACCTAGCAGAGAGCCCAATGTGGGGCTCGATCCCAGGACCCTGCGAACACGACCTGAGCTGAAGGCAGAGGCTTAACCCACTGAGCCACCCAGACACCCTGAAACTATACATTTAATAAGAGGGATTCCTACCAAGAGGAAGAGCAGGTGAATGAACAACCTTTGGAGGAATGTTCAGATCCAAGACTGGATTTCTGTATCCAAAAGAAAATGGAGGATATTTTGGGTGGCTTCATATTAGAAGAGTTCTGAGGGATGTCATGCAGCAGTCTTCTGAACCAAAAACCCCCTACTCCCACCCCAAAGGCTAAAAGATGGAGGCTAAGTTGGCTTTGCTCTTTAGCTCCCTCGTAACTGCATATGAATTTTAGAATCTGCTTGTCATTCCCCCCCCCCCCCAAAAAAAAGCCTGCCAGGACTCTGATTGGGTTGACTTTATGGATCAATTTGGGAAAAAAAATTTTTTTAAAGATTTTTTTTATTTATCTGACAGACAGAGATCACAAGTAGGCAGAGAGGCAAGCAGACAGAGAAGGGGAAGCAGGCTCCCTGTTGAGCAGAGCGCCCAATGCAGGGCTCGATCCCAGGACCCTGGGATCATGACCTGAGCCAAAGGCAGAGGAAAAAAGCCACCCAGGCACCCCAGGGAAAAATATTTTTAACAATAAACCCATAAATAGGATATATCTGCATTTATTTAGTTGTATTTTCCTGGAGTATATTGTAGTTTTGAGATTACAGATCTTGCACATATTCTGCCACATTTATTCCTAAGTATTTCATATTTCTCACGCTGTTGTTAATGGAATTTTTTGTAACTTCTGATGGTTTACTTCAGCATGTAAAAATAGTCAGTTTTTATATATTGATCTTGAAAAAAGCAACCCTGCTAAATCTACTCGTTCCAGTAACTGTTATTACTGGAAAATCATGGGATTTTCTACATTTATGACCATGTTATTTGCAAACTATAAAGCTTTTAACACAGAGAATAGCTGTATATCTTTATGACTCAGGGAAAGTGAAGGATTTTTTTTTTTTAATCAGTCACAGAAAATGAAGACCATACAGGAATTTCTGGCTGTATCTGACTACTTAAATTTCAGAATTTTGATTTTGTGAAAAGATAGCTACCTTAAAGAAATTGAAAAAAGATCCCCACAATGACGGGAGATATTTAAAATACATATGCCTGGCAAATGCTTAGTAGCTAGAATTATGCTGCCCACTGATGTAGCCACAAGCCACTGTGGCTTTTGAGCACTTGAAATGTGGCTCATCTCAACTGAAATGTGCTATAAGTGTACAACACACAGCAGACTTCAGAGACTTAGTACAAAAAAATGTACAATTTTTCTTAGTAATTTTTATATAAGACACATGTTGAAATAATATTTTAGATATACTGAGTTAAATAAAATATATTACTAAAATTGATTTCACTTATTTCACTTTTTGAATGTGGCTACTAGAAAATTTTTACTCATATACATATACATATACTCATATACGTGGCTCACTTTATATTTATATTTGAACAGCCCTAATGTACAGTATGTCTAAATGTTCCTATGAGCCAATGAGAAAAAGAAACAGTCCACTTGGAAAAATGCAAAACAGCAGAGCACTTTATAAATGCAGATATCCAATGGCCAGTACACATATAAAAAAGAGCCTCAAGCACCTGGTTAATCAAGAAAATGCAAATTAGAACTACAAAGGAGTACCATTTTCATCTACCAAATTAGCAGAGATTAAAGAAAGAAATAAAGCTGGCAAGGTTGCCGTGAGTTACCTCTTATCTACTGAGGGTGGGAATCCAAATGGACCCAACTCCTTAGGACAGTTTGTGCTGTCAATAAAGTTAACCATGTACATAACTTGTGATCCAACTTGCATTTCTCTATACTTAACAGAGAAACTCTTACACACATACACCAGGAGACATGTTAAAAATATGTTCATAGCAGCACTATGTAGAAGTTTTAGAAACTGTAAACAACAAAAGAATAAAGAGGTATGTTCAAACAAGTATATAGCATAGCACGCTGTAATGAAAATGAAGTAGAGCTAAAGGCTAGCCACATGACTGACTCTCAGAAGCATAATTACCAGGAATGAAGCAAGTCCTGAAAGAAAGCAAACAGTACTCCATTACGTCAGATTCACTATCAGGCGTAATCAAGCTATCCATTTTTCAGACTGCATATATAAATAGCATCACAATAGGGAAAGACAGGGATATAATTAACACAATTAATGATGGTGATTATCTGTGGGACCAAGAGAGGCATGCAGTCAGGAAGTGGCCTGTAGACAACTTCTGAAGTCCAATAATAATGTAGTTTTTAAACTGGTCAGTGAATAATATGGGTGGTTATCTTATGTAGTTTAGAGCATACATATTTTATGAATTCTTTCTGTGGATGACAAAGTTTAACAAAACAGGCTGTAAAACAACTCTGACATGAACCTAATTTTATGTGGACATACACACACAAAAGAGGTTTTAAAATATGTGGAAGAAACTCTAAAAAAGAATACTAAAATAATGTATTTTATGATGATAGGATACATGCAGATGAGGAGTCAGAGTTTGAAAACTTCGGTCGTGGGACAGTGTTGATGGTCAGCTCTTTATATCCGCATTGTGCTTGTCCAAAAGAGAAGCAGCATATATCATTGTCATAACTTGAAAAGTAAAAGTGATCGCCAGAAACTGGGTTTATTTGGGAATAACAGAGAATTGCAATTTGGGACATACAGGCTATGGCAAAACCACAGGCAAACCTAACAGGAGAGAGGAAAGTTAAAGAGGAGGAGGAATTTGGGATGGGTTGTTTGAATGCAAGTCCACTGGACATGGACAAAAGCAAGAGTTCAGGGTGACTGATAACAGTTTCTCACTGGCTGACTTATAGTGGTTGATTTCTTGTGGATTTGATGTACATATTTTCCTGTGGAGGCCAATAATTGATGCTGAATGGTCTGGCTCCCCCTTCGAACCCCTTGACTTCACTTTAGTGAAATGTCCCTTTATTAAACAGGCAAGTTGGAGTGTTTTTAGGAAAGTTTCAGATGGTTCCTAATTCTTTTGCACATATAGAAAGTCATAATCCATCTTTTGAATGTACGCAGGTCTCCTAGGAGTAGAATATTTTTGTATAGGTACTCCAACAAATATGTGTGATCGAGTATTATTTTTATTATTATGTAGTTGTTCTTCAGATAGATTCTCATACTTGTTCCAGATTTCTGTGATAGAATTTAGAGTATCCTATGTGTTATCTTAGTACCAGTAAAATTTGTAATGTGCCTTTAGTAAGTGCTCATTCCCTTCCTCTTGATGGATTCATGACTAACAAACAGCAATTTATCATCCACAAACTTGGTGTATTTGCCCTATTTGATTTTTAGACTGTAAGGAAATCTAAGCTAAGTCTCCCAACTATTTCCATTCACCCTGCATCATTATTTATTCATTTATTCACAGGCCACCTTCTCTTGTCTCTTATGCTTGCTGTTTATTCATTTTCATCCTAAAATTTATAATGTTCTAAAATATAGTGCCTATACATTACTATATAAAAACAAACTTATTCATGACTGAAGAAAAAATTTGTTTTAGTAAAGACTAAAGAGGAAGGAAGTATACCAAAGTATATTACTATATTAAAATGCTATAAAGAGATTAACAAAAAGACTGTGACTGGGATAAATAAATAACCTGGGAAAGAAAAAAAAATAGCCTAGGAATCCAGATGATGTTATTTCCTTCTTCTTTAGGAAACACATCATATCCACAAGGGAGCATTATAATGTATTGAACTTCATTAAAAAAAAAAAAAAGAAGAAAATTCCTGCCTCTAGTGCCCATGCCTGCAGAATACACGTGTTTTACTAAGAGCAACAACAGTTACTGTTGTTTTCATAATAATAGCTTTATTACATGCTAAGCATTTTTTAACATCTTAATTTTATTTTTTTCATGTTCCAAGATTCACTATTTATGCACCACACTCAGTGTTCCATGCAATACGTGCCCTGCTTACTACCCACCATCAGGCTCACCCATCTCCCCAACTCCCTCCTCTCCATAACTCTCAGTTTGTTTCTCAGAATCCAGTCTCTCATCTCTCATCTCCCCCTCCAATTTACCCCAATTCACCTTTCCTTTCCTTCTCCTAATGTCCTCCATGTTATTCTTTATGCTCCACAAGTAAGCGAAACCATATGATAATTGACTTTCTCTGCTTGACTTACTTCACTCAGCATCATCTCCTCCAGTCCTGTCCATGTTGATATAAAAGTTGGGTATTCATCCTTTCTGATGGCTGAATAATATTCCATTGTATATATATACCACATCTTCTTTATCCATTTGTCTGTTGAAGGGCATCTCAGCTCTTTCCACAGTTTGCCGATTGTGGACACTGCTGCTGTGAACATTGGGGTGCAGATGGCTCTTCTTTTCACTACATCTGTAACTTTGGTGGGAATACCCAGTAGTGGAATTGCAGGGTTATAGGGTCATGCTAAGCATTTTTAAATGAAGATGCTAAACCTCAGCTTAAATCACTTACTTACAGTCCTTGGTAGAAGCTAGTGGTTTACCAGAATTCAAACCTAGGTCTATTCTGCAAACCATGTGCTGTTAACCTCTATACAAACCTGGCCTTTTACACCATCCAACTCCTTTTCTTCTGAAACTTTTAACCAGATTGAGTAGCTCCTGATATCCAAATCAGAGGCTCACCTTAACATCACTGTTTCACATTACAATTTTATCTTTTTTAAAAAATAAAACATTTACAGAAAATTTACTTGTGGCTATGATTTGATTCATATAAAAATATTCTAGCTGTTGGGGCGCCTGGGTGGCTCAGTGGGTTAAGCCGCTGCCTTCGGCTCAGGTCATGATCTCAGGGTCCTGGGATCGAGTCCCACATCGGGCTCTCTGCTCAGCAGGGAGCCTGCTTCCCTCTCTCTCTCTCTGCCTGCCTCTCTGACTACTTGTGATTTCTCTCTGTCAAATAAATAAATAAAATCTTAAAAAAAAATATTCTAGCTGTTATATGCCAAGGCAAAGGCAAGTGGGACCCAAAAAAGCTCAAATAGGCCATTTACTGAAATCTCAAATTTGGTCAGCACTTTCTTCCAGAGAAAATACTCGTTGTACGTATTACCAGAGAGAGAGGATTTAGATAACGTGTTTAACCTTTGGAGCCATCCCCTCACCGCATATAGGGTAAAGACAGTGCAAAGAATTATCACTCACCAAGGTCGAGTCCAGATTTAATACTCTGCCTGAAGTTTTCCCAGCTCCTAAAATTTCACGACTCTGGATTTTCTCTGTTGTGATTAGGGCAGCCAGACAGATGTAACTGTCCCCAAGGAATGGTCATCTCTGAATTTTGTGTTTTCTCTGTATATGCCAGTATCTGCCTCCAATGTGCATTTCACATACTTCAGGACCCCCTTTCCTCTTTAATGGGTAGAACTTTGAGGCATATTACCAACTTCAGGGACCCTCTGGGAAAACTTACACCCAAGGTGAACACAAGGTTTTGTCAATGTACTTTATAATAAAAGCATAGCAGGCCTTCTTCAGAGTATGTGCTTTTCCCCTAAGATTTCATTTCCTAAGACCTTGACCTTATTTGAGGCATAGTTCCAGGACCATGGTTATCTTTACTCCACAGAGTACAAGTTCATCTAGAATCCAAGATAGAGCCCATACATTGAGACACCCACAATCTGAGATTGCCCATTGTTCACTCATACGCTCAGAATAATCATGACTAGGTTTTAAAGCTGATCTCCTGGACACCTAAACCACAGGCAGATGTGCTAAGTTCCTTCCCTCAGGATATGTCAGGGTCTAACAGAAGTCTACCCACCGATGTTGTTCATTGCTACCATTCCTTTTCTCTCTGTATGAAGGAAAATACCACAGATCTCCACTAATCTCCTCTTCTCTGGGTGTGGGTGTTTGTGTGGTGTTTGTGTGTATTAGGAAATATGAAAACTTCTCACCTACTAATTTGTTTTTGGCTGTCCATCTAATAATTTAATTGACACTGAGTTTGTAGTAAGTTACTGTTAAGTGATGGAATGAATGAATCTTTAAATTCATCTAATCTGATGCTTAGTCTCATGCCTAGAATACAACAAGCATTTACTTGTTGAGATAATAATTTAATTAAAGGAATGATTACTTGGGAATTAAAAATCATGTAACTTTTTTTAAGATTTTATTTATTTATTTGAGAAACAGAGATCACAAGTAGGTAGAGCAGTAGGCAGAGAGAAAGAAGCAGGCTCCCTGCTGAGCAGGGAGCCCGATGTGGGGCTTGATCCCAGAACCCTGAGATCATGACCTGAGCCAAAGGCAGAGGCTTAACCCACTGAGCCACCCAGGCGCCCCCAAATCATGTAACTTTAAATACCTGCTATAAACTAACAAAATCACAAAAGGTCATCTGAAGAAGAAAGAATACATTACACTAATTCATTCTCTCCTTACATAAAATTGCTTTGGAAATGAAGGAATTTCAGAATCACAAAGCAGTATTTTCTTGTTACAGAGTCAAATGGTGAAAATAATTGATGCATATAACAAAAGTTTACTGAGCACCAACTGTGTGCTTGTCACTGTGCTGGCCTGGGGGAGCCGGGGTTATGGTAGGTGGGGCAGAGGATGGGCTGGGTAAGGCAGGAGCAGGGGACAGACCTTGCAGGGACCCTCCTGGTGTGAGCCAGGGCTGGTTTTAGGGTGAGGAGCCTGAAGGTGGGTGCCATACAATTTGCTTTGCTCCAGCGCCAGGAATGCAGTATAAGGAAGGACAGGGTGGACAGTAAAGGATCTGTTAAGCTATTCCTTCACCCAAATGGCAGAAAACCCAGCTTTGATATAGAATGATCGAGACACATTTCCATTTTATAGGTTTGTTTCATTCCTGGTAATCAGTAAAGTGTTTCAGAAGTCTCTATACAAATCAGAAAGTGAGAAAAAAAGGCAGTTGCCATTAAAAGCTTTATTTATGAAATGATGACATTTTCATTTTAGCAGTAATTTGAGATAAAATAATGTGAAACTGCCTTACAGTTTATGGTTTTATAATAATGACTCCATCTTCTCATTATTTAGAAAATTCTTATGTCAATAACTGATGGCACAGTTTCTTTTCTAAGTCATCTCTGAGATATTCAATGCACATTTTCATCCTCTAAGCAACTTTCTGGGGAATTATTTTTTTTAATTCCTTACTGACGACTCTATCAGAGAAAGTCATATTGTAGTTCTGGGTTTTAGAGCATGTATTATTTAAAGACTGCTTGACACTGCCATCTTGTTGTATTAGAATGGTTGTTCTCCTTGTAATACGTTTGTGGTGTTGACATCACTGCCCTCAAATGAGTTATCTGGTTATTGAAATTATTTTATGGTATTTCAGCTCCTAGCTCATGTCAGCATCCTTTCTGTTCTGATTACGGTTTTGTGCTTTGGGGCAAAATGGATACCAAGTCAGAAGAGAATGTACAAAACACAGAGGCTCAAATTTGCCAAGGTGCTACTCATTGTAATTCCTCATGGTCTTTGGGAAGCATTTTATTCTACTCATTTTTAGTAGAGATTGAGTGACTTCACAACTGACATTAAGGAAGGACACTGACTTAGGGGAGATTTCAAGCAGAGTTTTCATTTTTTCTTTTTCCATTTATGTTCCATAAAAAAATAAGGCACCTCAAAAAAGAGGTTTTCATATATACATGAACTGGTAGGATGATTATATTGAAGGAGAAAGAAACAGAGAAGACTGGGTTTCAAATGCTACCCCTTCTGTGTAATCTTGGGAAAGTCACTGCATTTTGTCACATACCCAAAATGAAACCATCAATGCTGTTGCTTTGGATTATTATGGGGATTAAATGAGTTAATGTAGATTAGGGTGTTTTGTGTACGGTAAAACTCCATACAAATATTAGTCAACTTCCTCGAGTGAAGATTTACTGCTACTCAAGGACATTTCTGCTGGGAGCATGGCTTTCAGAAAGAAGCCATAGAACTCACACTTGATGGAAGGCAGCTGTAGAATGGATTGAAAAGAATCCAAGAAACAAATTATATCATTGTTTGCATGGTTTGATAACCAACCATGATAAATCAGCTGCATTCATTCCCATGCACCTGCAAATAAAAACGCATGCAGGGATACTGTGCAGGAACTCTAGCAGTGGAAAGAAAATAAGCCAAGAGCACTGTTGTAAAGTTCTCACAGCTTGGGATGACACACACAGATTTCATGATGCTTATGTAAGGAAGTATGTCTGTCTGATCTCACCACAGGCAGTAACTTTTTAAATTCAGATGAGATAAATTCTTAAAATTTAAAAATTTCAAGGGGCAAATATATGGCTTCTCTAATACAGTATTGTGGAGAATTTGGTATCAGATGACCAAAGATCAGCTTAAAATTAATAAAATTATTTTTATGTTTTGCTTAAAAAACATGGAGCATTATTTATGTGTAAAATGTACTAAATATACTGGCCTATGAAGCCCGAGGGCAGGAAGGGGAAAGAGAGAGAGGTACTGTGTCCTTACTGGAGAAGGGTCCCCAAGAAATGCAGGAGAGTAAAAGAAGACAGGGAGGAGAGCAGATCCTGAGGTGGGGGGAAAACCTCGGGTCTCTGACTTCAATTTGAACTTGAGAGGGATGGTCTGATTCACCATCATGAGATCCTTATCGTAACATCATCACACAAGAGCCAATCCTAGCCTTGCCTCAGGGTAAACTGTATTATTAATTTCATTTACTAAAGTATTATCTTTGAAAAAATGTTTTTAATTATTAAATGGTTCTTAAATGATACTAACTTAGGAAATCAGTAGCAATCAGCAAAATTGACTCTATTGAATTAAGTGTTTCATTTATTTACTCATTTAACAAATAAGTATATACATTGTGTCAGGTTATTAGACATCATTTAAGAACTTACAAGTGGCTTTCAACTTAAGTACCACTGATGGGAGTGGTGTGCCTGCAGCACCGCCGCATGGAAGAGCATCCCACGTTTCTCAGGGCTCTGGAGCCCGTGACAAACAGAAGAGCTTACGATGCTAGGCTTGTTACTATTACTTTGATGTTTCCCCGTCTCCATCCCATTTGATTCAGTCTCTCCTTTTCACCCAGTACTTCAGGGTTCCTCATATGATTGGCTCATAATGGCAAGAAGAAAAAGAAAGGAAGAGAGCCCAAAGTAGAAAATGAAAAAAAGAAAAAAAAATGTTGGTTTTCTTGAGTGACAAAGAAGCAGATTCTAAATATGATTCCAAAGGAGTTCCAGGAAATATGTGAGCAACAGAGTATGGCATAGTGGAATAAGGGTAGCATCTCCCACAGTGACTATATGGGGAAAAGTTATCTTAATATTTTATACCATATTTTCAATATTTGAAAAAATCTTGTTGGAAGAGTGGAGCTGTATGGCCATTGTGATCCATTTGTTTGAGGACCTCTGGGATTTTTATAGATTCGGAATCAGGATCATTACTCTTAGAACATTCTTCTGTTGGGACTTTTCATGTTGAGAGGGACAGACACACCAGACTTCCTGGTTAGTGGAAGTTTTATAGAGAAAAGTAAGGAAACAAAATTAGAAGATCTGGAATACTGTGCAACAGACTGGTCTGCCCTTCGCCTCTCTCTCCTGCACTCCCCCATCACTATCAACTGTATGACCCTTCTAATGGTCTCTGTTTACCCTCTTCTCTGATAGGTCATATTCTGACTTCCATAGAGATGGAATATGAACCATTTGTCAAGTCGTTCTCTGGTATAAAGCTCTACTGTATGCCAAGGCTGTTGCTGTCAAACAGAGAGAGGCAGGCAAGCCATTCATGGGGCAGAACATGACTTCTTGTGGGGGAAGGGGGGACTCCCCAGCAGTGAACAGAGGCAGGTACGGTCACACTCCTGAGAGGCGGTGTAGGGACGGCCCTGGAGTTTTGAGGCCTTTGGGGTAATATGAAGGAACAGTGTGATGGAGAAGTCTTATAATTCAAAGGCAAGATTTCCCTTCCTTTCGGGGCCAGTGAAAGCAGGAGAGTGGCTAATAAGTTTCACTCTAATGTTTGCCTTTACTATAGGAAAAAACCTAGAGTTGAAACAAAACAATGGAAAAAGAGACCCAGATTAGTTGTCTTTGAGTTGTTAAAGATGCTCCCATCTTGTCGAAGTGATGTTATCACAACTATAAATTCAAAAGTGAAACAATCATAATAGATTTCCTTCTTCCCCCAGTTTTCCATATTTCCATTTATTCTCCTATAACCTGATGTCATAGATAATATTTTGTAATTGATGTTCCCTGCACTGTCAAGTTCATAGTATTTTTCCATGTTTCCAGTGGACGGTGGCCCGGCTTGCTGTTGGTGTAATGATGCAGTAGGAAAAAGAATGGTGTTTTCTTATGAAGTAATAAAATAAGAAATTTTTCTTAGAAATGGGTTTGAACTTCGAATGCTAACATGGACCCTCCCCAAGGCAGAGTTCAGGGCTCTTCTGGCAGATTCTTTACATTGATCTCAGAACTTCAGGGGACAGGTCTAGGAGGAGCCAGAGAGGCAACAGGGAACCACATCCACTTCCACTGACTATACAGACATTCATTGTACTGTTTGTTTGATACCAAAATGAAAGTAACCTAAGTTAGATCTAAGACTTAAACTTCAAATCTTTGTAATTTTGCCCATCTTACTTTTAGTAATTATTTTAATGGCTGTTTATTTCCTATGGTTGTTGTACCTTAATTCACTTAACTCCACTGATATCTGTATTGTTTTGTTTCTGATTTTCACCTGTGTTAACTTGTGATAAATAAAAGTATAGTGAAATGTCTTTCAGCATATAATGTTTCCATTCAGATAATTTCCTAAGAATAAATTTTAGAAATGAGATGTTAGGTCATGATTATTTAGATATAAATATTCTTATGTCCAAATTGCCAGATTTCATTCCAGAAGGAATTTATACCAATTTAAATTCTTAAGCAGAATTAAAAGACTATACCAGTATCATTATATATGTATGGCTTTAAGTATTTAATATTTAATAATTAATTAATATTTAGGTATTATTTTCATCTGGTTGCCCACTTATATTCTGTTTCCCATACTCAGAATCTATAAGCTAGCCAAAATCCTGGTTGGTTTAAATACCATGATTTATATATAAATCAATTCATTTAAAAAGAGGCTTTTGGCTCCAGATATCTAATATGAGATTTACCCATGTCTGTGATTTGTCTCAGTAATTCTAAAGATTTTTTTACCAGAAAAATAATAAAAAAAAATAATAATCAATGATTTTTTTTTCAACTTGCCTTTACGTCACAGTCCTCTGTAGGAAAATTATGAAATAACAACAACAACAAAATCCAGGAAAAATAAAAGACTAGACAATAGAAAATCATCTTAGGCCAAGGTCTTCAACCTGGTCTGGTTGCTGCAAGCTAGGGAGCCATACGTTCCTAAAATGATTCATCTGTGCATATGTTAGAATTTAAATGCTATACTGGAGTGCTTGGGTGGTTCAGTATGTTGAGCGTCCAACTCTTGGTTTTGGCTCAGGTTATTATCTCAGGGTCATGAGGTCTAGACCCGTGTTGGGCTTCACGCTCAGTGTAGAATCTGCTTGAGATTCTTTCCCTCTGCCTCCCCCCCCCCCCGCTTGCTTGCTCACTCTCTCCCACTCTAAATTTTTTTTTTAAGAATTTAATTACTATGTTGCTACCCTTGACCCAAGTTTATTTCATGTTAGATTATCATGTAGTAACTATGCTAGTGAAAAGAAATTAAAGTGAGGAGGAGTCAAGTTTCTAACAGTAACTTTTCCTGTTGCTTTGATGGGAGTGTTCAAAAGTTGAAATTTCTCATGACTTGGGTTGCTTATAAGTTTACATCCTCCTGGCCCCCTAAGTGATTGGCATTCTGTTTATTTCTCTTCAGACAAGAGTGGAGGTGTCCTTCCCTGGGGAGATACTCTATCCTTATGTACCTCTCTATCACCATGCTCAGACTATCACTGTGTGATCGGATCATGAATTCCTCTAGAATAAGAACTATTAAAGTTCACTTTTAGAGGTGTCCGTTTTGCTTTGAGGTGGTAGATTAATGACGTTCTTCAAAGAAATTGCAGACCTTTGTCAGGAACTAGATATGAAATCATGCTTCACTCCCACTTCCCAGTAATGAACTGGCAAGTAAAACGGGTGCAGGAAACTCTGTAGAAGACTGGCACATGTGGCAGACAAACTGTAGTAAGCTTTCTCTTACCTTCTCCAAAACCCTACATCTTTTGTAAACTCTGGGATGGAGGCAGAGTTCTCTTGGTTTCTCAATGATTAGGACTGGCGAAATAAAATTTGAAGTTTTGCATGATAAATACAGGTTGTATTTTCTCGCATTCCCCAGTTATGCTCATGAATAAAGGAGCAATACAAAAAGCATGTGCTGTATAGGAAGTACAGAACCAAGTGCTTATGGTTAACTGGGGCAAGGGCAGTCACAGCACTTAGTTCTGTTGGTTATTTCTCTGGATAGCTGATGGGGAGAGAGGTAACACACACACACACACGCGTGCACACACACACACACGCACACACATGATAGAAATAGCTCTACATCTGAAATGGTTTTAGAGTGGGTGTCGAGTAGGCAAGGGAGAACTGTTCTGCCTTCAAAGAGAGCTGTTAATTTCCAGAAGCGTTATTAGAGGCAGCACTGTGGGTTCCGTGACTGGAACAGTGAACTGATCATTTATGGTATACATGGCAGGTGTTTGTCCGCGCTCTCTCTGGAGTAGCCCTCGGTCTCTGGTGAAGGGAGACTGTGGCCAGCTTGTACAGTTCCACTGCTTTGTCCGCTGCAACAGCCTCTCTGCGCAGCTCCTATGATCTTTACGTGCTTTCTGGTTTTGCTCTAGAGTGTGCTGTGTCCCATCAAAGAGCATGGCTTTTTCTATTCCTAACCCACACACTGATGTCCAAGTGTTTTTTGTTCTTTCTCTAGAGCGTGATGTTCTTCCTCCCCTCCCCCACCCCCAGCAGTCACTTAGCCAGGAGAACATGAGGGTATTTTGCAGTAACATTTGGAATATACATTTTTATCTTTCCATTGGGATTTCTAGTGTTTATATTCTAAATGTCAGGTGATGTCACAGTCTTAGTCATTAGCCATCCGTGTATCGCTGAGTGTGTAACTTGCCAAGTCAGAGCCTGCAGCACTTTCCTAAACTCAGCATGAGGATGACGAGGAGTTGCTCGCCCTTTTACGCACACAGACATGCCTAGCCAAACAGTGAAAACCTACATCACACCAAGCACAGAGCTAACCCTAAAATATGCTGCTTTCCACTGTTCCAGCAAAAGAGATCCTGCAAGTGACTTTGGTAATAATGAAAATGGTGAATAGAATTTTTCAGCAGATTTTAGTGATTTGAGTATTTGTAAATATTTCCCTCTGAAGGAACCTGCCTGCCTTTTTCACTCTTCTCTGTCCCCTTTCTTACTTTCTCATTTTAGGATCTTCATAACGCAAAAGACTCTTTGATTAGTGGGAAATGAAGATGGAAGTTTTTTTTTTTTTAAAGATTTTATTTATTTATTTGACAGAGAGAGATCACAAGTAGATGGAGGGGCAGGCAGAGAGAGAGAGAGAGAGAAGCAGCCTCCCTGCTGAGCAGAGAGCCCGATGTGGGACTCGATCCCAGGACCCTGAGACCATGACCCGAGCCGAAGGCAGCGGCTTTAACCCACTGAGCCACCCAGGTGCCCGAAGATGGAAGATTATTGATCAGAGCATTTCTAATGCTGTTTTTTACTCACAGTTCAGTGCAAAGGCTTCATTTATGCCCATAGAGAATACTAGTATGGACTAGAGGTGGAGATCTAAGAAAACTCTGGTGGGGAACACAAAACTTGCTATTCTTTTGGCACACACTTAAATCACTTTCTTTGTGCCATACAATTACAACTGTAGATAATCTTTGTAACAAGTTTATTAGGGACTTTTATAGATTAGAAAACCAAGGTACAAAGAGGTTGACTAATTTGCCCAAAGTTACACAGCTGGTAAGTAATAGAACCGAGATACAAAGCCGTGCAGCCCAGCTCTAAACCTTAACTTAACCTTTGTGCTGTGCTGCTTCAGATAAGAGTCCAGGACAGTAAAAGGGGGAGGATATACAGATAGGACAGTACAGAGCACTTATGTGATAATGATGCAGGTAAGGAAAATGAAAATCCATTGAGAGGAGAGAGTATTTCTGGTGAGTGGGTGACATCTGCACTCACCTTTAAGGCTGAGCTTGGTTGTGACAGTGGAGCTCAAGAGTGAGAGTTTACTTTCAGTTAGATGAAATGTCACGAGTAGAACATATATACATACATACAGGTCTGGAAAGCTGGCTCAAAAAATTAGTCGTATAATTTAGTCAGAGAAAAGGATTGTATATAGGAATATAAGATAAGGTAGGCTCCAGCCAAATTTTGCAGGCCCCATTATATGGGCAGTTGGGATAAGGGGGTTGAAGGTTTTTGAGCAATAAGGTGGTCAGAGCAATGTTTTCAAGAGCTCAACTTGGTGGGGCAGTGGTTTGAAGAAAGGAATGCTAAACGCAGGGCAAATCAGTAGGAGACTATATTCATTTTCTATTGGTGCTATAATAATATTGCACATACTTACTTAAAACAGCACAGATTAATTATACCCCGGTTTCTGTGGGCCAATAGTCCAGGCACGCTTAGCTAGGTCCCCCTACCTAGGGTCTCACAAGAGTACAGAGCGTTGACTTGGACCATGGCTTTATCTGAGGCTCAACTAGGGAAGATTTTGTTAGCAGAATTCAGTAACTTTTGTACCAAGGACTTCAGTTTCTTGCTGTCAATCAAAGGCTATCTACAGCTCCTAAAGACATCCCTCCATTCCTTCCATGAGCATCCCAACACTGTCATCCCACAACATGACAGCTTACTGTTTCAAAGCTAGCAAGAGTGTGAGAGACTTCAGCAGAGCAGCCACTGTCATCTTACATAATCACATATGTCCTGTCACTTCTGCCACATTCTGTTAGAAACAAGTCATGGGTCACTCCCACACTCAAGGAACGAGGACTAGAGAAGAGTATGCATATTAGGAAGTGGACCATGGAGAGACTGCTCTAGAATCTGCTATAGAGACAAATGCAGTTGATGAGATAAATGGAGTCTGAATTGGGGTGGTATTAACACACACAAAAAAAGAATAATCAGATTCAAGAAACTATATCTAGGCAATATAATTATGAATTCTTACCCACCTTATGTTAAATTTTTCTGCATATATCATCTCATGTAAGCCTCTAAATAATTGTTTGAGGTAGGTGCCAGGAAAATCCTGATTTCACAGATGAGGACACAGGCTTTGAAAAGTTAAGTACCTAAGTTACAAATATCCCAGCTTCAAATCTGGGTGTCCCAACCTAGATCTGAACATAGGATGTCAGTCCCAGAGCTCATAGTCCTAGCCACTCTTCTTTAATTGATCTTCAAAGTATGGGGAATTTAAAGAAAGATGGGTAAGAAAATATTGAAGATAAACTTCAAGTGTTTAACGCATTTCAACTCAGGGAATGGTGGTGGTATCAAAAAAGAAATGTCATGAGAGGCACTATTACACTCATACTATGCATACACTACATGCCAAGCACTGTGCTAAGCACTCAGTATGCATGACACAGTTAATGTTCCAACAGCCTCTGATAATAGTGGATATTCAGCAGATACCTAAATTCCATCAATGGAGCATGAGAAAAAAGTCAGTGCTAGAGTAAACTATCAGGGAGCATCCATGTGGAGATTATCATCTTTAAAATTAGATGAGATGGGTGCAGGAGTAATCTAGCAGTGATATGTCACCCCACTGATTGGCTGATCTGGCTACTAGACAGGTGTCCCCTCCCTCCCCCTTCCATGTGCATCCCTCCTGTGCTGTACACTCAAAAAGGATGACCTTCCCAGATACTGTTCTTCCATCAAGGGTATAGGAGAAGCTGCACACCTCTTAGAACCTCCAAAAGAGCTTTTGAGTTCAATTTGTAGGAGAATGTAGGGTCATCAAGATTCCAGAACTCCAGACACATACAATGAAGCACTGCATGTGGCAGTCTGCCTTTTAAAAAATTAGTTAAAATTAGATGGGCTGTTTAAGAGACAAAGGACAGACCTCATAACAGAACCTTAGAACACACCTATATTTAGAGGTTGAGGGAAGGAAGAGACACTTCAAAAAGCAATGAAGACATATATATCAGAAAAGATGGAGATATAACTGGAAAATGCAAAAGGAAAAGAAGAAAAAGGGGTTGTCAGCACTGTCAACCACCAGAAAGTAATTAAAGAACCTCAGAATCAAGGTTAGGAGGTCTAACTTTTGGGTAAGTGGATCCAGGAAAACAGCCTGACTGTGTGAGAGTCAGCTGACCCATGGGTGGATGGGGGAACTGGGCTAGGAAGGAAAGAGTGGGGCGAAAGGATGAAGAGTTCACCAGAATAAATTTCTCCATAATTGCAGATGAACTAATGTCATATGAGAGGGGTTGAATAATTAGGTAGCAGCAATCATGTGTGTCATAAAATAGAAGGTGAAGGCTCACGTCAGAAAAAAAAATGAAAATGGCAGAAAGAGATAGACTACTGATTGAAAGTGACCCCAGCAGAGACAGAACAAGGAAGAGGTGCAGGTCCTTAGAAAAGGCAAGAGACATGTTACTAATGGAGGTGGAAGAGAAGAGCCCTGGAAGAAAATGCAGGAACACAAGAGCTTCAAGAGAGTAAAACTGAGGATGTTCATTTTCTTCTTAAAGAAGTACCCAAGTTCACAGTAGTGAGAAAAAGGGAAAGACCTCAGTACTGGAGATAACAACAAATATTTTAATTAACTGATGCAACAGATGACCAAAGTAATTGAAGGCAGTTAGATGGTACTGCACAGGGTTGGAAACTGACATTGTGTGGATGGCAGATAAGCATGGAGGAAGGAAAAATGGGTTCTAGGCCAGTGAAGTGTATTGGCATGGTCTACACTGAATGATGAGGTTAGGTGAATACTGACGGGAGTTCAGAATCTGAAGATTATGATTTGGGCGTGGAGGAAGTTATCAAAAATAAGGAAATAAAATGCTTTTTATCAGAAAAGGGATGCAGAGACCTTGAGGTAAAATAATTCCAAATCAAGCAAACTATAAAGTGCCCTCTTGCAGTTTCAGAGGCTAAATAAAGAATGATGAGGCCAAAGTATTATATGGGCCAGAAGTAAAAATAAACTGTGGCAGAGGATGTGAAGGGGGATGGAGGATATGACTGACCGGGCATCCAACTCAGGAAGACAAGGTGGGTTGTTATGATGGAGGTCATAAACAGACTAGCAAGGACAGGGCTTAGATGTTAAGGTTCAAACATAGAGGTCATCAGAGGCAGAACACTAGACTAAAAATGACAACGAGGGCAAGAAAGTTTTTGAGGCTTGTTGTGTCTTCATGGACAATTTTTCAATTAAGGTAAAGAATTGGAAGTTCAACTTGAAAGTCAATCTAAGACCAGAGGAGACTTTGCTTCACAAAAGAACTAGGAGGCAGAGTCACCAGAGAGTGACTGAGACAGAAGCAAGGGCGTGCAGCAGGAAGGGAAAGTGTTAGCTGGGATCAGATATGAGCATTTTTCCTTTCTCACATCTATGCAGTCACCTCTTTACAAGAGACCCTTCTAATCTTTAAAATTACCTGTAAGGCATTATCCCCATTTTACAGATGATGGAAAAAAAAATCTGGTGTGGGAATTTGAATCTTGTCCTCACTGCAAATTCTGAGTTCTTTCTACCACAACAGACAGACTCTCAGTAGTCTTAAAATGGTTACTATAGCTTTCAAGGACTAACTGGAAATCATGCCTGACTTATACAACGTGGGTATAAAACAGAATGTGTTTTTTTATCGAGGTATATAATTAACCTGTAACATCGTATTTAGTTTCAGGTAGACCACATGATTTGGCATTAAACATCCATCATCATAAATTATTTACAAATGTTTCTTGTCATGAGACCCTTTAAGACGTACTCTCTAAACAACTTTCAGACATGCAATGCAGTATTATTAACTGTAGTTGCCATGCAGTTCATTACCTTCCATGACATTTTTTAACTGGAAGTTTGTACCTTTTGACCCATTTCAATTCTCCAAACTCTGTGCCCCAGCAACCATAAATCTGTTCTCTCTATCTATGACATGGCTCAGTATTTTTGTTTAGATTGCATATACAAGATCATATGGTATTTATTCAGGTAGCATAATGCCCTCAAGGTCCATCCATATTATTACAGATGGCAAAAATTCCTTAAGGCTGACTCATGGTGTGTATGTGTGTGTTTGTGTATACATACACACACATTTTCTTTATCCATTCATCCATCAGTGGACACTCAGGTTGCTTTCATATCCTATTGTAAATAATGCTGCAGTGAACATGCAGGTGGATATATCTTTCGAGTTAGTGCTTTCATTTTCTTCAGATAAATACCCAGAAGTTGTTTTGCCGAATCATATGGTAGTTTTAATTTTTTGAGGAACCTCCATCCTGTTTTCCATAGTGACTGCACCAATATACATTCTCATCAGTTTGTGCACAAGGGTTCCTCATTCTCCACATCCCCACCAACACTTGTTATTCATCTTTTTTGATGGTAGCCGTTCTAACAGGTGGGAAGTGATATTTCATTATTTTGGTTTTGATTTGTATTCCCCTGATGATTAATGATGTTGAACACTTTTTCCTGTACCTGTCATCTATATGCAATGTCCACTTAGATCCTCTGACCATTTTTTTAAAAGATTAATTTATTTTGAGAGAGAGAGTGGGGAGGGAGGGGGGAGAGAATCTCCATTGAGCACGGAGCCTGACTCACATGGCTCAGTCTCAGGACACTGAGAGCTGAGCCAACACTGAGGATCATGACCTGAATCGAAACCAAGAATCAGATGCTCAATCAGGTGCACACTACTGACCATGTTTTAAATTGGATTGTTTTTTGTTTTTTGCTTTGAGTTGTACACACAGTGTATTTTTCTCTTGAGTTATATTCAGATCTAAAGTGTTCTATGTGAGGTTTATAGCTAATACTGTATATTTAATCTTAATTTTTTTTTCAAGAAAAACATCTTGGACCCTTTTCCTTAATGATATTAAGGAACTTTCAGATATATCCAAGATATATATACACATTGAATTTCTGTAACTATACCCTAAAACATTATTTTTATTGCTATATTTTTCAGGTGTGAGAATGAAACCAAATTTAAAACAGAAGATGTATTTTGGGCTTACAATTTCTGCCCTACACCATACTCCTGGACTGCACTTCTGGGCCTTATTTTATATCTTGTTTTCTTCGCACCTGGTAAACAAAGGCTTTGTGTTGTATTAATTAAAGTGTCTCTTTTTAGAGGGGACAAACTACTTTTTTTCAGATTCTAAACTACTTTACTGAAATTTTTAGTTTCATATTTTTCTCAGGAATGGGACCAATGCCTTGGACTGTGAATTCTGAAATATATCCCCTTTGGGCAAGAAGTACAGGAAATGCATGTTCATCTGGAATAAATTGGATTTTCAACGTTCTGGTTTCACTGACATTTTTACACACAGCAGAGTATCTTACATATTATGGTAAGAGAATATTTTTCTCATCTATAGTTTCATTTTTATTTTTCCTCCTCTTTTTATACATGCTATCATTTGTGTTTGAAAGTGTAGATGGTTATATTTTTGCTATTATAAGTAATCTCTATGTGGTTCCTTCCTTCCCCAAAGGCCTTGAAAATGTACGTGGAAAATATAAAAGGAATTCTCCTTTCCTAAGCAGCACTCCTTCTTGTCCCTCAGTGCTTTAGAGCCTTAACCCACCTTCCAACCCAAACATCTCCCAGCTCTCTCCCCAGTTGGAAATCTTCACAGCAGTGCTTTTAGTTTAATGAAGAAACCTAAACAACAGAACATGGTAGAAAGGAGGCAGGTGGGGAATCTAAGGGCTAATGCTTGAAGATGTCTCGTGACGGAGATGGAGTCATGTCCAAGTAGCTCCCCCAAAGGTCATGCTATGATTTATACCTTCCACTGTATCATCCATGCTGTTCAGGTTACAGCATGTTAATTTCAGCATCCACTAAGAGCAGCACTTACCACTGCCTGAAGCATAAACCTAACAGAGGTGTTTATGTGCAAATGTGTGGACCATAACTCAAAACAGTATTAGGAAGTGGCTGAGACAGGAAAAAACTTCAGGAAGCTACTTCAAGTCCATTTCTATTAAAACAAAAAGACTTTCTCTTTAGCAACAGAATTTCTTCATTATATGTATGAGTTTACAGTTTGTAATTGGATTCTAAAAGATGAAATGTGAGGTTTTTATTCTAATCTCCCCATAAGTCTCTGTATGTATAGGGATTATCTCTTGCTTATACCAGTTCTCTGATCCCTTACCCATCACTCACCCTACCTCATCCCATGCTCCGGGCACTTAAATTCCTTTTTGCAAGAACCCACACACACCCCTCACAGTTGGACCATAAATGTTTGGAACTCGGGCCAGGACTTATGCCTTGTTCACCATTACACTAGTCCCAGTGCCTTCCTGGGCATTCCTGTTCACTGGGCATTCACAGGTGTCTGTCAAATGAATAAATATGCGGAAGAATTTTAATATGAAGAAACATTATATGAATCTGTTCCTTCTCATTCTCAACATCCGTATTGGTATTTATTATCTTTATAAAACTCTTGTGTCACCCAGTGAACTTTTAGAAATTTAGAAACATTAAAAAAGGAAATACACTGGCATTTGAAACTGGATATGTATTTCATATATTCAGTTTTAACCCATTGGCAATTAGAACTTTTTACATAAATTCAAAAACCTATCTTTCTGAGACCATAAATATTTACACAATAAATATTTACCCATATTTGCTAGTTCTTGAGAATGCTTATTTTTTTTGTTTGTTTTGGAGAATTCTTAAATATTTAAAGACCTAAATATGGGGTAACATCTTAAGTCATAGACCAAAAGTCTACAAGGCAAGGCATTTGTTACCAGAGTGCCTTTCTCTCAAATTTATGCTGCCTGAACAACATGAGGCAACAGAAATAAAATTTAAATAGCTCATAGCCAGGCTTCTTTGAGAAATATCCAGTTAGAACAAACTGGTGGTTGCCAGAGAGGTAGGGGCTGGAGGGGATGGGCAAAATGATTGGTAGGAGGTACAGGCTTCCAGTAATGGAATGAAAAAGTCCCGGAGATGGAAAGTACAGCATAGGGCATATGATCAATGGTACAGTAATAGCAGTATTAGTGTGGTGACAGATGGTAGCTATACTTGTGAGCACAGCATAAGATAGAGTTGTGGAATCACTATGTTGCACACTGGATACTAGTGTCAACTGCACTTTCATTTAATATATTTATATATATAATAAAGAACTATATCCGGGTAGAAGCAGATTTTGCTTTGCATTAAGCCAAGCTTCAATTATGTCGGCACACTGGTCCATTAGGTCTACTGCTCGCTAGAAGCGGAACAACATTTAAGTTTAGATAGTTTTTTCCCTGTTTTTGGATCTGAATTTTAATCTACATGTTATTGGTTTATGTAAGGTGCATGTTTCTATTCCTCATTTACCAAACACATGCCATAATGAAGTATTTCTCTTGAAATATGCAGGTCTTTTATTTTCTCCAGATTTTGGTTTCCTTTCTAAACTGTACTGCTTAGATAGTCTGTCTGCCTTGGACCTCATGCACTAGTGTTTATTACTAAAAACTGTCACCAGTATACCATTTTATGTATAGCACTGTGAATACTAAATACTAAATCTACCAGTTAGATCCCTTGGAAAGGATTGTATCAAAGTTCCTATACTGAAATACTGAAATTCAGTCACATATGATCTTGATTCCTCATTATGTATAATTCAATTAAACATTTGCTTAAATCCAAAACTTGTTATAGGACTCTAATAAGATTTACTTCCTTCAGAACAAAGCTAAGGAATATGTGCACTTAACAATCCTGACAGACTCATTACAGACAATTTTTTTTTTCATTTTCATTCCAAAAAGAAATGCTAAGTAAGTTTACATAATTGACTTGGCCATTATTTGGAGTGGGTCGCAACCACCCAACCCCAGTTGGCCCTTGCCCCTGGGGCTTACCCATACGTCTCACCAGTGGAGCACACTTAGGAAGTTTTGGTATTTGCCCACTTTAGTTTCTTCAGATTCTATAAAAGTTCTTATATTTTAATAGCATTTCCTTGATGTTGTTTGGCTTGGGAATCTGGGTCACAGCCATGAAGCCCTATGGCCTTTTAAGAATTTTCCTAATCCATCTAATTGTTTTTAACTATAGGGTTGAGCACTGAAAGATTTGTTATTTTTCTTTATGCCTGTTCCTAAATTGTGAAACATGGTATGTGTTTCCTCAATATTATAGTTTATAAAGCCAAACCTAGTTTTCTCTGTTAGAGATTTTGGAGTTTAGCAGCCTGATTTATTCTAAAATGTTTTACCATCTGCACTTATTTTTCCTGTGTTATCATCATGATTACCATCCTTTCTTTATCCCTCCCTGTTAAAGATTCCATTTCTCTTCCCACAAGTTTCACTTCTCTGTAATCAAACATAGGACTGTATCTCCTTTCATTTTTCCCCCTAAATCCCCACATTATCCAAGATCTAGCTTGTCAGTATCACCTTTTTTATGAAAACTTTCCCAGTGTTTAAGTCCTACTAATATCATTCTATGCTAATAGTAACCCTTCTTCCCTAGTCATTTAGTGGAATTTGATAATGCTATCCCCTTTTTTGGAATTCTGATAGGCATGTAACATCATACATTAATTATTTCTGTTGTTTGCAGTTGGGCAGGGCAGGGCAGCAGTTATTTTCTGCATTAGATGAGGAAACCAAGGTCAAGAGAATTTAAGAAACTATCCTAGGAGTCTGCCTGTGTCACTTTGTGACTTTCCAATCCACACTCTCTACAGATCCTTCCTCTCACTGTAATTCAGTCATGCATCCCAGGTGACCTAGTACTATTTTCTGATTATTTACCAAGTATAAGACATGTCTGTTTAACATGAACCAAAACAAATGAAATAAAGGACCCCTATAGGTGTAAATGGAGTTTTTAACCGAGAATGTGATTTAATCCAGCATTTTAAGAGTCTTATAGCTTCTGATGATTTAATCTAACAAACTGTCATAATCTAACAAACTGTCATAATTTAATCAACCCTTTCATGTTTTTTCAAAATCTCATAATTTACCTCTTTTTCGCTTTTCTCATAACTCCTTCTCATTTCAGAGCAGATTCTTTCAGGTGGACTACAAGGCAAGTTCAGCAGTTCAGCAGCATTTTTCCTCCATGGTTTCCTTTTCCTGAAATGGTGCTTATAGGCATGTCTTTAAGAAAGTAGTCTTGGGGCACCTGGATACTCAATTGGTTGAGCGTCCAACTCGCGTCCAACTCTTGTTTTTAGCTCAGGTCATGATCTCAGGGTCATAGAATCCAGCCTCGAGTTGGGCTCCACACTCAGCAGGGAGTCTGTCTGAGATTCTCTCCCTCACTGCCTGCCCCTCCCCACCCACACGAGTGCCTGTGGTCTCTTAAAAAAAAAAAAAGTAGCCTTGGGCGCCTGGGTGGCTCAGTGGGTTAATCCGCTGCCTTCGGCTCAGGTCATGATCCCAGGTTCCTGGGATTGAGTCCCGCATTGGGCTCTCTGCTTTGGCGGGAAGCCTGCTTCCCCCTCTCTCTCTCTGCCTGCTAGTGCTCTCTGTCAAAAAAAAAAAAAAAAAAAAAGTATTCTTAATAATGTCTTTCCCAGGGGCGCCTGGGTGGCTCAGTGGGTTAAAGCCTCTGCCTTCGGCTCAGGTCATGGTCCCAGGGTCCTGGGATAGAGCCCACATCAGGCGCTCTGCTCAGCAGGGAGCCTGCTTCCTCCTCTCTCTCTGCCTGCCTCTCTGCCTACTTGTGATCTCTGTCAAATAAATAAATAAAATCTTAAAAAAAAAGTGTTAAAAACAAAATGTCTTTCCCATTCTGTAATGATTCAACAGAATGAGAAATATTATTCAGGTCTTTAACTGCTCTGTTTTGCTTAAAGCTTGATTTTTGAAATATGTCTTTATATTTTCTAGTTTAGCCCTTCATTTCAGATCTATTTACCCAGTGTATTCAATCTGGCAGTGAACAAAAGCACATTTATTTCTAGACCCTCCAATGTGTCAGGTACCATTCTAGGCACTGGGGACCCAAACACAAACAAGCCATACAGCCCTCGAGGAGATCAGTTTTGACACTGAAGCAGAAGAACACATCTCCCTCAAAGTGCCTGCAGTTTAGCAGACAAGACAAACACAAATTCATGCAGACAATTATAATACTTTTTGATAATGATGATGGGGGCCTCAGCAAAGTGCTTTAAAAATACATAGTAGAGAACAATGATCTCTAGCCAGGGAAGTAAGGAGAGATTCAAAGCAGAAGTTATATCTGAACCTAGAGCTTGAAAAGTAACAGTAAAGCAGGCTGGTAGTTATTTCTTGATCCATGTCAGACCAGTTAGGCACAATTGACCAGAAAGAAAAGTCAAAATCAAGTACTTTTTCCAACATAGGACTGTACCTACAAATACGTATTATTTTCCATTGCAGGAGCCTTCTTCCTTTATGCTGGATTCGCTGGTGTGGGACTCCTTTTCATCTATGGCTGTCTTCCTGAGACCAAAGGGAAAAAATTAGAAGAAATCGAATCACTCTTTGACAACAGGTTATGTACATGTGGCGCTTCAGATTCTGATGAAGGGAGATATATTGAATATATTCGGGTGAAGGGAAGTAACTATCATCTTTCTGACAACGATGCTTCTGATGTAGAATAATTTTCAGATGCTGATTTATTTAGGTATTTAAACAAACCTGGGGGACAAAAGCAGCAATTGGTGACCTCAATGCCCTGCTTTTAATCTGGTTCTTTCCACAGTCTAGTTTTGAATGACCTCATAATCTAAAATATTTGATTAGGAGGAAGATACAACCATGATGACATTTTTTTTTCACAAGCAGAAATATAAAACAATATTTAGGGATTTTAAACTAATAATTACTGAACAAATGTATGTAATTCCTTCCTGAGGTAGTCTAAAATGAATATTGTATCCAGTGACTTCAGTGGTATCCTTTTTTCCTAAAACCATATATAATTATTAGTGGCAATAGAATCAGTGCTATTCTAGCTTAATTGTATGATATACTTATGAAGGAGGATTCTGGGATAAGATCCGAGGGTGTCTTCTGTCAAAACATGGCCTGTTGGCCCTAAATTTTCCTAAGGACAAGAAGCGTATCTGTGATCAGCTATTAGAAAGATTCTGTTTAAGCTTTCAACAAATTCAAAAGTACCTCATACAGAGGCACAATTGTCCTTATCTCCTGTGGATTCCACATTTTGGTCTCTCTCTCCAAATCAGATCTTGAGAGTTCTTCAGAAACTGACTCTGCACAGGACCTTTTGAACATTATGAAAAGCAGGTCTTTTAGGGTTTATTTTCATACATATTTTTTGCATTGGTGATAAGTATACATTTGCACAGATAAGGTAGCAAGTTTTGATAAGTATATTTTATTGCTAGAAAGAAAGAAAGAAAACATTTTTATGGATCCCTGATATGAGTTAGTCACTTAGGTATGCAACTATAAACACAAAATAGCACCAGATCTTTGACTGTGTTTCAGGGTTTCTGTTCATGCCAAAATCACCTGATGCTTACCATGCCTTCACTCATCGCCTCTGGAGTCCTACTATTTGTGCCTTCATTTGTGTTAATATAAATAGTTGCTAGCAGACTATTTTTCCCCTTCTTTTAATCGAGTAATTCCTGAAGCAAAAAAGAAAGAAAGAAAATCAGTGACAGATAATCCAGCTGTTACTGATGTTTTAATTAAATAGTGGGACAAATTTTTTCCTTAGGGTTTTTTTAGTAACTCTTAAGGGAACTGTGACATTACTTAATAATACTATAGTCTTTTTTTTTTTTTTTTTTACTTTAAGAACATAAACTCATTTTTATTTTGCACACCCTTTTCTCATTTTCCCTGACAGTTTATCAAAAAAAGACATAGATATGTCTGTGGGTGTTTCCTTTTTCTCATACTTGCTTGGACTTTTTTCCTTCTTGTCTAAAAATTGGGATTTTCTATTGGAACAGATTAATGGTTCTAATATAGTATACATTGCTACAATGTCTTCTCAAAATGTTTGTTGGTTTTTATGCCCATTCATCAATGAACTCTAATTTTTGCTCTTGAGAGCTATTCAGAATATAAAAAATTACTTGCTAATTCCAATGAAAATATGAATGAATTGTCTGGGGCCAGATAAGAATATGTAAGTTTGATGGACTTTAATATGGCTCTAAACTTCTAATAAGGTACTCTTTGGAGTGAAAAGATGGCTATCTCTAAATTCAGTGTGTTTCTGCCAGTCTCCAAGATGTTTTGTTCTTCGCTTGAAGTCTGGTTTATTCCTAGCACTATTATCAAAACTGAAGATGTAGCCAAGGAGGTTTGTTCTCATAGCCACCAGGAATATGGTAACCGCTTGAACTGTCATTTTACTGGTCTAAATATCCTTCAGCCAAAAAAAAAATGTTTTCTTCCTTTGATCATTTCATATATTAAAAAAATTTTAGAGAGTTGTTTTCCCCTGAATTAGGTGCTTTGACAGTTGATTTCTAAGGGGATATTAATATTGATCTTTTCCCCCAGAAAAGGAGATGTGATTTAACAGAGAAAATCACTGATATTTCTTATCCCATAAGAAATATCTTATCTGTGTAATATTTCACACAGGTAAAGTGGAAAATGAGCTATTGTGTGGTAAAATCAGAATATGATGGGAAGAAAAAATATTTAGACCAATAAAGTGCTCTCTAAAAATGTATTTTTCTGATTTATCCAAATTGCCTCAATTCTTCTCTTTATTACATGCATAGCCTTAACTATATGCTTATGTACTCAGCTGTGCTGAATGCACAGTAACTTTATTAAAGGAGCAACTGGACTTTTATTATTTCTTAAAGCAGAACATGGCCTGTTCTCCCTGACATAAGCAAATCGTATATTCAACTTTATATCCATAACTGCATATAGTAGCAGGGAAGATTAGCCACATTCTCCTTTATTCTCCTCAACCTCTCCTTTAAAGGACTATTTGTTATTTATATAGTGACAAAGACAAATTTCCATATCTTTGAAGTACAAGACAGTTGGCACAGTATAAAGATTATTTATAATTTTTTTAAAAACAACTACTTAAAAAGAAACCTTATACAATTAGAGTATTATTTTTAGATTTGGTGAACCTTTATAATATAATAAAAATTAAGTATTTGAATTTTGCAGGTTTTTTTATATTATGTACCTTTTAAGTTCTCAGCATCTTTGGCTACCACCACCAACTTGAAAACATTCCATTTGAAATACCATCAAATGTATATTTTGTAGGACAATTTATATATGGTATGATTTGACCTACCATATTATAACAGATTAAGCATCATGCTTTTAACCAAAATTAAGGTTTCCTTCTAAGCATGCTGCAAATTCACTAGAGACCTATTGTGTTTTAGGAACACGTAGTAAAGAAAGTCGTAACCCCTATTTGAGGCTTAGCTTGGTGGCTGATGAGATCTACCATAGACTAAAGAGAATATAACCCTTCACCTGCATTTGAACACATAGGGCTGAATGTGCTGTCAGATAAATTTTAAAGATTTGGTATTAATATTTTTCTTCAACACAAGCATTCCTAATAATTTTGACTGTTGCACCTTAGTAATTAATTACCCAAAACATTATTTTTAATGTATTTGTAAAAGATCTAAATCAAAACTAAATTTAAAAGGTAGTATTTCCGTTTGTAATTTTGTTCCCAGCCATATGCAATAATTAGTCCCCTGATGGAAAATGCTATGACAGTAATGTTGTCAAGTGCTTTTTCATAATTTTATTTTACCACTGAGCTAGATTTTAGTGTATGGAGTCTAAATATTATTTTTTAAGTTACTCTAAAATGAGAATTCAATTAAAACAAAAAATTTAGAAGTTGCTTACTATCATTTCAAAATCCATTATCTAGAGGAAGAATGAAGAGGAAAAATGTAAACTGACAACTTACTCTTTGGCTTTTATATTGGAAAGTAAAATTGAAATGTAATTATAGATTCTAGGGGGAGGATATTCTAAAAAATACTATCTATATCTTATCTAAGAAAGTCTCACAGCTTAATGAAACTAATGGCTTAAAATACCATAATATAGTGACAGGGAGTGGAAGGATTTTTATCACATTGGCACAGTAATTAAGAACAATTAATGAGATTTTTGTTATAATCAGTTCTATTTTTTTTAACTGTTTTCCTGATTAGAAAATCTCAAATTCTACTTAGCACCTAACAACTTACATTTATACAGCTGTTGCAACAAGTTTTCAGTTTTTATCTTTTTACTACCTGCAAATAAAAAAAAATGACCTAGCAGGCCCATGACAGAGAATTCATAACATGTGCTTTATAGAAGGATCTATTAAACAGTGGATAAAATATATAGCTGCTGCCTATGAAAAGACTTAGAATTCTTCTCTGGATTGATTTTAATGTCCTGTTTTCTTTTTTATCAGTTTTTTTAGCCTCATGTACAAAAATGTCAAGCTAGTTTGATGAAGTGATCAGTTGGTAACAACAGATCAATTATCAGTACTTTCAGTTCTTCTGGGTGAGAAATATTGCTGTTTTCTGGAAATAGCAATCATTTAAAAATGCCAAATAGCTAACTGCTACCAACTCTCTTTTACATTGTCTTTTAGAGGGGGAAATATTTGTGTGCCAGTAATCATCAAAGAGATATTTTGTAAGAGTGTTAATGATGTTCAGAAATACATGAGAGAATTTTATCCTCTTAATTTGCCTGTGAGTGTAGAATGGTGTAATTCCTATAAATCTTTATATGTATAAAGCAGTCTTGCACTTGAGTAATTTGTCTATGGAATGTTCAATAACTACTTTCTTTAGCAGTAATATTCATATATTTATTTCACACAGTTAAGTTCATGTGTTTGATTTTTGTCATATCAGTATGAGAAAAAGGAATGCAGCTTACAAGTACTTATAAACCGATATTTTGTGAAGTTTTATGATTTTAGTAAATTTAACATCATTCCATCTCATTTGAAGGTTAAAAAAAAAAAATAAGACTTAACTCTAGCCAAAGTAGAACTTTATATTCTACATGTCCAAACTGGTTCCTAGAGGCTTTTGGACTATATATCACATTTGATGTTATAGTATCTTTATTTGTAATAAATGTTCAAATTTCTATTTAAAAGCTCTAATGTACATCTAGATTAAATCAAGAGTTTTATGCTTTTAAAATATGTATTTCAAAATGTATATTTTAATTTGAGTGCATGTTATATATAGTATTTAATACTTCACATGTCTTGGAAAATTCAATATAAATATTTATTCTTACATGTGACATATGGGGTATCTCTTAAAAATTATGACTATGTATCATTCCCTTCAAAGTCATTCTAGCCTATAGCTGTATCAAAAGTATTGTATATTTTATGGAAATTTAGTGATGTATATGTAAATTTTTTAAGTTATTTTATTGAAGTTCAATCTTTACATAAAATTAAAATCTTTTTTTAAAAAAAGTGTCAGTGCCAGAACTGTAAATGAAAATAATCAAATAAAAGTTATGACAATTCATTAGTCATTTATCTCCTTTGCACTTTTCTATTTCCTGATTCTCTTCCTTTGATTTTAGGATCTAAGTTACACAGGAAAGGCATCTACAAAATTTCCTTATCTCTATATATTTATATATTTATATATTTATTCTTACTCATTTTAATTATATTTTACCTCTTTTTAACATGGATAAACTCAACTATCTTTAAAAATAAATATAATACCTAAAAATTATTCTAAGGAATTATTCTAATAAATATAAAACTTTGAAATGAAATGCTTTCGGAACCCTTGAGATATTATTTCTGGTTGTTGTCAAAACCAGATGTGACATAAGCCATTATGTTGGGTTGACAAAAACTATTTGCTTTGTAAATAAAAACAAAATACCTGCTGGATGACCATCTGACAGTTCCTTTTGGAATTCTATTGGTCTCCATTGCCATTTTGCCCTAACTGTAGCTTTTATTAACAAGAATTTTCTATAGTATTATCTGGGCAGCTATTAAGACTTACCTCCATAGTTATGGTGTGCCATCCTAAGCCCAACTGTCAAAACAGCATGAGATCATCCCTTAAAGATACTAGATCACTTGTCCACAGGCTTACAGTAGAGATGGGATCTCATGTTCAGGTGGCTTCTCAAGGCACACAAAATTAAATTTTATTTTCTTCTGCAAAAAAAAAAGAAAAAGTGGAGGGGTACCTGGGTGGCTTCGTGGGTTATGCCTCTGCCTTCTGCTCAGGTCATGATCCAGGGTCCTGGGATTGAGCCCTGCATTGGGCTTTGTGCTTGGCCGGGAGCCTGCTTCCCCTTCTCTCTGCCTATTTGTGATCTCCCTCTCTCTGTCAAATAAATAATTTTTTTTTTAAAAAAACTTAAAAAAAAAAAGTGGAGTTGCATTTAATCAAGAATTCTGATGCCAGCAGATAAAGTAAAAATCCTACAGGAATGACCCAAGAAAATCCCATAAATTATGCATAAAGGCTCTACTCACCAGGACACCTAAATATTGCAGTACATATTTGCATCAGTGGTCAAAGTCCTCATTTAACTATACAGTCTTGTGGGGTAAACATTGTAGTGCTTTTCTGGGTACTAAACTTAAGTTCAGAACATTCTGATGACGTGCCCAAGATCACACATTAGGAAGTAGTACAGAACTTCTGTGTGGACTACACCAATAATCTTCCTCTCTGTCATCATTTGGGATGTCTTCTGGTCAGACCCAGGCAGAAAGATTACAAAATAGACATTGTGGAATTAATTCCTGTCTTATAACTCTTAAAAGGTATGCAGAGAAAGAATCAGATACCTCATTTTAACCTGGTCTATAGACACAAATTCTGAAAACCTTTGGAGATTTTTCTCCAAATATGAAGCACTGACTTACTCTTTGCCTCAATTCCTGTCTATGAAGTAGAAATGTTACTCTCTACCTCATGTATTTGTTACGGGGGTCATATTAGTTAACCATCTAAAGCACTTAGAGCAATAGCACATAGTAAGTGCTGGATAACCTTTGGTTGTTCTTAGTGTCATCCTTCACATGTTATCCCTGATGCTGCTAAAGTCTCACTGTCCAAAGCCCAAGCAAGGTGTTTATAAATTCCTCTCCTGGCAACAATTACAAGGAGCAGGAGCGCATGGGCTTGACATTATGTCATATACGCTGTATGACTGCAGCAGCCAAGCTCCTGCTGACCAGAATGGATGGAGCTGATATGGCCGACTACCCTGAGGTTCCTCTTCCCTTCTCCACCTCCTTCCCATGAGCATCCTCCTGAATGGCACAGTTAATGAAAAACACAACCTTCTCACAGTCTCCAGATTTAACAGGATTTAATACACAACTTCTCTGTGTGTGATCTCTGAATCAAGAAACAAAAATAAGTTCAGAATATCTCTTAGTAACCTATCATTTAAATTCCTTCCAGCATTTAAAAAATATTTTAAATTCTCTCCAAATGCTTTAAAAGGGGGGAGGAGTGGTACCTGGGTGGCTCAGTCAGTTGAGTGTACAGCTCTTGGTTTTGGCTCAGATCTAGAGCTCACGAATCATAAGATGGAGCCCACATCATGCTCTGCACTCAGCCGGGAGTCTGCTTGAAGATTCTCTCCCTCTGCCCCTCCCCCTACTCGTGGGCTCATGTGCTCTCACTCTCAAATAAATCTTTTTTAAAAATTCTCTCCAAATAAAAAATGACATTAATCCTTTATTAAGTGGCTATCCTGAAATTAAGCTATTATAAATGCTATGAGTTCAACATGAAACACTGATACTATTTTTTACCTTTAATATTTCATCTGCTTTTCCACTACACTCACAAAAAAACTGCACAATAATCAACATGCAGAGCAAGTTAATTTTTTACATGAAAGAAAATACTGACATGTTTTACTTCTAGCAAATGGATACTAAACCCAAAATAGATTTGTTAAAACAGTGGTTCTGAAAGCGTGGTCCTCAAACTAGAAGCACTGGAATCATCTGTGAGTTTGTTACAAATGAAAATCTGTGAGCCTCACCTGAGCTGAATCAGAATATCTGGGGAAATAGTCCAGGAAACTATATATTTTGAATTGAAATATAAATGACATATAACACTGTATAAGGTATACAATGCATTGATTTGATGCACATATTGCAAAATGTTTACCACCATAGTGTTAGCTAATAGGTCTACCACATCACATAATTATCATTTCTTTTTGTGGTAAACAATTAATCCAGTCTCTTAGCAACTCTGAAGTTTATTAATACAATACTGTTGTCTATAATCACTGTGCTGTGCATTAGCCCTCCAGGACCTATCTACTAGTTCCAAGTCTATACTCCTAAACAACCTCCCCAATCCTCACACCCCACCCCCTAGCCTCTGGTAACCACCATTCTATTCTGTTTTCCCAAGTTCACCTTTTTTTGGATCAGGGAACTGATCTTAAGAAACTCTCCAGATAATTCTTAAGCACACAATAGTGGAACCACTACATTCAATTTTTTAAATCAACACATTAAAAAGGAATCAGCTGCATTTTCTTTCAAATGGTTAGCTCATCTAGTGAATAATAAACTGAGTGGATTTATATGCAAGTTACTAAGGAATTCATAAAGCTAAGTCATTGCCACCTCAGGGGCTTTGCATGTGGTGTTACATCTGTCTAGCATGCTTGTTACCCCTATTCTTTGTGTCCTGTTTCTTCTTATCACTCAGGTTTCAGCTCAAAATCATCTCCTCTGAGAGCCTGTCTTGACTATATAATTTAATCACTCCCTCCTCCCCAATACATCATGCAAACTTGTTTTTTTTTTTCCCTAGTGTTTATCACTATTTGAAAATTATTTTTTAGTTCTTATCTGTTTCTCCCATGAGAATATACACTGCATGAAAGCAGGGAATTTGCATTATTCACTACTGACTCTCCACTCATACAGTGCCTAGCATATAGTATGTGCTCAGTAAAAATTTAAGGAACAAACGGATGTGTGCATCTCAGGTGCTCCTGTGGCCTACAAAGGAGCAGGGGGAAGTTTTAATGGGCTGGGGAAAAATCATTAAAATGATACCATGGGGGTTGCGGGGTTATGGACATTGGGTATGTGATATGAAGTGTGTAAACCTGGCGATTCACAGACCTGTACCCCTGGGGCTAATAATACATTTTATGTTAATAAAAAATTTTAAAATTTTTAAAAAATGATACCATGGTACCAGTCCAATATTAGAGAGCATGTTTCATAAATCAATCTCTGTATAGCAAAGCTGTTTTAATCAAACAGCAAATTCTATATGGCATATGAAGGCATGTGTATTCACATAAACACATTTGGATGACAAATTTGGTTTCTTTCTCCTATTAGAGGAGGAGAAAATCTAATTAGGATAGCAAGGAAGGTTGGGGTGAAATTTGTATCTTTTATACTATTCTATTTCTACATTCCTTTTATGGAATAAAAACACATATTCTATATACTTTATATACATTATTTTATCTTCTCTTCACAAAACCCTGTATAAAAAGTAGCATGATTATCCTTATTGTATGGATGAGGAAATAACCTCAGTCACAGAAAGTAAGTAACTTAAGTAAAACAGACAGGTCAATTTGTGCCAAAGTCATTTTTAACTAGTATTATTTATTTTCTTTTTTACAATGAACTTTATCATGGAAAATTTTATAATTGCCTCTACCTGAAAATTTTTATACTTTCCTTTTTCCTGCAAGGTCACTGGTTATGGACTTAGAAACTAAAACGTAACTACTGGATAAAACTGACAATAACATTTAGAAGTAAATATGAAAGGACTGTAATTTAAAGTCTAAAATGATCAGCAATTTCTAAAATATGCCCAAATTAACATTTATAAATTAACCCACAGAATCCTAATAAGCTTCCTTACTCTGAAGTCTGCTGTCTGAAGTTAAAATAACTATTCCAACTTTCTTTTCTTTAATGTTAGCAAGGTATATCTTTCTCCATCCCTTTACTTTTAATCTGCATGTGTCTTTATAATTAAAGTGGTTTCTTAAAGACAGCATACAGCTGGGTCTTATTTTTTGTCACCTGACAATCTGCTCTTTATTGGTGTATTTAGACTATTAACAGGGTGATGAAATATCTACCATGTTTGTTACTGTTTTCTATTTGTTGCTTTTGTTCTCTATTCCTATTTTTGTTTTCTACTTTTTCCATTTTTTGGGTTATTATTGAGCATATTATATTATTCCATTCCTCTTTTAGCATATCAAATATACTTTCATTTTAGTGGTTTCCCTAGAGTCTGCAATGTACATATGCAACTAATTCAAGTCCACTTACAAATAATATTACACTCTTTCACAGATTAGAAGAGTCAAATATTCCTAATTCCCCATCCCTTATGTCACTGATGTCATTCATTTCACTTGTACATAAGCTACACATTGCACACATTTTTGCTTTTGCTATTATTCCAAACAAACTTATCTGTTCAATCAACTAAGAATAGGAAAAATAAAAGCTTTTCCTTTACATTCATTCCTTCTCTAATGTCTTCTTTTCTTTATGCAGGTCCAAGTTTCTGATCTGTATCACTTTATCTCTGGAGAATTTTTCTTATTTTAACATTGTTTACAAGGCAGGTCTACCTGGCAACACATTCCCTCAATTTCTGTCTGAGAAAAAGTCTTTATCACTTTAGAAGGATACTTTTGCAGGATCTAGAATTCAAGGTGGTAGAGTTTTTCCTCTTATTTCAAATATTTCACTCTACTCTGTTTGTGTCCTTGGGCTTCTGGGAAGTCAGATGTAATACTCATCTTTGCTCTTTAAATAAGGTGTTTATGTCCTCCAGCTTTTGGAGAAAAGCTTTTATTGGAGAAAGAGTTTTCATCTTCATTTTCCACAGTTTGAAATATGACATGCCTGGGTGTAGTTGGATATTTTGTTGTTTTGATTTTTGTGGGGGTTTTTAGCATTTATATGAGCTTCCTAGATCCTTGGTTTGTTATGGGACATAAATTTGTCCATAAGTCCTTATAACCTGCAGTATTTCTTCTATTCCTTTCTCCTTATCATTCTAGTATTCTCCTTGTATGTATAACTTTGGTACTTACCCAAAGTTCTTGGATAGTCTGTGCAATTATTAAAAATCTTTTTTCTCTTTGCTTTTTAGTTTTAAGAGTTTCTACTAACATATCATCAAGTTTGGAGATTATTTCCTGAGCTATGTCTGGCCTATTAATGAATCCAACAAAGGCATGTTTTACTACAGTTACAATGTTTATCTCTAGCATGTTTTATTCTTTCTTAGAATTTCCATCTCTCTGCTTAAATTAACCAACTGTTCTTTCATGTTGTCTAATTTTTACATTAGAATCTTTTAAAAAATATATATATATATATTTATCTGACAGAGAGAGACCACAAGAAGGGGGAGTGGCAGGCAGAGGGAGAGAGAGAAGCAGGCTCCCTGCTGCAGGGCTCAGGCCATGGAATCATGACCTAAGCTAAAGGCAGTTAACTGAGCTACTCAGATGTCTCACATTAGAGTCTTTAATATCTTAGTCATAGTTGTTTAAAGTCTCAATCTGATGATTTCAATATCCTTACTATATCTGAATCTGGTTCTGATGTTTGCTGTCGCCTCAAACTGTTTTTTTTTTCCTTTTCGTATACTTTGTAATTTTTTGTTGAAACATGGACATGATGTAGTAGGTAAAAGATAAATAGGCCTGTAAATAGGCCTTTAGTGATATAGTGGTAAGGTGTAGGAGGAGAGGAACTGTTCCATAATCCTAAGAGAAGGTCTCAGTCTTAATGAGCCTGTGCCCCTGAGATATAAACTTCACAAAAAAATTTTCAGTTTTTTCTTTCCCTTTGGCAGGAGATGATGGCTAGAAAGAGCCGGAGTTGGGTAGTTTCTTTTCCCTTGGTCAATTAGACTCTGATAAAGCCCAATCAAGTTAGGCTCTGGTAACATATTTTCTCTTGAGGGCAGGCCTTGTTAAGAAGAATGGCTTGGGGTGCCTGGGTGGCTTAGTGGGTTAAGCCTCTGCCTTCGGTTCAGGTCATGATCTCAGGGTCCTGGGATCGAGTCCTGCATCAGGCTCTCAGCTCCGCGAGGAGCCTGCTTCCTCCTCTCTCTCTCTGCCTCTCTGCCTACTTGTGATCTCTATCAAATAAATAAATAAAATATTAAAAAAAAAAAAAAGAAGAAGAAGAAGAAGAAGAATGGCTTGCTTGGGCACCTGGGGGGCTCAGTTGGTTGGGCAACAGCCTTCAGCTCAGATCATGATCCTGGAGTCCCGAGGTCGAGTCCCACATTGGGCCCCCAGCTCCATGGAGAGTCTGCTTCTCCCTCTGACCTTCTCCTCTCATGCTCTCTGTCTCACTTTCTCTCTCTCTCAAATAAATAAAAGAAAAGAAAAAGAAAAAAAGAAGAACGGCTTGCTGTGGTCTATTTACAATTGATTCCTTTTCCCCTCCTCCCGCCAGGCACCTCAGAGAATCTTTCTCCAACCTTCACTGTTAGAACGTCGTAGAGCTCTTAGAAATAAAATTCAAAAAATGTAAGAAGCCTCACTATGACTGCACCCTTCTGGAATGTTTCACTTTCAGACTTGGCACACTGAGCCTCCAGCAATCCATCAGTTAATTTAGGTTTCCTACCTTGGCATTGGTTCCCATGAATGTTTCTGCTGTAGACTTTATGCTTAGGTAAATTGTGATTCTCTTTCTCTCTGTCCCCAATTGTGTGTGCAGTGATTTGCCCCATAACATCACTTTTCCATGTGGAAGAGTTGTTTATATTCAATTTGTTCGCCTTTTAATTGTTGTAAGGATGGGGTATGACCTTCCAAGCCCTTTATATACCAGACTGGAAACCTAATAAGCTTCCTCAACTTTGTAAAATACAATTTTAAAAACTCCAGGTGGGGTAGACACGATACCTTTTTGTGTGCTTTAAGAAGTCTTTTTCCCACCAGAAGGAATAACTGGGCAAGTGACCGGAAGACACTGAAGTCTTGTCAAAAGCATTCACCAAGAACATGGATGTTTCAGAGCTCCAAGGCAGGGGTACCTTTAGATACCAAAAATAAACAAATTACATTTATCTCTAAGGTTTAATCAGAAGTCTCAGGGAACCTGCAAGTGCCAACTGGAAAGCCCTCAAGTTGCTAGACAGTAGAGTTCATTTATCAAACACACCTAATAAACATAATTGGTATAACTGGTTAGTTACATGACCTCTTCCTCCCTCCATAAATAGCGGGGGGGGGGGGGGCAGTGTTCAACTGTAGAGAGGAACCTGGTTAACTTTCTAAACTAGCCTTTCTAAAAAAGCCTTCCAGACTTCTGGAGAAGATGGAAGAGTAGGAGGATCCTAAGCTCACTTCATCCCACAGATGTAACCAGGTAACACTCACATGAGTATAAAAAAACACAGAAAAGAACCTGAAGACTGACAGAACTCCCCACAGCTAAATGTAGAGAAGAGGCCACATCAAAGAAGGTAGTGAGGACAGAGATACAGTCCAGAGCCAAAGGGAACCGTCACACTGTCCACTGGAGGGAGGAACACCACAGGTGCAGAAACGGGACTGAAACAGATTCACACCACGGATCCCACAGGGGAAAGAAGACTCCCCATAACATTTGGCTTTGAAAACCAGAGGGACTGAAGAGTAAGTCCTTACAACCATAAGGACTTAAAACCTGGAACTTTAAAAATCAGTGGGCTCAGCTTAGGGAGACCTGGGGGTGGGGGGCAAGAGGAAATTTAGTCCCTGTTCTTAGAGAGACAGCAAAACAAACAGCCCCACAAAGATACAGCATAGAAGGAGCAGCTTGAAAATCCCTTGGGGCATACAGGAGGGAGATCTGTTTACTAATTCAGAGCATGTGCTGTAGATGCAGGGATCCTTAGGAGACTGGGAGTGTGGGGCACAAATGAGCCACTTCCCTCCCACACCTCCCAAGCTACCAAAACTAGCGAACTAACTTGCTAAAAATGAGCCCCACCCTGCATTCTCTGGCAGACAGGCCCCCTCCAGACAGGCCTCCACCTCAGGTCTCCTCCCACAGCAGACCAGCATAAACCTTGCTGACCCACCCCCTCTAATACACTCTTGGCCTGATGCACCTAAAGCAATGTCACAAATCTGACAGTGTGCAAGCAGCCCCAACAGGGGCCAGTAGCATTCCAGACTGAGTTCTCCAGAGAGAGGGAAAGATGACCACATACACCAGTCAGACTGTGGCTCCAGCAAAGAGCTGGGGGCAGACAGCTGGTCTGACTGCAAGCTCAACCCACCAACCATAGCTTCTCAGGGGACAAAACAGAAAGAGCAGTGCAGCTCAGTGCTACTGCATCCATGACAAACACCTGGTCTGACCTAACTCAAGCTGAAGGGGGACCAGACTGGCCCACTGTGAGCACAGGAACCAAACACTGCCCACAATAAGCAAAGAGAGCCACTACAGATAACTAAACTGAAGGCAACATGAGCTCAGCCACAACAGCAGGGCAAACACAATGCACATGGGAGACACCCCTGAAATGCCAGGTTCTGGTGAACAGGAGACACTGCAAGGCAGGACTTCTTCATAAGGTCTTCAAGAGTAGGAGACATAGCTGACTTCTGTAAAACACTGAAAAAGACAAGGATACTCAGATAAAATGAGACAGAGGAATATGTTCCAAATGAATGACAGAACAAGACAACCACAGGAAGAAACCTAAGCAAAATACAGGTAAATAATATAGAAAATTTAAAATAATAATCATAACAATATTCCACTGGACTTGAGACAAGTAGAGAACCTCAGTGAGACTCTTTACAAGACAGAAAACAAAAAAAGAAACAATCAAGATGAAGAAATCAATAACTGGGGGCGCCTGGGTGGCTCAGTGGGTTAAACTGCTCCTTCGGCTCAGGTCATAATCTCAGGGTCCTGGGATCAAGTCCCGCATCGGGTTCTCTGCTCGGCGGGGAGCCTGCTTCCCTCTCTCTCTCTGCCTGCCTGTCCATCTACTTGTGATTTCTCTCTGTCAAATAAATACATAAAATCTTTAAAAAAAAAAAGAAAGAAATCAATAACTGAAATTAAAAATACACTAAAGAGAATAGAAGAAGCAGAAAAACAGATCAGTGATTTGGAGGCAGACTAATGAAAGCAATCAAACTAAAAAGATGAGAGGGGGAAAAAATGATACAAAATAAAAACAGAACTAGGGAACTCAGAAACATGATCAAATGTCAGGCTTACTGTGATAACATTCTCATTACAGGGACCTCAGAAGGAGAAAAGAGAGCAAAGGGGCAGAAAATATATTTGAAGAAATAGCTGAAAACTTCCCAAATCTGGGGAAGGAAACAGAAATCCAGGTCCAGGAGGCACAGAGTTCCCAACAAAATCAACCCAAGGAGGTCCCCACTAAGACACACAGTAATTAAAATGGTAAAAAGTCGTGATAACGAATTTTAAAAGCAGCAAGAGAAAATCATTGCTTGCAAGGGAAATCCCATAAGGTTATCAGCTAATACTTCAGCAGAAACTTCACAGGCATGATATATCAAAGTGCTAAAAGAAAAAAAACACTCCAATCAAAAGACATGGGGTGACAATGGATAAAAAAGCAAGACCCCTATCTATGCTGCCTACAATAGGCTCATTTAAAACCTACAGACACATGCAGATTTAAAGTGAAGAAAGAGATGGAGAAGCATTTAAATGCAAACAGATGTGGGAAAAGGCCCAAGTAGCAATACTTATATCAGGTAAAGAAGACTTTAAACCACAGACTATAACAAGACACAAAGAAGGGCAGGGGATAGTCCAACAGTAAGATATAACAATTGTAAATATTTATGCATCAAACATCGGAACACCCAAATACATGATACAATAACAAACACAAAGGAAGTAACCTATAGTAATACAATAATAGGTGGGGACTTTAACACCCCACTTACATCACTGGAAAGATCATCCAGACGGAATGAAACAGTGGAAGGAAACAATGGCTTTGAATGACACACTGGAACAGACATATCTAACATATATTCAGAACATTGTATCCTAAAACAGAAAATATATTCTTTTCAAGTGCACATGGAATATTCTCAAGAGATACCATGTTAGGCCACAAATAAAATCTCAACAAATTCAAAGAGATCGAAGTCAGGCCTTGCATCTTATCTAACCACAGCACTAGAAAAAAATATCAACCACAACAAAAAATCATGGAGGTTAAATAACATGTTACTAAACAATGAATGGGTTAACCAAAAAATCAAAGAGGAAATAAAAAATATATGGTGACAAATGAAAATGAAAAAACAATAGTCCAAAATCCTTGGGATGCAGCAAAAGCTATTCTATGAAGGAAGTTTATAGCAATACAGGCCTCCTTCAGGAAGAAAAACCTCCAAGAATCTAACCATATACTTAAAGAAGCTAGAAAACAAAGAACAAACAAAACCCAGAACTGTAGACCGAAGGCAATAATAAATATTAGAGCAGAAATAAAATACTTAAAAAACAATAAAACAGATCAATGAAACCAGGAGCTGCTTCTTTGAAAAGATCAAAAACATTGACAAACCCGTAGCCAGACTCATCAAAAAAAAGAGAAAAACAAGCTGCAAGTAAATTCAGAAATGAAAGAGGACAAATAACAACCAACACCACAGAAATACAAAGGACTGTAAGAAAATATTTTGAAAAATTGTATGCCAAAAAACTGAATAACCTAGAAGAAATGGATAAATTCTTTAGAAACATAAAACCTCCCCAAATTAAATCAGGAATAAAGAGAAATTTTGAACAGACCAATTACCAGCAATAAAACTGAATCAGTAATCAAAAACCTCCCAACAAACCAAAGTTCAGGACCAGATAGCTTCACAGGTCAACTCTCCCAAATAATTTAAAGAAAAGTCAGTATCTGTTCTTCTCAAACAATTCCAAAAAAACAGAAGAGGAAGGAAAGCTTCCAAATTCATTCTATGAGGCCAGCATTACCTTCGTATCAAAACCAGATAAAAAAAAAAAAAGAAAAAAAAAATATATATATATATACTGAAAACAACCCTACAGACCAGTGTCTCTGAACATAAATGCCAAAATCAGCAAAATATTAGCAAACTGACTCCAACAATATGTTAAAAAAATTCACAATCAAGTGGGATTTATTCCTGGGATGAAAGGTGGTTTAATATTTATAAATTAATCAACATGATAAATCACATCAACAAGTGAAAGAATAAAAACCATATGATCATTTTAAGATGCAGAAAAAGCATTTGATTAAGTACTGGATTCATTCAGGATAAAAACCTGCAATGAGGGGCGCCTGGGTGGCTCAGTGGGTTAAAGCCTCTGCTTTCGGCTAGGGTCATGATCTCAGGGTCCTGGGATCGAGCCCCACATCGGGCTCTCTGCTCAGCAGGGAGCCTGTTTCCTCCTCTCTCTGCCTGCCTCTCTGCCTACTTGTGATCTCTGTCTGTCAAATAAATAAATAAAATCTTAAAAAAAAAAAAAACCTGCAATGAAGGAGGTTTAGAGGGAACTATATCTCAACATAATAAAGGCCTTATATGAAAAACCCTCAACTAACATCACCAATGCTGAAAAAGAGAGCTTTTCCCCTAGGTCAGGAAGAAGATAAGACCGTCCACTCTTACCACTTTTATTCAACATAATACTGGAAGTCCTAGCCACAGCAATCAGACAAAGAAAGGGAATAAAAGGCATCCAAACTGGTAAGGCAGAAATAAAATTTCACTACTTGCAGATGTGATATTATATATAAAAACCTAAAAACTCCCCCCAAAACTACTAGAAGTTATTCAGTAAGGTTACAGGATACAAAATCAATATACAGGTATCTGTTGCATTTCTTTTTTCTTTTTTTTTGTCAAAATTTTATTTAGGGATGCCTGGGTGGCTCAGTCAGTTAAGTGTCTGCTTTTGGCTTAGGTCAAGATCATGATCCCAGGATTCTGGGATCAAGTCCTACATCTGGCTCCGTGCTCAGTGGGGAGCCTGCTTCCCCCTCTGTCTCCTGCTCCCCTTGCTTATGTGTGTGCATGCTCTCTCTAATAAATAAATAAAATCAGTATGTTATTTAATAAATAAATATATAAATATAATATAAAATAAACATATATAAATAAAAATAAAATCAATTATTTTATTTTTTGTCAGAGAGAGAGAGTGTGTGAGTGGCAGAGGGAGAGGGAGAAGCAGACTCCTGCTGAGCAAGGAGCCTAATGCAGGACTCAATCCCAGGACCCTGAGATCATGACCTGAGCCAAAAGCAGACACTTAACCAACTGAGCCACCCAAGTGTCCCCATCTACTGCATTTCTATACACTAATAATGAAGCAGCAGAAAGAAAAATGAAAAAAAAATCCCACTTATGGTTGCACCAAAAATAATAAAATACCTAGAGTAAACTTAACCAAAGAGATGACAGACCTATACTCTGAAAACTATAGAACCCTGATGAAAGAAATTGAAGACAATACAAACATGGAAAGATAATTCCACACTCATGGATTAGAAGAACATATACTGTTAAAATGTCCATACTACCCAAAGCAATCTACAGATTTAATGCAATTCCTATCAAAATATCAACAGCATTTTTCATAGAACTAGAACAAATAATCCTAAAATGTGTGTAGAACCACAGAAAACCCCGAAAAGCCAAAGCAGTCTTGAAAAACAACTGGGGGGGGGGGGCGCCTGGGTGGTTCAGTGGGTTAAGCCGCTGCCTTCTGCTCAGGTCATGATCTCAGGGTCCTGGGATCGAGTCCCGCATCAGGCTCTCTGCTCAGCAGGAAGCCTGCTTCCTCCTCTCTCTCTCTGCCTGCCTCTCTGCCTACTTGTGATCTCTCTCTGTCAAATAAATAAATAAAATCTTTAAAAAAAAAAAAAAAGGAAAGAAAAAAAAGAAAAACAACTGGAGGTACCACAATTCCAGATTTCACAAGTTATACCACAAAGCTGTAGTAATCCAAAGAGAGTATGGTACAGGCACAAAAACAGACGACACAGGTCAATTAAACAGGATAAAGAGCCCAGAAATAAACCTACACTGATAAGGTCTATTAATCTTTGACAAAGGATGGATGAATATGCAATAGGAAAAAAAACCTTTCTTCAAAAAAGGATGTTAGTTAAACTGGACATGTAAATGCAAAAAGAATGAAACTGGAGCACCTTCTTACACCATACACAAAAATAAATTCAAAATAGATTAAAGACCTGAATGTGAGAGCTGAAACGATAAAAATCCTATTAGAGAGAACAGGCAGTAATCTCTCTGACATTGGCCAAAACAACATGTTTTTAGATATCTGTCCTAAGGCAAGGAAAACAAAAGCAAAATAAACTATTGGGACTACACCAAAATAAAAAGATTCTACACAACAAAGGAATCAATTAACAAAATTAAAAGACAACCAACTGAATGGGAAAATATATTTGCAATGACAAATCCAATAAAGGGTTAGTATCCAAAATATATAAAGAACTTATACAACTCAACACCAGAAAAACCAAATAATACAATTAAAATTGTGCAGAAGACAAAAACAGGCATTTCTCCAAAGAAGACACAGAGATGGCCAATAGACATATGAAAAGATGCTCAACATCACTCATCATTAGGGAAATGCAAATCAAAATCACAATAAGGTATCACCTCACACCTGTCAGAATGGCTAAAATAAAAAACACAAGAAAGAACAAATGTTGGCAAGCATGTGGAGAAAAGAATCCTCATGCCCAACTCAACACCCAAAGAACAAATAATCCAATCAAGAAATGGGCAGAGGACATGAACATAGACACATTAAAAAGTGCTCAACATCACTCAGCATCAGGGAAATACAAATCAAAACCACAGTGAGATACCACCTCACAACAGTCAGAATGGCTAACATTAACAAGTCAGAAAATGACAGATGCTGCCGAAGATGCATTCCCACCTACACTTGTTGGTGGGAATACAAGCTGGTGCAACCACTCTGGAAAACAGCATGAAGGTTCCTCAAAAAGTTGAAAACAGAGCTACCCTACGACCCAGCAACCACACTACTGGGTATTTACCCTAAAGATACAAATGTAGTGATCTGAAGGGGCATGTGCACCTGAATGTGTATAGCAGCAATGTCCACAACAGCCAAACTATGGAAAGAACCTATATGTCCATCACAGATGAATGGATAGAGATGATGTGGTATACACACAGACATACACAGAGACACACACAGACATGCGTGCACGCGCGCGCGCACACACACACAATGGAATACTACGCAGCCATCAAAAGAAATGAAATCTTGCCATTTGCGACAACAAGGATGGAACTAGAGGATATTATGCTTAGCAAAATAAGTCAAACAGAGAAAGAATTATCATATGATCTCCCTGATATGAGGAAGTTGAGAGGCATCATGGGGGGGTTGAGGGGTAGGAAAGGAATAAATGAAACAAGGTGGGATCAGGAGGGAGACGAACCATAAGAGACTCTTATTCTCACAAAACAAACTGAGAGTTGCCAGGGGGAGGGGGCGGAGGAAGAGGGTGGTTGGATTATGGACATTGGGGAATGTATGTGCTATGGTGAGTGCTGTCAAGTGTGTAAACCTGGCGATCCACAGACCTGTACCCCTGGGGCAAATAATACATTATATGTTAATAAAAAATAAAAAATTATAAAGAAAAAAAAAAAGAATCCTTATGCCCTATGGGTAGGAATGCAAACTGGTGTGGCCATTGTGGAAAACAGTATGGAAGTTCCTCAAAAAAACCAAAAATAGAATTGTCATATGATCTAGTTATTGCACTACTAGGTACTTACCCAAAAAATACAAGACACTAATTCAAAAAGATATATACAACCCTATATTCATTGCATTATTTATAATAGCCAAATTATGGAAGCAGCCCAACTGTTCCAAGTATTCATAGATGAATGGAGAAGTGATATATACATATAATGGAATATTATTCAGCCATTAAAAAAGAATGAAATCTTGCCATTTGCAACAACTTGGATGAACTTAAAGGGTATAATACTAAGTGCAGTAAGTTAGTCGAAAAAAGACAAATACTATATGATTCTCTCATACATGGAATTTAAGAAATAAACAACATCAAGACAAACCAAAAAAAAAAAAGTCTTAACTATAGAGAACAAACTGATAAGTTACCGGAAGGGAGATGGGGGATGGGGGGAAGGTGACTTAGGCAAAGGGAATTAAGTGCTATGTTTACCTTGATGAGCATAGAGTAATGTATAGAATTACTGAATTACCTATATTTTATTCCTGAAACCAATTAACACTGTATGTTAACTATATTGGAATAAAAAATTTTTGAAGTAGGGGTGTCTGGGTGGCTCAGTGGGTTAAAGCCTCTGCCTTTGGCTCAGGTCATGATCTCAGGGTCCTGAGATAGAGCCCCACATCGGGCTCTCTGCTTGGCAGGGAACCTGCTTCCCCTTCTCTCTCTGCCAGCCTCTCTGCCTACTTGTGATCTCTCTCTGTCAAATAAATAAAATCTTTAAAAAAAATTTTTTTGAAGTAAAATTTTAAAAAGCAATATGGCATGTCTCAAAAATAGTTTATGGTAATATAACCTTGCTATCATCAATAAGCAATTATAGAATATGCACTGTATATAAATAAATTAACTATTAATTTAATTAACAAATTATTTTATTGCCCTTTAAAAAAAAGCCATCAAGCTAGCTCAAATCAGAGAACATTAGGGGCAGCTGGGTGGTTCAGGTGGTTGTCTGATTCTGATTTCAGCTTAGGCCATGCCTTCAGGGTTATGGGATCGAGCCCCACCTCAGGCTATGCTCAGTGCAGAGTCTGCTTGTCCTTCTCCCTCTGCTCCTTCCTCCCCACATTCTAATAATTAAAATCTTAAAAAAAGAAAAAGAAAACACTATAACCTATAAAGTAATCACTGAACTGTATCCCAAGCCCTGTTAAAATAATCATGTAATAAAATTCTATTCTCAGTAATACTGTTCTCCTCATATTCCCTGGTAAGATGATGACCAGCCTACCTGAAGTCTACCTATATGCTTGGCTGTCCCCAGGATTATGGTAGGTCCTATATAAGCTAATTTTAAAAAGGGAAGGACATCAACCCATGGGAAGTTCAAAATCCATTTAGAGTGCAGTATAAGATTAAATTTAATAAAAATTCTAAAGGCATAAGAAAATATTTTTTCCAGAGATAAATACAGAAATCTTAAGAAAACCTGAAGTCCCTTCTTTAATTTACGAATTTAAAGGGATACTTTTGTTCATGAAATGACTAGTCAAACTCAGGATCACTAGATTTAAAAACAGTTTATTCAGAAAACACAAATTGGACTTCCTTCATATAACTTTCATTTCATTATTAAAAAAATAGCTGAATTTTTAAACACTATCAGTTTTGGAGAAGCAAGAAAAAAGTTGAGAAAATATAATCTTCTAAAAAATTACATTTTCTGATATATTGCTTGGACTCCAAATCTCACATTCTTTCTACCTCACTATACTATTAAATATAGGAAAGCAAGGGCCTCACTGATTTCCTCTGGTGATTCATATTTCTGATCACAAATTACCCTATAAGTGATACCAAAATATAAACTGAAGAAAACCTTAATATCACTTTTACTTAGCATAAGTGGACCCCCAAAATCAAAACATACAAAGACATTAAAAAATTACAACATGCTGTTTTAGTGAAAATGGATACCTATTTCCTATTAATGTGATACAAACTTTTTAGAAAGCAACATAATCCATGCATATTGTAAATCCAAACTCCATGTGTGCCAAAAGAAATCTTCCATAGGAATTCACTGCAAGAAATAAAACTGGCTTGCTAAAAAAGTTTCCGAAAGTATGTATACTATACAAATGGTATTGAGAGCTTGGTAATTAAAACATTCTTCCCTACATGCACTTATATTTATTAACTATGCTACAGTAGCTAATTGTTGCTATGTTTAAAAAAAAATTGCAGGGGCTTCAAATTCACAAATATTTATTTAGCTCACAATTTGGTGGGCTGACAATTCAGACTGTGCCCAGATGGGTAGTTCCTGTGTTACTGCTGAGCTCTCTAATGCGTAAGGTCAGCTACTGGGTGGGTGGGGTGATAGCTGTCCAAGAGGGCCTCAGCTGGGATGGCTCAACTCTCTTCTATGTGGTCTTTCATCCTTCAGCTGGCTTGCCCAGAATTTTCCAACACACCTGAGCATCCTTTTAAGAAAGCATCAATATGCAACCCCTCTTGAGGTCTAGGCTCAGATATGACACAAAGTCACATCTGCTAGATTTTATAGGCAAAATCAACTTCTGACACCTACCCAAATTTCAGGGACAGAGAAATAGATTCCTCTTAACTGAAGAACATGCAATATCATAATGTACCAGTTGTGAATTAGAAAGGGGTAGAAAATCATGACCATTTTTGCCATCTTCAGTATTACATTTGGTTTCTACCCCTCCTATATCCATTCTGCTCAAAAATGAAGACTTAGAATTTCACACTGACTTAAAATATTTGTAAGTATACCTTCCAGAAAGCCTTACCTGAGCATCCTAGCCAAAAGTGACATATTTTAACTCTATTTCTATAAATAATTCAATCATGATATTCTATATTCTCTTTATGATAGCTCCTACTAAACCATGAGTTTTATGTAACTAGGGATCAATCTATCTTGTTTTCTTCTAATACATGGATATTGCTTTTACAGTGACTACACTAAGTACACATGAATGAATAAAGGAATTAATCCTTTATTAAGTTAAAAACTCACTGAGAAAGGGCCTATCTCAATTAATTTGTATTCCCATAACCTCTAGGTTTTTGCACATATTTAGTTTCTCTAAAAATAATTCTTAACTACCTTTTTATAGGAAGAGCAAAAGGAGGACTTAAAGATTAAGAATTCTGGAACATATATATACACTTCCTTTACCCTGCAGGATTTTCTAATGTGTTAAGGTTGCATGTTCAAAAGTATGTGTAGCCATCCCAATGACATTTGAAACTTAACTAGCTGTCTAGAAATGTTGTATGGAACAGGCTGTAAACACTGACCTCAACACACTGCAAAGAAGAAAAAAAGATAAATATGACCTTATAGCTATAAATACAACTTGTTATAGTGACTCTGCCATAGCACCCCTACCCCAACCCCACAGTTAGTTGTAAAGAGCTCTGCCACTCTGGGTCTCAGTTTAACATCATTATTTCATCAGCCATTTCATTTATAATAGTCATCTTTTAATTTAATGTTATAAAAACATAAAGGTTAATATCCTTAAAGAACATTTAGTAATAGATCTGTTACAGTTTAATAGAATGTTAGCTTTAAATAAACAAATCCAGATTCTTTCTGCTACTTATGGGTTCTAATACAACAGAATTTGGAGAACTCAGTATTTTCTCTCTTAGACTACAAACGCTCACTTCATTCAGTAATATTTCGGGGTGATTAGCCCAAGATGATATATGCTGTGTAGAATATATATTGGTTATTGCTATTAATTGTAATAAGCTGAGAAGGAAGAAGGTTTGGTGTGATAGCAAAGGAACTTTTGTCTATATGAGGCCTTGAATGTTAGATGGCTTATGAAACTCTACAGAGCCTAACTCCTGTTCAAGCCAGAAGAAATGGTAAATAAAAACAAGTCTTGAATATCTTAAAAATATCCCCATTTTTGCATTCCAGTGACTGCAGAGAGACCAAATCTACTCAAAAAAAGGTTCATCCCTTCAACAAAAATTTATTAAGTACCTATTGTAAGATACACTTTATTCTACCCACCATATACAATATAACAAAAACGTCTACATATTACAGTGAAATTCAGAAAAGATTTCTAGATTAATAAATAAATGGAAATATGTTACCTTCATGGGTATTGAACAAAGAAGTCATTACTTACAGCTATTATGAAGTAATCTGGAAAATGCCACTTAGCAATGGGGGGGTCATATCATATAAAGTCAGTTAAGTTATTTCCAAGTAAAAAGAGATGTGGGAAATCATGATCCTTGGATCTGATCTTATGTAAAATGAAGGACTGCCCCATTATAAACTATTAAAGACAGATTAGAATTAACTAATATCAAACATAATTAAGTTTCAGTATGCAGCTGACCCTTGAACAACATAGATTTGAACTGCAGGGGTTCACTATACTTGGATTTTCTATAGTACTATTAATGTATTTTCCTCTTCCTTATGATGTTCTTAATAACATTTTTTTCTTTAGGTTACTTAAGAATACAGTATATAATTCATATAACATAAAAAATGTGTAAACTGGCTATTCATGTAATCCCTAAGGCTACCAAAGGTAGGCTATTAGCAATTAAGTTTTTAGGGGAGTCAAAAGTTATATGTGGCTTTTCGACTACATGAGGATTGGTACCACTAAACAACTGTATTGTTCAAGAGTCAACTGCAATTAACTTACGATAGGAAAAAGATATCTTTGTACTCCATTGTACTTTGATTTTTCAAATGTTGCTAAATGCTCTTTTGGTCTACCTTGTTAATCACTCTCAATTTTTATTTTTCACCTTTTCCCTAACTCATAAATAACATTAAAATAAAAATCCTTAAGACTGCAAATAAGAGGAAAATATGGTTCATATATAACATGTTCAATGACACCAAAAGTATTATTGAGAACAAAATAATTTGGCTGAAAACCCAATGACCAATAGCAGCCAAAAGAGCAAACTATTATGCCAATATGCAACAGAAAAATAGACTTTGTAATGTGAGCAAATGATTTTACCTTAACAATAAAACAAAACAAAAAAATACTGGTATATGAGCAAGGCTTAAAATGTCTAAATCTAAAACTAAACTCTAACATCAGAAAGAACTGCTATTAGTCTTACCCATCCATTCTTACAGGTCTTATTTTTTCAAGCATGGAAATAGTTCGATAGCACCAGTGAATATTAGGTTTTACATATTTTCCTATTAAAAAAAAGTTATTCTCCATATTACTGAACTGGGTCTTGGTTCTGATTTTTTGGTGCATGCATAATTTTTAAGTGGTAGATTCTTTCCATGCACCTCCAAACATGCGCAATAGGATAGAATGTAGCAACATACAAATCAGAGACAAATAGGACATCAATTCTGGAGAAGGCTAGGCTAAATTGCAAACCAAATAAGGGGCAAAGTTGATGGTCAACAACTAGAAACCTATTTAACATCAAAATGAGGTAAAGCACAGTTATTAAAGCATGGGCATGGGCTTTAGAGTTAGAACTTTGATTTGAATCTTGTCTCTACTACAGACTGGATGACCTCGGAAAGTCACTTCACCAATTTAAAGTTCAATCTCCTTATCTATAAAATGGGGATAATCTTCATAATATTGTTGTGAGGATTAAGTGAGGTAGTGTACATAAGTTACTTCAGTGTCTTTCACATGCACAAGAAGGTAAGATCAATCAACAAATGATTACTAATTTTTATGTAAATGTACTGGACACTATTTCCAGGGATACAGTGGCTCTTGAGCTATAAAATTTACATATAGGTCAATACATTTTAGTAATTATAATCACTATCAGGTCATGAGGCAAAAGTTAGGTTAAGGAGTCAAAATCAAGATGAAGTGAGAGAGATATAAAAGTTGTGAACTAGAGGGGTGCCTGGGTGGCTCAGTGGGTTAAGCCTCTGCCTTTGACTCAGAGGCTTATCATGATCTCAGGGTCCTGGGATCAAGCCCCACGTCGGGCTCTCTGCTCAGTGGGGAGCCTGCTTCCCCCCTCACCCCCCCGCCTGCTGCTCTACTTGTGGTCTCTCTCTGTTTAAAAAATAAATTGTGAACTAGAGCCAAAGTCAGACAGTAACTAAGGTAAGCAAAGCAACAAGAACAAAGGTTTAAAGGAGAAATATGAAGTGATAACAGCTATAATGCTAGTTCATTCTAAGGAGGCTGCCTTAAAAGAGCTAGCTACATGTAGTCTGGTTGTGCTTCAATCCATTTTACAGAACCAGCAAGCTTTACTGAGTGTCCACTGTATGAAAAGCACTATTTTAGGCCATATACATTTAAAAAAATATATCGCAAAACAGGGTTCTAGCTCTCATCAGTAAATGTAGCAGTGAGGAGATTAAGACCTGTAAACATGAACTGTCTCAGTTATCTAATGCTATGTAACAGATCACCTCAAAATTTTTAGTAGCTTAAAACAACGTACTTTGATCACAAATGTGCAACATGAGCATGGCTAGCAGGGACAGCTTATTTCTCTACACTCTTGGCTGAGGCTGCTTAAAAGCAGTTCATTTGCTCACACGTCTAGTGTCCAGACTGAGAAGACCCAAAGACTGGAACTCCTCAGGCATCTTACCCTATTTGGTCTTTCCATATGGTCTCTCCAGCATGGAGGTTTAGTAGCAGCAAGACTTCTTAAATGACAGCTCAGGACAGCAAAGGTATGTGTCCTGAAAGCGGGGTAAAAAGAGAGCATCACCTGGAAACTGTATCACTTTTCTTATCTTGGAAAACAGGCAGCATCACTTCTACCTCATTCTGTTTGTTAGAAGTAAGTAATCAAGTAAGTAATATCAAGAGGAGAACAATTAGAGCCCATTGTTTGTGGAAGGGGAGTCAGAGTGCAAACATATCCTCTGGCCTCGAATTACTTATATTCCTTCTGCTGCAAATTATAGTCTCCACCTCCTAAGACACCACCACCCCCTGCAAAGGCCTCACCGATTATGGCACCAGACATAGGTTCAAAGTCCAGAGTCTCATCCACGTGTGTATGAAGCTCTCCAGATGCTATTTATCAAGCACAGTTCCTCAAGTATAACTATTCTCAATCTGAGGATCTAGGATCTAACCTACAGACATAGGTTATATATATCCTCTGCACACCATAATGCAGTGGTATGAGAGGCAGAAGGCAATTATTATAGAATTTTCTATTGAAAATAGATGAAATAGAGGTAAACAAGAGTTACCAGTCAATAACAATTCTGAAATCCAGTCAGGCATATACTGAAGTTCCCGTGATGCAGGCCTTCTGCCGAGGAATGCAGCATAGCATGTCTATATATCTTTACTCTACCTCTGAGCTCATGGTTCAACCCCCTTCATCATTCTTTTCCATAAAAAACTGTTTACGTTTGCAGCTAAGTAGTTTTTATCAGCCTGCTTCCTCTAAATAGTACTTTGGAAGTCCAAAGCCTCTTTTTATGTTGAACTGTCTCGGTCCCTTTTAGTCCAAGCAGGCAGCTGTTCTGAAAGTACACTCCTCTTAAAATTTTGGTGGTCTCTTAAGGGTATCTAGGTGACAGAGTCAGTCAGTTAAGCATCTAACTCTTGGTTTCAGCTCAGGTCATGATCTTAGGATCCTGAAATCAAGCCCTGCATCAGGCTCAGTGCTCAGAGGGGAGTCTGCTTCTCTCTCTCTCAAATAAATAAATCTTAAACCAAAAACAAACAAATAAAAAACACAAAACTTTGTAGTCTCTTATGAATAGCACTGGGGTTCACCCCATTAGACATAAACTACACCCAAAAAATTCATCAAAATAAGGCATTATCAGGGCACTGGGTTGGCACAGTCGGTTGAGCATCCAACTCTTGATTTTGGCTCAAGTCCTATCTCAGGGTCCTGAGATCAAGCCCGACATCAGGCTCCAAGCTGGGCATGGAGCCTGCTTAAGATTCTCTCCCTCCCTCTCCCTGTACCCCTCTCCACTGCATGCTCGCTCTCTCAAATAAATAAATAAATCTTTTTAAAAAATGGTAAGTCATTATCTTTGGCTATTCTGACTTTTATAAGTAACAGTATTCATAAACTTTAAAAACTCTTTTCCTGTGTACCTATATTAATTCCAAGAATATCACAGGTCTCTTTTCATTTGTTTGCATTCCATTCAGCATGTATAATGAACGAGTGGCAAATTTCTACAAGTCTCTTTGATGGTTGGCCATATTAACAGGCACAACCATTTCATTAAGACTTTCTAAGTCTGTATGTAGAGATCATAGTGTTATAGTGATTATTTTCAACATGTTTTATTCTTAATCATATGCTTTTTATGTACCAAAATAAGTGTGTCAGACATTTACAAATTTTAATTCTTTACATCTCATCTCCTCACTGTAACAGGACAAGTGAAAGGCCAGGGTAAACTTAAGTGGGAATGACAGGAGGATGTTCAACCAGGCAGAGCATGCTACACAGAGGCATGTGTAGGTGTAGGTCAGAAAGCAGCTGGTAGTTGAGGCAAGTGGCTTACATCACTGGCAGAGGACAGCCATTTCCTAGAAGGAGCAGTGCAGTGGGAATATAGATGCAAAAAAACATTAGAGGGACGCCTGGGTGGCTCAGTTGGTTAAGCAGCTGCCTTCAGCTCGGGTCATGATCCCAGCGTCCTGGGATCGAGTCCCACATCGGGTTCCTTGCTTGGCAGGGAGCCTGCTTCTCTGTCTGCCTCTACCTGCCACTCTATCTGCCTGTGCTCACTCTTGCTCCTCTCTCTCTGACAAATAAATAAATAAAATCTTTAAAAAAAAAAATTAGAGATCCAAACAGGCCCACACATAATTATGGGTAGGTCAGTTTACAAACTGGTACTGAGGCTGGAGTACAGGAGTAAGGTTTTAATGTGTGGAGTGAAAGACTTGTTAGAATGAGGATGTAGATATGAGGAAAATAAAATAGAAATTTGGTTGCTAGAATTGTGTACAAGGAAACTTGAAAGCTAGTTACTAGAACTGGGGAAAAGGTCTTTGTGAGATTTGACTTGATATTGAGCCCCTTAAGTACAGACTAACTAAAACCATTTAAATCCTTCTCCTACCCTTCATTCCCACCCTTCATTCCACCCTGCTCGCAAAGGTCAGATTTGGTCCCAGCATCTGAGACTATGTTCCAGCCTTCAGAAAATTCAAAGGAAGAATTCAAGATGATAGAAAACCAAAGAGGTAGGGGCACCTGGGTGTCTCAGTGGGTTAAGCCTCTACCGTTGACTTAGGTAATGATCATAGGGTCCTAGGATCGAGCCCTGCATTGGGCCAGGGAGCCTACTTCCCTCTCCCCCTCTGTCTGCCTCTCTCCCTACTTGTGATCTCTCTCTCTGTTGAATAAATAAATTTAGAAAAAATCTAATAAAAAAAAAAAAAGAAAGAAAGCCAGAGAGGTAATTCCAGTTGGAAATATATGCCATTTAAGTAAGAAACTAAGAATGTCAAGGTACTTCTTTCATTTTTTATACTGGCAATATTCAGTTAAAACAAAGATAATTTTAATTTGCTTTGAATTCCAAATTAAGTGAGAAAAAGGATGTTGAAAAAAATCACTTGTTACTAAACTAAACATAATTCAGCCTAATTTCTACTCAATCGTCTCAATTTTATAAATAAATAAAATCTCTCTTAAAAAAAAAAAAAAAGAAAACCAGATGAGAACAGAGTAATTTGGAAACTATTACTTATTTTTTAATTTTCATTCATTTTCTAAGATTGTTTTCCCCCTTAAGAAAATTTTAATACTGGGATGCCTGGGTGGCTCAGTTGGTTAAGCAGCTGCCTTCGGCTCAGGTCATGATCCCAGCGTCCTGGGATCAAGTCCCACATCGGGCTCCTTGCTCGGCAGGGAGCCTGCTTCTCCCTCTGCCTCTGCCTGCCATTCTGTCTGCCTGTGCTCGCTCTCTCTCTCCCTCTCTCTGACAAATAAATTAAAAAAAAAAAATGTTAAAATATTAAAAAAAAAGAAAATTTTAATACTTTTCCATACAAACACATGTAAAATTGAGACCAAATGTTATATGGAAATACATATAAATTCAGAGTAATTACTTTAAAAAACGGGTAGCAACAACAGATTTCAAAACCTGCTATAAAGCTACATTAGTCAAGATAATGTGTTCTTCACATAAGAGATACGGAGATATATCTATAATAAATAAATTTTAGAACATAAATCATAATAAATAGGTAAAATAATAAAAGCAATAGAACATAATAAGGAGTTAAAACCTACACATCATGGTCAAGTGATTTTGACAAAGGCATAAAGTTCATTCATTGGGTGCAAGAATTGTCTTTTCAACAAATGCTGCTGGAGCATTTACATATGTTAAAAAAAAAAAAAAAAAAAACTTTTGACCTTATGTGGCACAAAATAAATAAAAGCTAGAAATAAATCATAGACCTAAACATAAAAACTAAAAATACAAAACTTCTAGAAGGAGGGGGTCTGGGTGGCTCAGTGAGTTAAAACTTCTACCTTCAGCTCAGGTCAGAATCCCAGGGTCCTGGGATCAAACCCCGCATTAGGCTCTCTGCTCAGCGGGGAGCCTGCTTCCCCCTCTCTCTCTGCCTCTCTGCTTACTTGTGATCTCTGTCAAATAAATAAATAAAATATTTTATTTAAAAAAAAAAACTTCTAGAAGGAAACACAGAAGAAGCTGTGACCACGTCAATTTTTCTGAAAAGATAAATTAGGTTTGATCAAATTAGAATCTTTCCTCTTCGAAGACACCATTAAAAAACTGAGAGGACACTATGGTATGAGAAAGAAATGGTCAAGTTTTGCTATAACAACTGTTATGAAAAGGCAAATTTGTTCCCATATTATATATTAGGGAACAATTTAAGAATGATATAAATTTCACAGATTGATAAGCAATTGCATCCACAAGAAACCCTAGGTGAATGCACAAAACTGTACCCATTTGAACTGAGCCACTCAGGTATACACAGAATGAACACACACATATTGAAAAACCTGCCAGTTACTTTGATTCACCATATTATTTTATTTCAGTGTTCCAAAATTCATTGTTTATGCACTACACCCAGTGCTCCATGCAATACGTGCCCTCCATAATACCCACCACCAGGCTCACCCCAAAACCCTCCAGTTTGTTTCTCAGAGTCCAGAGTCTCTCATGGTTTGTCTCCCCTTCCGATTTCCCCCAACTCAGTTCTTCTCTCCATCTCCCAAATGTCTTCACTGTATTATTTTTAATGTTTTGCTATTCATTTACATTTGTGGAAATTATATATATACTCAACATCCCAAACAAGTCTGAGTGTCCTGATTCCAAAAAAAAAAAAAAAAGGCAGTGTTGGGTGCCTGGGTGGCTCATCGGTTAAATGTCCAACTCTTGATTTCAACTCAGGTCTTGATCTCAGGGTCATAAGTTCAAGGCCTGCATTAGGCCCCATGCACATGCCAAACACTGCATATTAAAAGGAAAGCCTTAAGTATTAAAGAAGTCTGAAATAATGAAGCATTTTAAAAGAAATGAGAGTGCAGCAACAGGCATAAAGGAATATATACTGCTGACCATCAGAGAGAACACTGAAAAGACAAAAGAAATTCCTATGGCTTGAACAACTTCAAGTGCTTACAAGGTCAATAAGAAGGCACCTTAAAGATGGAAACAATAGAAAAATTACTAAAAATATGGGTTGAAGACTAAACAGTGAAAAAAATCAGAGAAACCGCTATCTATATATACAAAAGCCTTAAATATAAATCACCAAATCCTGCAGAAATAGTGTCTTAGGATAGCACTGGCTAGTTTAGTGGTTTCAAACAGTGCTGGAGCTTTAGGGAAAGAAACAGAAGTCTTGAATGACAGCTTTTTTCTGTCAGGATTTGGAAGGTATAATTATACTGTATTTTGTCTTCCATTAATGCTATTAAAAATTCATCTAACAATGTAGCTGTCCTTGTAGGAAGGTAGTCTTTTTCCTCTATAGCTGCTTTCAAGATATTCTTTGAGGCTCTGCTATTTTATTATACTGGGTCTATACATGAATTTCATATTATTTTTCCTACTTGGAAATTGTTGGACTTCTTGAATTTGTGAATTAATATGACTGATCAATTCTGAAGAATTCTCAGGCATTATCACTTTAAAGTATGCCTCTATTCCATTCTCTCTCCTCTACTGTTGAATACTTCAGTTAAGTACATGTTGGAGCTTCTTATTCTATCCTTATTGTTTCATTCATACTTCCTATTTCTTTCTCTTGTGCATTCTGGACAACTTATTATAATGTATACTTCATTTCACAAATTCTCTCTGCACTTGTGTCTAATATGTGGCTAGATGCACTGAGTTTTCAGCATGTGGCAGAAATGGATGGAAAACTTAAACTAGAGAACTGTAAAATTAGAAAAAGTAGAAATGTCAGAATCTGAATCAAAAAAGAGAATTCATGCATCAATTTGTCATGGTCCCTGTCAATATGGATTCTCCCAGAAGCAAACTATATGACAAAACTGAATGCAACTTTAAGTGCATTTCGTTTTTGGGGGGTGTGATTTCAAGAAAGACTTAGTAAGGAAGAAGAGAAGTGAGACAGAAAAGGAAGGAAGCTAATAAATGGTTTATTATCAAGCAAGTTACTATGTAAGCAACTTAACCCTTTCAAGGAACTCCAGAAGAATAGTTTTTCTCCAACTTTAAAGGGCATAAATATCACCCATTAAGCATATGTTCTTGGTCCCCACTCCCAGAGATTCTGATTCACTAGTTTTGGGGTAGGTTCTAAGAATCTGCCCCTCTAATCAATTCCCATGCAATGGTAACATTAATGTTACCGGTCTGTGGATCACACCTTGAGTACATAATGGCACAGAAAATGCTTTGAGGAAGTTACTGTGCACAAGAGGCAAAAGAGGGCGCCTGGGTGGCTCAGTGGGTTAAACCTCTGCCTTCGGCTCAGGTTGTGATCCCAGAGTCCTGGGATCGAGCCCCGCATCAGGCTCTCCATTCAGCAGGGAGCCTGCTTCCCTCTCTCTCTGTCTGCCTCTCTGCCTACTTGTGATCTCTCTGTGTCAAAAAAATAAATAAAATCTTAAAAAAAAAAAAAAAAAACAACAAGAGGCAAGGGAACTGGAGTATTTACCCACCAGCTCCCATCAGTCATTGTTGTTGGTTTTTTTAACAGATTTTATTTGTCAGAGAGAGAGCTCACAAGCAGGGGAGCAGCAGGCAGAGGTAGAGGAAGAAGCAGGCTCCCACTGAGCAAGGAGCCCAATGTGGGACTCCATCCCAGGACCCTGGAATTATGACTGGAGCCAAAGGCAGCCGCTTAACCGACAGAGCCACTCAGGCATTCTCCCATCAGTCATTGTTTTAAAAGACTTCTCTCAAACAGCATTAATTCCCTGGTACTTCCTGCCTGCCTGCACATAGAGCTCATGTCTGCAGCCAAGAGAAACCTCTCAGGAAGTAAGTCACAAATGCTGTCAGCTGGAAATCAGGTTGGCATGTATTGAAATGGAAAGTGCCAAGGAAATGTGAGCAGAGCAAGAACAGCATCTACCTCACTGCTATATCTGGTGTCATGGGGAAAATAAACATTTACTAAGAAATCACAAATAAATTACAACTATGGCTAAGTACTATATAAAAGAAAATTACATGAGACTATCTCTAAAGATAACTTCCTGCTATTACAAATGGCAACTTATTAGAGTAATTAATTCTAACCAAAATAAAGCACTGTTTCACAAATCCATTAAATATGAACTCCAGATCAGTTATCATATGCATCAGCCATTACTGACTGTACATTATCTTATTTGCAGGCACTGTGATTGGTAGTTTACATTACAAATGTGTGCATAATCATTTAAGCTTCCAATTTTGTTTCATTTGGATAAACCTCAAGCTAGAATTTACTTTGTTTTATACATCTTAAATTGTGAATATGGAAAGAAAGGTGTTTAACTTCAGTTTTTTTTTTCATTAAATGGTTTCACCAAAGGAAAACCTAAACAATATTGTATTTTGAGAAGTATGCTACAATCTATTCTACTATGTAAGAGATGTCTTTTTGGTTTTATAAATCTGTACTCTTTCCTTTCCAATATTTTTAGCTTCTTAAAACACCTAAATAGTTAGCAACTGCAAAGTTAGGGAACAGTCCACAAAACTACACTTATTTCAGGGGTTTCAGGAGCACCCTCAAATTTAGTAATTTGCTTTTATAAGGACTCAGAACTCATTGAAAGCTGTTATACTCACAGTTACAGTTTATTACAGGACAAGAATACAGATTAAAATCAGCCTAGGGAAGAAATACACTCAGGAAAGTGATAAATGCAGACCATCCAGTAGTCCTCTTCTATGGAGTCACAGACCTTCCTGGTATTAACGTGTGACAACACAGAGAATACTGTCAACCAGGGAGGCTCACCCAAACCTTAGTGTCTAGAGTCTTTACTGGGACTCCATCACAGTGACATGGCTGACTTTCCAAATACTCACCTCAGTTTCTAAAAGCCTTAAGAAGTTGAGCAGATATGTATTATGTATCAGCAATTATGTATCAGCCTGACCCCAAGTCTCATTCTAAATCACACTGTTACTATTTAGCTTGGCTCAAAGTCCCCAGGCTAACAAAGATTTCTATGAGGCATGAAGGACACTCTAAGCACTTAGAGATTATATCCCAAAAGCCAAGGGCACAGGGCAGATCTCTTTTGGGACAAGTTTACATTCTTTACTACACTGCACTTTATCCTATGTGGTCACTGTTCTAGAAAGTCCTCACATTCCTTTAATGGTAGTTTACATTACAAATTCCTAACTGAGCTTAATTTCTACATTATGATATTGATAAAAATATAACTACAATTAGATTTCTGTAATGAATGTGCTCTCAGTACTAGTAGACTTTGATATTTGAAAAAAAAAACTCCATTTATTTGATATTTGAAACCAACCTAAAATTCACAGCTTGATCTTATTCTAGTATCACCAGTAAAGGGTCTTCTTTTTCTATATATTGATCTTCATTGCTATGTAATACTTTGCACAATAATGCTCAAGATAATCAACCCATGACAGAATACTTTTTGTTTAATATCACAATGAAAACTGGGCCTTTTGAAAAACTATCAGTGTACACTGGATAATTTATTCCCCTTTCATGAGATGATTACTATACTTTGAGAAAATACTTAGGAGGTCTTTGAGCTTTCTAAGTCTGCAAAAGTAACTTCCTAAAACTAGCTTAAAACTTAAGATTGGTACCATTTAAATATCAGCTGTTGGTGTTTCTAAATCATTATGCTTCAGATCACCCCTGCAGCACAAACTACTGAATAAGATATGTGTGCATGTGACAATGCAATATCTCATCATCCTTTTCTTTAAAGGCACAGAAACTCCTACCAACTCTATTTTTTGGTTCAATTATGTATCAGAATGCCTTCTGCTGTGTAGTTTGTAATATTCCATACAAATGGTCAATTTCAGAGTATGAACATTTAAAATCCTGAAACAAAAAAAAATGTTATGTAGAAAATAAAGCCTGTATTTTATAAATGAGCAAACTAATATTTTTGAAAAGAATCTTAGCAAGATTAAAATTAGTGAATATAAATCATTTTCCCAATATTGAACATTTCTCTTACAAAAGCATTGAAATATTTTTATATCTTGAAGACAAAAACATTTTCCTTTGAATATAAGCTCCAACAAAAAACATTATCCAAACACAATAGAAAATATATTTTAACTAAAAATGCCAGAATTTTTTAAATGAGGGTATAATATTTAATATAGTGGCTAATAGTGCTAACTTTGGAAGCATATTAAAACTGGAAATACAAAGATTAGCATGGCCCCTGCAACAAGAAGACATAATACAAGTAGCTAACAAAATTCTTATGAGGTTATAAAACATGTTTGTTATTATTTAACATTATTTTCTGTCTTAAAATCTTGGAGAAAATTTTTGGTAATGGACGTAGCTGCACTAAATTTTAAAATAAAGAAAAAACTGAAGGAAGCAATTAAACTTACTTTTATCCATAAACAGCATATCATAATATAATAATCACCATGAGAATTATAAACAGTAAATTTACATATATATGATTTTCTAAAAACTTGAAGATATACTATGCATATCTTGAAGATATATCTATGTAGATGTTAAAAAATCTATGTAAAATTAAATGTATACATTAATATTTAAGTATTTTAAAATAAGCCATAAATATATCCTTCAAATACTTTCACCTTGTGCTTATCTACATATTCTCATTCCTTGTTATGTTCATGAAATTCTGAACATTAAATGAAATGCTAAATTTTAAGCTGACATTTTAGAATATTAGTTGTTCTTAAGGATTTCCTGCCCTCCAGTGGTATCTGCCTTAATACTTTCACTGCACTTTTCAATATTACAAAGAGAAGACACATTATTTCTACATTTACATTTTGAAATTATATCACACTGTATGGCAGCATCTAATTTTTCTTCCATTACAGGTTCACTGTCTGTCTGTACCCATGCATCACACCTTGCAACATGTAGAATGCAGTTACTACTAGTTTTGTTTTGTAATATGTGTGCTGAATTACACTGAGACAGTAGAAACTGATCTGTATTATTTTTCATTGAGAACTGGTGAAGATTTTCATTTTGTTTATGAATTTTGGCACTGTTCTTAATAATCCTACCACATGGAAGTTTTGGCGTCCTTTCTAGATAAAAATTATTAGTTGTTTCTTTGATTCTGATGGATCTCCTATTTGACTCTTCCATTTCTTGCAATATTTGATCTTCATCTTCAGATGGCTAAAAGAAATTTAGTAATTTTGCCGTAAATTTTTGCTTAAATTTACAAAAATCATTCAATCACTTCATAGCATTCTCAAAATTCATACTCTAGAACATGTCAAAATACAGAAGATACTTGGCAGGTTGCAATTCAAAAGTGTTATACCAGCAACCAGTCAGTCTTCAAACAGTAATCCACTTCTGGAGATGCCTCGAAAAACGTTAAAAATAGAACTATCATATGATCCAGTAGTTCCACTACTGGGCATTTAACCAAAGAATACAAAAACACTAATTCAAAAAGTTATGTGCACCCTTATGTTTACTGCAGCATTATTTACAATAGCCAAATTATGGAGGCAGTCCAAGTCTCCATGGACAGATGAATGGATAAAGATGATTTGATATATACATATACATATATACATAATGGAATATTAGCCATAAAGAAGAATCAAGGGGCGCCTGGGCGGCTCAGTGGGTTAAGGCCTCTGCCTTCGTTTGGCTCAGGTCATGATCCCAGGGTCCTGGGATTGAGCCCCGCATCGGGCTCTCTGCTCAGCAGGGAGCCTGCTTCCTCCTTTCTCTCTGCTTGTCTCTCTGCCTACTTGTGATCTCTCTGTCAAAAAAATAAATAAAATCTTTAAAAAAAAAAAAAAAGAAGAATCAAACCTTGCCATTTACAACATGGATGGATCTAGAGACTATAATGCTAAGTGAAAGAAATCAGTCAGAAAAAGACAAATACCATATGATTTCACTCATATGTGGAATTTAAGAAACAAAACAAATGAACAAAGAAAAAAAGAAACAAACCAAAAAACAGACTCTTAACTATACAGGGGAGGTGGGTTGAGGAAATGGGTGAAACTTGTGAAAGGGATTAAGAGTACAATTATCATGATGAGCACTGAAGTAATGTATAGAATTGTTGAATTACTATATTATACACCTGAAACTAATAAAACTATGTTAGTTACACTGGAATTAAAATTTTAAAAAATAATAATAATCTATCACTCCCCAGGTTGTTTATGGACTTTTAAAATAGCAAGAACAATAATAATAATTCTTGTATTAAAAATGCTAAAGAGAGGGGTGCCTGAGTGGCTCGGTGGGTTAAGCCGCTGCCTTCAGCTCAGGTCATGATCTCAGGGTCCTGGGATCGAGTTCCGCATTGGGCTCTCTGCTCAGCGGGGAGCCTGCTTCCCTCTCTCTCTCTCTCTGCCTGCCTCTCTGTATACTTGTGATCTCTGTCAAATAAATAAATAAAATCTTTTAAAAAAAATGCTAAAGAGGGGTGCCCAGATGATACAGGCTATTAAGTTTCTGTCTTCAGGTCAGATCATGATCCCAACCCAACACAGGACTCCCTGATCAGTAGGGAGCCGGCTTTTCCCTCTTCCTCCACAGCTCTCCCTGCTTGTGCACTCCTGCACGTGTGCTCGTTCTCTGTCAAATAAAAAAAAAAATCTTAAAAATGCAAAAGAACTAAAAAAGAAAAATTTTTGTCTCTTATCAGTCCCTCATAAATTTTTTTTAAAGATTTTTATTTATTTATTTATTTGACAGAGAGAGAGATCACAAGTAGGCTGAGAGGCAGACAGAGAGAGAGAGGGAAGCAGGCTCCTGCTGAGCAGAGAGCCCGATGCGGAGCTCGATCCCAGGACCCTGAGATCATGACCTGAGCCGAAGGCAGTGGCTTAATCCACTGAGCCACCCAGGCGCCCCAGTCCCTCATAAATTTTTGTCTCTTATCAGTCCCTATTTTGTCTCTACATCATCCCCCTTCCCTTTTACAAAGGAATTTAAAAAACACATTATTCACTCATTGACTTATTAGGTCAAAAAACATCTAAATTGTATCCTTTATGGGCCCAGTCTCATGAAAGGTATAATTAAAGAAGAGTATAAGCTAACAGGAAATCAAGCAGACAAAAGAAAAGTTAAATAAGAACAAATAGCTCAGGGTGCCTGGGTGGCCCAGTCTGTTAAGCATCGGACTCTTGATCTCAGCTCAGGTCTTGATCTCAAGGTTGTGAGTTCAAGCCCTGTGCTGGGCCTACTCCAAAAAAAAAAAAAAAAAGAAGAAGAAGAAGAAGAAAGAAAGAGAAAAATTTTTTTAAAAAAGAATAAATATCTCAACTGTTATCTAAAAAGTCAGTTTTAAAACTTTTAATAGGTGATTTTAATAGTAGATTAACTTTTAATAGTAGATTTCAGTTTGTTAGCTTGAATATTTCAACTTCATGAAAAATTTATCTTTTAATTACTGAAATAACCAAAATATTTTAACAAAAATTTTATCTAAAGTACTGATTATTCGAACTTTTTATAAAAAAGAGTTAACATAAATACCCTAAAATGAGATATAACCTCAGTGGACTGGCACTAAAATAGAAAAAGTAAGTCTCAAGAAATAGCCTTGAGACTGGCTGGGCGCACATTGAAAAAAAAAGATCACACTCAATACATTTATTCAAGAAAATATTCCTTTAGCATCTGCAACGTGAGTGAAGCAGACATGGTTGCTGCACCATTAAAGCACACATTCTCATAGGTGGAAATGATAGTAACCGAATAATCATATACATGTATATATAATTACAAATTGAGAAAAGAATTATAAAGAACAAGTATGAGGCACTTTGAAAGCATATCTAAGGAACCTATTTTTTTCTTAATTTATTTGAGACAGAGGGATAGCAGCAGGGTAAAAGGCAGAGGAGTAGACTCCATTCTGACCAGGGAGCCCAATGTGGGACTTAATCCCAGGACCCAGAGATCATGACCTGAGCTGAAGGCAGATGCTTAACCAACTGAACCACCCAGGCACCCCATAAAGGACCTAAATTAGGAAGAACCAAAGAGTGGCTTTTAGAAGTCATATTTTTGAACTGAGACTTAAAGGATGAATAAGAGTAAGGTAGAGGAAACAATATATAAAGGCCCCGAAACAGAAAAGAGACCAGTAAGCTAAGCAAAGTGAAAAGTCAGTATATGTGGACTGTGCTGTTAAAGGGAGACTAGCAGAAGTTGGAGATGTAGCCAGAGGCCAGATTACACATGGCTTTAGCCAAGTAAGTAGTTAAGATTCCAAGGTAAAATATAAATCTAATGAATAGTTGAACACAGAAATAACATGATTCAGTTTAGGTTTTCAAAAGATCATGTTGACTGCTAACAAAAAAAAGTGGAGCAAAAGCCGAAGTAGAGATATCTCCCAGGAGATAACCACAATAGTACAAGAACAATACATCAGTACTTTAGTGTGCTAACAGCAGAAGCTGAGAGAAGCAGATGAATATGCAATTTACTCTGGAAGTAAAACTGATTGGATGAAAAGACAGAATGAATGTGGGTAAGAAAACTGATAAGCCAGGGAGAAATGGCAACGAGCAACTGAGTGGATGAAAAGGCATCTACTCATACAGGAATTACCAGAAACACTGATCTGGAGCAAAGACCAGGGAGTTTAATATATGAAGAAAAGGAGATTTTTGTGAAATATCCAAGAAGATCTATCAGCTGAGACATATCAATAAGGATCCGGGCTAAAGTGATAAAGTTGAAAACAGTCTTGAGTCAAGATAGCATATGTCAATGGGATATAGGACATCACCTAGAAGGACGCCTGTGTGGCTCAGTTGTTCAGCATTTGCCTTCAGCTCATGTCAGGATCACAGGGTCCTGGGATCAAGCCCCACACTGAGCTCCCTGCTCAGCGGGAAGCCTGCTTCTCCCTCTCTCACCCTCCTCCTCATGTTCTCTCTCTTGCTAGCATTCTCTCTGTCAAATAAATAAACAAAAACTTTAAAAAAAAATCACCTAGAGTTTAGAGTGTAATCTAAGAGAAGAAAGAGTCCTATAGCAAACCCTAAACATTATAACATTTATATAGGGGGAAGGGTAGAAGAGAGTCAGCAAAGGCATAAAGCTGAATTCAAAGAGGTATGAAGGAAACCGAGATACAGTGCTATCACAAAAGCAAAAAGAAGAAAATATTTCAAAAAAAAAGAAAATAAATAACTTTTTCCAGTATTATTAGTTCTCATAAAAACTATAGAGTGACCAATGAATTTGGCAACATAGAGGTCACAGGTGTTTTTTCCTTAGCAAGAGCAGTTTGGATGGTGAGCCAGAGCCAAAAAAAAAAAAAAGAAAAAGAAAAAGAAAAAAGATGGAAGATTCAATGAAGAAGAATTCCACTGAAACATGTGGTTTATGAGAAATGCAGCTCTCCTACTCAGGACATAACATGTCACTCCAATTGTTCAGATTACATTACTCAACTTTTTATAGTTTTCTTCATATAAGGCTTCAGACTTTTTCTAAATATTCTTAGCTGCTTCAGGTTTTCAATTATTGTGACTGGAAATTTTAAAAAGTATACAACTTCAACATATACACATATACATCTTGATAAGGGTAGCTTTTATAAGTAACAATGAACATATCATTTTAATAAATGTTAATGAATGATACTAACACTTCAATTACACATTTCTGTTTATAAGTTTCTTACATTTTAAATATTTTTAAATTTTTTCTTTACATTTATTTTCACCACTTACTGACAATTATTTTTCTCAAAATATAAAGGAAAACTGTGAGAAATACAAGTAATTCCAAATAAGCAGAGCATAAATTAATAAGCAAAAAGAAAAGTAACTTACCATCTCTGAACTAGAACTGAAGCAACTATCTGTTGGCCTTGGAGAGTAACTGGCAGACTGACTACTCTGTGAAGAATCATGATCTGAAAATAAAGGCTTAATTGATGAAGAATTTTATTTGTTAATGCTCTACATGTATACAACTTTAAAATTTTTTGTGAATCTGGTATATAATATTAATACTGAAATATCAGAAAAACTGCACACACACATACCTACACACATACTCTAAAGACAAATCTCACATCACCAATGTAAAAATCTTATATAAACACTTAAATTTCATATTTCAAATTAAAACAGCATATAGTAAAATAGAATAACAAACAAAAGTATAATCCATCATAAATTGGTAGGATGTATTATAAAAATGCTAGGATAGTCCATATCACAAAATCCATTAGTTAAATTCACTATTTTAAAAAATCTCTAACACTGTGAGATATCACACCTCACACCCATTAGAAAGGCCAACCTACAAAAATTTAAAAACCCAGAAAATAATAAGTGTCGTCAAGGATGTAGAGAAAATAAAACCCTTGTGCACTATTAGTGGAACTGTAAAATGATGCAGCTGCTCTGGAAAACAGTACAAAAGTTCCTCAGAAAGTTAAAACCAGAAGTAACATATGATCCAGCAATCCCATTTCTGGGTATATATCCAAAAGAATTAAAACAGGATCTTTAAGAGATATTTGTACACTCATGTTCACTGCAGTTGTTATTCACAAAAGCCAAAAGGTGGAAGCAACCTAGATGTCTCCATACAAATGGATACAGAAAAGTGGTATATACTTACAGGGGAATATGATTCAGCATTAAAAGAGAAGGAAATCCTATCCTATACTGTTACATGAATGAACTTTGAGGATATTGTGCTAAGTGAAATAAGCCAGTCACAAAAAGACAAATATTGCATAATTCGATTTATGCATCTAAAATATTCAAACTCATAACAACAAAGTTAAATGGTGGTTGTCACGGCTATGGGGAAAGGGGAGCAGAGCTGTACTATATACTTGAAAACTGCTGAGAAGGTGAATTTTATGTTATGTGGGGTTTTTTTGCTAAAATAAAAAAAATCTATGAAGAAAAATTAATAATCATTTTTACAGATGCCAAAAATTAGTCTTCCCCAAATTACTCATTCTCCTCAAAGTCATTTCCTTAAAAAATTCTCAATAAAATAATCAACATACAAGTGCCCTAAGCTCAAAATCTAGAATCTTAATTAAGTAAAAACATGGAATACATATTCACACTAAAGCAGCAACAAAACAAGAAAAGTACCTATAGATAAATCTAACAAGACACATGCAGAATATAAAGAAAAACTTTAAAGTGCTGAAACATGGTTTAAACAAGTATTACAAATATAAAATTAGGCTGAATTAATTGAAGAACCATCCCTTGTTCTTAGATAGGCTAATTTATATCATTAGACAGACAGCACATACTACATTAATAAATACATTCCTAATAAAAACTAAAACATTTCTCTGGAGTTAAACAAGTTGATTTTAAAATATATATGAAAAAATAATTTAAAAATAGCCAGAAAAACTTTTTTTAAAAAAATGTAAAGGGAAGTGTGACTCTTCTAGAAATTAAACATACTATAAAATTCTCACAATAAAAATAGTATGATATTAGCACATGAAGATAAGAGAAATGAAAAGTATAGAAAGTCCCCAAACAGATCTCAGTATATATAGAAAGTCACTATATAAAAAAGGTGGTATCAGAAGTACTTAGGGAAAAGATACATTTTAAAATCCTGAATAGATACTCTTAAGATTAGCACTGAGGTTTATTGGTTCCCAATTTAAAAAAAAATAAAAAATAAAAACCTGAATAGATATACATCTCACACATTAATTCAAGATAAACTCCAAATGGATTAAAGACCTAAGTGTAAAAATATAAAATTATGCTAATACTAAAAAAAAAAAATAAGTGAATTCATTTATAATCTGGGATTGTAGAGTCTAATTATCCAAAAGTATAAAGGAAGAGTTTGATAAAATTAACTACATAACAAAATGTTAAGCCTTTTGCAAAAGCAGAAAACACCATAAGCAAAGTAAAAACAATGCAAAAAATAATAATAAACTAGGAGAAAATATTTGTGATAGATCACAAAAGCCTAAATCTCTTTAATATATAAAGAGCTCTTCTTAACTATAAGAAAAATGCCCAATGCTCAAAACATAGGGTCCCTGGGTGGCACAGTTGGTTGGGTGTCTGACTTGATTTTGGCTTGGGTTGTGATTTCAGGGTCGTGGGACTGAGCCCCACACTGGCCTCTGTACAGTGCAGAATCTGCTTGGGTTTCTTCCTCCCTCTTTCTTTGCCCACCCCCTGCCTCAAATACATAAAGGAATCTTATAACAAAAAATCCTCAAAGACATGGAGAGAGAGTTCACAGAAAAAGAAATGCAAATATAGCCACTGAACATTTTTTTAAAGAAGCTCAATTTAACTCATAGAAAGAGCAGTAAAAACTCAAACATCCATCTATCATTGCAAGATTCACAAAAAAAATTTCTAACTTAGACCACAACTCCTGTTGGTGAGTCTGCAGAATAAAAGGAGGATTTCTGATAGGATTGCCAAATGGTAGGACAGGGAATTTGGCAATACCTATTAAAAAAAAAACAACAATGTATATTGAGTGCCTGGGTGGCTCAGTCGGTTGAGCATCTGACTCTTGATCTCAGCTCAGGTCTTGATTTTGTGTTCAGGGCCCGTGTTGGGCTTTCCACTGGGCACAGAGCCTTTAAAAAAAGAAACTAAGAAAAAAAGAAGACAATGTATCTCCCCTCATACTCAGTAATCCTACTCCTAGAAATTACCATAAAAATGCACTTCTACAATTAAGCAACATTATTTGTAAGAACAGAATACTGGAAACAACCCAAATGCCCATCAACAGGGCACTGACTGAATGAACTATAATCCATCCACATAATGGATTACTACACAGTCATAAATAAAAGATGACAGAATGTCTAACATTAACATGGCAAACACTATAGGATGTTCTATTAATCTGTTTAATTAATTTATAAAATATCCTATATTAAGTAAAATATCCAATATTACATTTGGAGTGAGAAAGGTAAGAACTAAGATTCATACACTATGTGAATTTATATATTTTTAGGCTTTATTTTGGGGCGGAAAAAGAAAAGCTGGAATGATAAACTAAATCAACAAAAAAACAGCTATTCATAAGATGCAGAAGAAAATAGAGCAGCAAAGATAGGGACAGAAATCAAACTAATGTATTACATATTCAAAAAATTAAACTAATTCTAAAAGAAAAAGATCCATAAAAATTTATAGGTTTCCTACTGGATTAGATATCCAGAAGGATCATTTCATGTAAAAATGGTCAGAAATATTTGTCCATAAGACAGCATAGAATAAAAAGAACACTCAAATATTGAGTATTTCCTACACATAGGCCTACAACCAATTACCACCTAGGATCTATAAAAATATATAGGATAGACACATAAAGATATATAAAAGACACATCCCATAAGAAAAGCCAAACTTCTTAAAAGAAATATGGGCAACAGATGTGAAAGGCATTTCACAGATGAAACATGGATGGTCAATCTACCAAATTAATAATTAGGAAAATATAAATTAAAATCATAGTGAGATTTCAGTTTGCCAACATTGATAAAAGCTGACCTGGAGTTAGAATATATAACAACTAAAACTTCTACCTCTTGATAGTGAAAATTTTAAATGGCACGACTTTGGAAAGTAATTTTGCATTACCTGGAAGAAGTAAAAATATTCAAATCATATGAACTAGTCAATTCTGCTCCTAGAGCTGCATCATAGAGCAAATTTTTATGTGTGTGTGCCAAGAGAAATACCAAGAATTGCCAAAGAAGCACTATTTATCATATCAAAATAGCCAAACAACCTAAATAATCACTGCCAGAGGATGTATAAATAAGATGTGGTACTACAGGCTATCTCGAGCAAACTGGCAGAGGAGTAACAGACTGAAACAGCATTAGGTCCCAGGAGTTCAGCTAGATAGTTATCAAATCATTCCAAACACCTACAAAGTCAACAGGAGATAGAAGAGAAGAGGAGCAGCAATTCTAGCAACAGAAAATTGACCACTTTCTGCAAGGTAGGACATGCAGAGAAGTGAATCCGAACCAATGGGAAGACAGACCGCGTGGGGAGGGGCCAGCTCCTGGCAAGTGGTGGAGCAAAGGAGCACAAAATCAGAACTTTTAGTTAGAAGTCTGCGTTGTCTCAGGACCCACAGGGTCACAGAAAGATTGGGGGTGTTTGAGTATGGCACAGCAGGTATCAGAGCAAGGAACCCAGCTACAGAGACGGAGCCGAGGACTGAGCTCTCAGCTCAGGGTTACCTTAAGCCATGATCCAAGGCACAGTCGGGCCAATGCGTTTTAAGCAGGGATCCCACAAGTGGCAGATCCAGGGAGACTCACCTTCCTCCTCAGGGAGGAGCAGCACAGGAGTGCTGCAGGAACCTGCTGCGTTTGGAGACTCCAAACAGGGACATGCACCAGAGATAGAAATGCTCAGTCACAGGCCAGGTGAGCACGGAGTGCAGCCAGAGACCAGGGAGACAGGAGTGACTGACTGCTTTTCTCTGAAGCCACACTGAGGAGTAAAGCCCTGACCTCTCAGCTCCTCTCAGCAGGAGATTGGGAGGCCGCCACTTTCACTGCCATTCTCCAAAGCTCAACGAAAAGTGTTCAGGGAACCTGAGCACAAACCCGAGCATATTACTTAGCCTGGCAAGGGTGGTACAATTCCGCCTCAGGCAAAGACATTTGAGAATCTCTGCAACAGGCCCCTCCCCCAGAAGATCAGCAAGAACATCCAGCCAAGACCAAGATCACTGATCAATGAGAACTACAGAACTACAGAACTCCAGAGCTAGGGGAAAACAATGCATAGAATTCATGGCATCTTACCCATGATCCTCTAGTCTTACAAAGTTAAAATTTTTAAAATTTTTTTATGCTATTTTAAAAATTTTCCTTTCCTCTCTTAACGTTTAACTATTTCATCTTAATACCTTTTTTAAAAAAAAAACTTTTAAAATTTTCATTGTTATAGTCATATTTTATCCCTTCATTGTATTTAACCTTGTATTTTGTATACACATCGGTTTTTTTCCTTTAAATTTTGGGACACAATTTCTTCTAAGAGATCAAAATATACCCTAAATCTAGTCTCCAGTCTGATCACATTCTCTCTTTTTTTCCTCCTTTTTCCAACCAACTTATCAATTCCTTTTTAGAATCTTTTTAAAATGTTGATCTTTACATTCATATTCCATCCCTTCATTGTGTTTATCCTTATTTTTGTTTACATATAAATTTTCCTTTCTTTAAAATTTTGGGAGGTAGCTTCTTCTAAGAGACCAGAATACACCCAAAATCAAGTGGGTGGCTCTGTTCTATTCACGTCTAATATATAGGTATGTGCGTATATGTATGTGTGTGTGTATAAAAAATATACACTAACCAAATATACATATACACACACACACACACGTATATATATATATTTTTTTCCCCTTTCTTCTCCCCCGGTTTTGGGGTCTCTTCTGATTTGGTTAGTGTATATTTTTCTGGGGTCTTTGCCACCCTTTCAATATTTTATTCACTCCTACATATATCTGTACCTGAATAAAATGACAAGGCAGAATAACTCACCACAAAAAAAAAAAAAAAGAAAAAAGAACAAGAGGCAGTACCAACAGCTAGGAACCTACCCAATACGGACATTAGCAATAGGTCAGAAGTAGAGTTCAGAATGGCAATTATCAAGGTGCTGGCTGGGCTCAAAAAAGGCATGGAAGATATTAGCGAATCCCTTTCTGGAGAAATAAAAATCCCTTTCTGGATAAATAAAAGAACTAAAATCTAAACAATTTGAAACAAAAAAGCTATTAATGAGGTGCAATCAAAAATGGAGGCTCTTACTGCTAAGATAAATGAGGCAGAAGAGAGAATTAGTGATATAGAACACCAAATGAAAGAGAATAAAGAAGCTGAGGAAAAAGAAACAAACAACTACTGGACCACAAGGGGAGAATTCGAGAGGTAAGTGATACCATAAGATGAAAAAGTATTAGAATAATTGGGATCCCAGAAGAGGAAGAGAGAGAGAGAGAGGAGCAGAAGGTATATTGGAGCAAATTATAGTAGATAATTTCCCTAATATGGCAAAGGGAACAAGCATCAAAATCCAGGAGGCACAGAGAACTCCCCTCAGAATCAAAAAAAATAAGTCCACACCCCATAATCTAATAGTAAAACAAACAAGTGTTAGTGACAAAGAGAAAATCCTGAAAACAGCATGGGACAAGAAGTCTGTAACATACAATGGTAGAAATATTAGATTAGCAGAAGACTTATCACAGACACCCGGCAGGCCAAAAAGGACTGGCATGATATATTCAGAGCACTAAACAAGAAAAATATACAGCCAAGAATACTATATCCAGCTAGGCTGGCACTGAAAATGAGAGAGATAAAAAGCTTCAGGACAAACAAAAATTAAAAGAATTTGCACACACCAAACCAGCCCTACAGAAAATATTGAAAGGGGTCCTCTAAGCAAAGAGAGAGCCTAAAAGTAGTAGACCAAAAAGGAACAGAGACAATTTACCATCCCAGTCACCTTCCAGGCAATACAATGGCACTAATTCATATCTTTCAATAGTTACCCTGAATGTAAATGGGCTAAATGCCCCAATCTAAAGACAGAGGGTATCAGAAAGGATAAAAAAACAAGACCCATCGATATTCTGTCTCCAAGACACAAAAGACACCTCCAGATTTAAAGTGAGGTGGTGGAAAACAATTTATCAAGCTACTGGACATCTAAAGAAAGCTGGGGTGGCAATCCTTATATCAGATAAATTAGATTTTAAGGCAAAGACTATGATAAGAGAGGAGGAAGGACACTATATCACACTTGAAAGGTCTGTTCAACAGGAAGATCTAACAATTTTAAATATCGATGCCCCTAACATGGGAGCAGCCAATTATATAAACCAATTAATAACAAAATCAAAGAAACACATCAACAATAATACAGTAATGATAGGGGAATTTAACACCCCCCTCACTGAAACGGACAGACCACCCAAGCAAAAGATCAACAAGGAAATAAAGGCTTTAAATGACACACTGGACCAGATGGACATCACAGATATATTCAGAACATTCCATTCCAAAGCAACAGAATACACATTCTTCTCTAGTGCACATGGAACATTCTCCAGAATAGAGCACATCCTGGGTCACAAATCAGGTCTTAACTGATACCAAAAGATTGGGATCATTCCCTGCATATTTTCAGACCATAATGCTCTGAAGGTAGAACTCAATCACAAAAGGAAAGCTGGAAAGAACTCAAATACATAGAAGGTAAAGAGCATCCTACTAAAGAAAGAATGGGTCAATGAGTAAATTAAAGAAGAACTGAAGAAAAATTATGGAAATAAATGAAAATGAAAACACAACTGTTCAAAATCTTTGGGACACAGCAAAGGCAGTCCTGAGAAGAAAGTATATAGTGATACAGCCTTTCTCAAGAAACAAGAAAGATCTCAAGTACACAACCTAACCCTACACCTAAAGAAGCTAGAGAAAGAACAGCAAAAAAAGCCTAAACTGAGCAGGAGAAGAGAAGTCATAAAGATCAGAGCAGAAATCAATGAAATGGAAACCAAAAGAACAGTAGAGCAGATCAACAAAACTAGAAGCTTGTTCTTTAAAAGAATTAGTAAGATCTATAAACCCCTGGCCAGACTTACCAAAAAGAAAAAAGAAAGGACCCAAATTAATAAAATCATGAATGAAAAAGGAGAGATCACAACCAACACCAAAGAAATACAAACAATTAAAAGAACATATTATGAGCAACTATACACTAGCAAATTTGACAATCTGGAAGAAACAGATGCATTCCTAGAGACATATAAACTACCAAACTGAACCAGGAAGAAATAGAAAACCTAAACAGACCCATAACCAGTAAGGAGATTGAAGCAGTCATCAAAAATATCCCAACAAACAAGAACCCAGGGCCAGATGGCTTCCCAGGGGATTCTACCAAGCATTTAGAGGATAAATATTCTCCTGAAACTGTTTCCAAAAAACAGAAATGGAAGGAAAACTTCTAAACTCATTTAATGAGGCCAGCATTACCTTGATCCCCAAACCAGACAAAGACCCTACCAAAAAGAATTACAAACCAATATCCTTGTTGAACATGGATGCAAACATTCTCACCAAAATACTAATCAATAGGATCCAACAGTACATTAAAAGGATTGTTCACCATGACCAAGTGGGATTTATTTCTGGGCTGCAAGTTGGTTCAACATCCGCAAATCACTCAATGTGATACAATACATTAGTGAAAGAAAGAACATGAACCACATGATACCCCCAATAGATGCTGAAAAAGCATTTGACAAAGTACAGCATCTCTTCTTGATCAAAATTCTTCAAAGTGTAGGGATAGAGGGTACAAATCTCAATATCATCAAAGCCATCTACAAAAAACCCATAGCAAGTATCATTCTCAATGGAGAAAAACTGAGAGCTTTCCGCTAGGGTCAGGGACACGGCAGGGATGTCCACTCTCACCACTGCTATTCAACAAAGTACTAGAAGTCCTAGCCTCAGCAATCAGAGATCAAAAAGATATAAAAAGGCATGTGAAGAAGTCAAACTCACTCTTTGCAGATGATATGACACTTTATGTGGAAAACCCAAAAGACTCCACTTCAAAACTGCTAGACCTCATACAGATTTGAGTAAAGTGTCAGGATATAAAATCAATGCACAGAAATCAGTTTCATTTCTATGCACCAAGAGCAAAACTGAAGAAAGAGAAATTAAAGAGTCGATCCCATTTACAATTGCTCCCAAAACCATAAGACACCTAGGAATAAACCTAACCAAAGAGGCAAAGAATCTGTACTCAGAAAACTATAACGTACTCATGAAAAAAATTGAGGAAGACACAAAGAAATGGAAAAACGCTCCATGCTCATAGATTGGAAGAACAAATACTGTGAAAATGTCTATGCTACCTAAAGCAATCTACACATTTAATGCAATCCCTATCAAAATCCCACCCATTTTTTTCAAAGAAATGGAACAAATAATCCTAAAATTTATATGGAATCAGAAAAGACCCTGAATAGCCAGAGGAATGTTGAAAAAGAAAACCAAAGTTGGTGGTATCACAATTCCAGACTTTAAGCTCTATTACAAAGCTGTCGTCATCAAGACAGTAAGGTACTGGCACAAAAACAGACACATAGATCAATGGAACAGAATAGAGAGCCCAGAAATAGACCCTCACGGTCAAGTAATCTTTAACAAAGCAAGAAGGAATGTCCAATAGAAAGAAGATAGTCTCTTCGACAAATGGTGTTGGGAAAATTGGACCCACAAGCAGAAGAATGAAACTGGACCATTACCTTATACCACACACAAAAATAGACTCAAAATGGATGAAAGACCTTAACATGAGATAGGAATCCATCAAAATCCTTGAGAAGAACACGGGCAGCAACCTCTTCCACCTCAGCCACAGCAACTTCTTCTTAGAAACATCACCAAAGGCAAGGGAAGCAAGGGCAAAAATGAACTACTGGGACTTCATCAAGATCAAAAGCTTTTGCAAAGCAAAGGGAACAGTCAACAAAACCAAAAGACAACTGACAGAATGGAAGAAGAAGATATTTGCAAATGACATATCAGATAAAGGAATAGTATCCAAAATCTATAGAGAGCTTATCAAACTCAACACCCAAAGAACAAATAATCAAGAAATGGGCAGAAGACATGAACAGACCTTTTTGCAAAGAAGACACCCAGGTGGCCAACAGACACACAAAAAAGTGCTCAACATCACTTGGCATCAGGGATATACAAATCAAAACCACAATGAGATACCAACTCACACCAGTCAGAATGGCTAAAATTAACAAGCCAGGAAATGATAGATGTTGACGAGGATGTGGAGAAAGAGGAACACTCCTACACTGTTGGTGGGAATGCAAGCTGGTGCAGCCACTCAGGAAAACAGCATGGAGGTTCTTCAAAAAGCTGAAAACTGCACTGCCCTATGACCCAACAATCACACTACTAGGTATTTACCCTAAAAATACAAATTTTGTGATCTGAAGGGGCACATGCACCTAAATGTTTACAGCAGCAATGTCCACAATAGCCAAACTATGGAAAGAACTATAGATGTGCATCAACAGATGAATGGAAGATGTGAGATAGATAGATAGATAGATAGATAGATAGATCTATCTATCTATCTATCTCACATGTGGTATGTACACAGATGTGGTATATATATATACAATGGAATAGTGTGCAGCCTCAAAAGAAATGAAATCTTGCCATTTGCAATGATGTGGATGGAACTAGAGGATATTATGCTGAGTGAAATAAACCACAGAAAGACAATTATCATATGATCTCTCCAATCTGAAGAATTTGAGAGGCAGGGTAGAGGTTTTGGAGAATAGGGAAAGAAAAAATGAAACAAGATAGGCTCAAGATGGGGACAAACCATAAGAGACTCTTAATTTCACAAAACAAACTGAGGGTTTGTAGGAAGAGGGTGGTTGGGTTATAGACACTGGGGAGGGTATGTGCTATGGTGAGTGCTATGAAATGTGTAAGCCTGATGATTCACAGACCTATACCCCTGAGGCAAACAATACATTATATATTAATAAAAATAATCAAAAAAAGAAAAAGAAAAACAAACAAAAAAAGATGTGGTACTACATTTCACAAAATAGAAGGCTTAAAGTAGTAAACAAATGATATGAACTAGAATCACAACTATCAAAGTAAACAAATCTCAAAATACATTACTGAGTAAACAACAACAAAGAAAAAGCAAATTGCAGAAAAATATGTGGAGTTTGCCTCAATTTGTAGAAAGTTCAAAACCAAGCAATGGAAAAGACTGGGAGATCACAAAAATAAATTCAGGATAACAGTTACCTCTAGGTGGCAGGATAGGAAATGCAATTGAGAAGAGCTTCAAAAGTACTAAGTATACCTTATTTCTTAAGCTACAAAGTATATCCAAGGGTATCAGTTTTATTATTCACTAAACTGTATTTATACATTACATATATTTATGTATAATGTATCTTATAAAAGGTAAGAGCAATTTTAAAAGAATCAGTTGCATTGCCAGTATATTCTTAAATATCTATGAAATATTGGTTGGCAAAAATCTGAAAAAAAATCAAAATTTAACTGATTCGCATTTAAATGTTAGTTGTTGGTGGTTTTTTTTTTAAGAATAAAAAATTCATTTTAGTTACACTGACAGATTTTCTTAGCAGATGTTGATCTGTCTTCTAAAGAACAGGTTCCTCTTCCTTCCATCAGAATCTAGAAGAAAAACAAAATTTTAACTTCCAAGTATAAGTAGTTAATACCTACTCATATCTCCCTTTTAATCTCACCAATTCATTTTACAATACTTTTCCTTTATATTACTTTAGTTCAACAAAGATGATCTTAAAACTACAAAGAAAATTTGCCTGATGAACAATAAAATAAAATTTTAAATGTGTTTTGAAACAGCAAGCAACAGAATAGACACTTGCTAAGAAAACTGATGGAAAGAAAAGGCCTGAGGTAATCACAATAAATGAAATTCAAAGAGATAGAAATATAAAAGCAATCTGGAGATTTATTCTGTTAAACTGGATAACTTAAGTTGGATATCAGTTTATGCATCTTCAAGTTTCTTAAATAATAAAAGCCCACAAGGCATAAATTTTCTGTAGAACAAAGCACTGGTTTTCATTTTTATCAATTTCTATGTAAGTTCTATTTATTTCCTTTTTTTTCCCTCTTTTAAAACCCAGAGTGTTTAATTTCCAAGAAGGTAAGGGAGGTGAAGCATCTTCTGTTGTTGATTTCCAACTTAATGAATTATTAGAGAATGTGACTATAAATCTCTCCTTAGAAAAGTCTCAAAATTTATGACTTATTTATTGTATTTGCAAATGTATCATGGACTTAGAAAAACATATATTCTCTGTTGGTAAGACAGAGTGTTTTAATAAAGACAAGCAGGATAAAGAAGAAACTGTCCAGCTGTTCACCAAACTATTTCCCTTTCCTCTTATGCATACAGCTAGACCACATTTTCTAGCCTCCCTTGGAGTTGGTTTGGACATGTGATTTAAATTCTGGTCACGGGCAAAAGTGGTGTACACCACTACTACTCCTGGCTCTAAAAGTTTTCTCCACAATCCTCTACTTCTGTTTCTCTTCTGCTATCTGATATCAACATATAATATAAATGTGGAAACCACCAGTTAAAGACAGCAAAGCCCCCATCAACTTGGGGTTCTGAATAACTTTATGGAGCAGAGCCTCTTCTCTACCTCACTATTCACTCATTTAAAAAGTATTCTATATTCAACTCTTAAAACACTCAAGCCCCAAACTCGCACCACAACACAAAAGTTGAGACAGCTAGTTCATAAGTACATAAACCAATACCTATCTCAGATCTGTTTATAGAGGATAAATGATAGAAAAGATCATCCCAAAGAGAAGAAATTAAATTATTCAAAGAACTTCTCCCATACCCCAGGAGAACAAGCCTTTTCACAATGCCTGCCAAGCTGGGTTTCTTGATTGGTATGGATCAGTAACTCCGTAATTCCACTTTTCCTGTTTTCTGAATCAGTTTTCTACTGCATTTATACTGTTTTTGCTCTGCTACTACATATTTTATGTGATAGGCTTCTAATTTAACACACATCTAAAGGCTTACTAAAATACTCTCCAAAGACTGTAGAGCCCAACAGGCACCATCCTCACACTCTCCTTCTGCTTTTTTCCAGGTCGTGGGTACTGCCTGGAAACACTCCCAGTACACACATCTAGAACCCCTACCACCATGGGATGTCCCTTGATCATCAGCTCTGATAGCCAATGGGGCTTTATGTATGCAAGTCCCACAGGACTTTAACAAACAGAAAAAGAGTTCTTAGCCAGCTACATATCCAGGGAGCAGTGATGAGGCAGCTGACTGAAATATCCATTTTTCTCTGAAAGAGGCCTATATTAGCTTATCTTCATACCTTGGCCAGAGGGGCAAGCTTCTAATTAAACACACATCTAGTGGCCACCTGAAATCCTCTCTAGATCTTGTGGAGGCCAGCATGTACCATCCTCATACTCTCTCTGCCCAGACTTCTGGTGTCTCCAAGAAAGGAGCTTATAGAAACACCCAGCATCCCAGCTTTTGTGACTGCTGCCCTGAGGACACTGTCTTTGATAGCCTGGTTCTGATGGCTAGCAGGGCTTGGGTTCACAGATTCAACAGGATGACAGCAAACAAAGAAACACTTCTTAACTGGCTATCATACCAGGGCTTAGTGCAGAAGGAACAGACAGATGCCCATCTCAGAGTCTGCCATGAAAGAGGTACATCTGCATACTTTAAAAGTTTCCACCTAAGGGTGCAGCTTCCAATCAAACATAATCTGAGTCCTGATTGAGATCCTTCCCATTGGGACACAGGCAGGTTTTGGCATACCCTCAACTACCAGGAACTACTAAAAATAAAGTAGGCTACTTGGAAAATCACAAAGGTTTGCGAGACACCAAGAGATAGGGCAGGGTTGAAACACAGGTTTTATTTCCCACTTAAGGCCCCAACTTCAGGACTAAGAGAGGAGTCTTTTTTTTTTTTTTAAAAGATTGTATTTATTTATTTGACAGACAGAGATTACAAGTAGGTGGAGAGGCAGGCAGAGAGAGGAAAAAGCAGACTCCCCGTGGAGCAGAGAGCCCGATGTGGGGCTCGATCCCAGGACCCTGAGATCATGACTTGAGCCGAAGGCAGAGGCTTTAAACCACTGAGCCACCCAGGTGCCCCTGAGGCATCTGTTTTATCCAACACACAGAAACTAACAGAGAGTCCAAGCAAATGAAGACACAGAACAATATGTTACAAACAAGAGAACAAGATAAAGTCTTAGAAAAAGACCTCCGTGAAATGAAGATAAGTGATAAGTGATTTTCCAATAAGAGTTCAGAATAACAGTCATAAAAATGCTCTCACTGAGGTCAGGAGAATAATGCAAGAACCAAGTGAGAATTTCAATAAAGAAACAGAAAATACAAGAAAGTACCAAACAGAAATCAAAGAGCTGAGGAATATAGTAATTGAACTAAGAAATATAATAAAAGGATTAACAGAAAACTTGATGAAGCCAAAGGAAGGATCAGGAACTCAAAGAAAGGGCAGTGGAATTTCAAATCAGAGGAGCAACAACAAAAGGAATTTTAAAAAAGTGACAAGAGTATAAGGGACTTACGGAACAGTATCAAATAAATCAGTATTCATATTATCGGAGCCCCAAAGGAAAAGGAGCAGAGACAGAAAACTTACTTGAAATTATGACCAAAAACTTCCCTAACCTGGGGAAGGAAACAGAGTTCCAAATAAGCTGAACACAAAGAAACCACAACAAGACACATAATTATGTTTTTACAATTAAATTATAAGAAGATATTTTTTAAAGTAACAAACAAAAAAAAAACCTCATTATATACAGGTAAACCCCACAAAACTATCATCAGATTTTTCAACAGAAACTTCCAGGCCAGAAGAAAGTGGCATGACATATTCAAAATGTTGAAAGGAAAAACTACTAACGAAGAGTATTCTACCCAGCAAAGCTGTCCTTCCAAATAGGAGAGATAAAGAGTTTCCCAGATAAGTAAAAAGCTAAAGAATTCATCACTAGACTTGGCTTTATAAGAAATGTTAAAGGCATTTATTAAAGCTGAAATAAAAGGTCTCAATTAGTAACAGGAAAACATATGAAAGTATAAACTTACTGGTAAAGGTAAATATATACTAAAATTCAAAATAATGTTGTAAAGGGGGTAGGTTAATCACTTATAAAGCTAGTTTGAATGTTAAAGACAAAAGTAATAAAAACAACTACAATAATTTGTTAATAAATACTAAGACCAAAAGAAGTTGTGACATCAAAAACATAACATGTTGAGGGGTAGTAAAACTACAGAGCTTTAGAATGCATTTGACTTTAAGTTTTATATCAAGTTGAAATGTACTGTTATCAATAGAAGTTGTTTTATATAAGCCTCATGGTAACCTCAAAGCAAAACCTACAACAAATAAACAAGATGTAAAAAGAAATGACTCTAACACTACAGAAAATCATCAAATCACAAGAGAACAGAGCAAGAGAAGAAACAACAAAGGAATTACACAACAGCCAAGACATGATGAGCAAAATATAAATTAGCCCAAGTCTATTAATAACTTTTTAAAACAAAGATGGACTAAATCAATTTCTCCCATCAAAAAATACAGAGTGGGGGCGCCTGGGTGGCTCAGTGGGTTGGGCCGCTGCCTTTGGCTCGGGTCATGATCTCAGGGTCCTGGGATCAAGTCCCGCATCGGGCTCTCTGCTCGGCAGGGAGCCTGCTTCCTCCTCTCTCTCTCTCTCTGCCTGCCTCTATGCCTACCTGTGATCTCTCTCTGTCAAATAAATGAATAAAATCTTTAAAAAAAAAATACAGAGTGGCCAAAGGGATATTTTTTTAAAAAAAAATCCATTTATATGCTCTGTTCTAAAGACTCATTTCACACATAAGGACACATACAGACTAAAAGTGAAAGGATGGAAAAAGGTATTTCATGAAAATGGATACCAGAAGAAAACAAGAGTGGGTACAAATAGACAAAACAGATGTTAAAACAAGACTGTAATTAAGAGACAAAGTCATTATCTAATGAAATAGAGATGAATCCCAGAAGAAGATGCAACATTTGATATGAGTCCAACATAAGAGTATCTAAATACATAAAGCAAAGATGAACAGACCTAAAGAGAGAAACAGCAATATGGTAACAGTTGGGAACTTGAATATCCCCCACTTTCATCAGTGGATAAATCCTCCAGACAGAAAATCAATAAAGAAACACTGGCCTTCAATAACACTTTAAACCAGATGTACTAAACATATATATACAGAGCATTTCATTCAAAAGCAATAGTATATACATTCTTCTCAAGCACATATTGAATATTTTCCATGATATATTGTATTTTAGGCCAAAAAACAAGTCAATAAATTTAAGAAGACTGAAATCACATAAGCCATGTTTTCAAATCATAATGATATGAAAATAAAAATTACAAGAGGGAAACTGTGAAATTGATAAGCATATGGAAATTATACAACATGTTTTTAAACAACCAATGGCTGAAAAAAATAATCAAAAAATATTTTTAAGTACCTTGACACAAATAAAAAATGGAAATACAGGGGCACCTGGGTGGCTCAGTGGGTTAAGGCCTCTGCCTTCGGCTCGGGTCATGGTCCCAGGGTGCTGGGATCGAGCCCCACATCGGACTCTCTGCTCAGCAGGGAGCCTGCTTCCCTTCCTCTCTATCTGCCTGCCTCTCTGCCTACTTGTGATCTCTGTCTGTCAAATAAACAAACAAAATCTTTAAAACAAATGGAAATACAAACTATCAAAACTCTGGAACGCAGCAAAAAACAGTTCTCAATGGGAAGTTTGTAGTGATAAGCACCTATATTAAGAAACAAGAAAAGGGGCGCCTGGGTGGCTCAGTGGGTTAAAGCCTCTGCCTTCGGCTCAGGTCATGGTCCCAGGGTCCTGGGATTGAGCCCCGCATCGGGCTCTCTGCTCGGTGGGGAACCTACTTCCTCCTCTCTCTCTCTGCCTGCCTCTCTGCCTACTTGTAATCTCTGACAGTCAAATAAATAAATAAAATCTTTAAAAAAAAAAAAAAAAGAAACAAGAAAGATCTCAAACAACCTAACTTTATACCTCAAGAAACTAATGAACTGAACCTATAGTTAGAAGAAAGTAAATAACAAAGATCAGAGTGGAAATAAATGAGACAGAAACTAAAAAGATAATAGAAAAGATTAATGAAACTAAGAGCTGGTTGTCTGAAAAGATTAAAAAAAAATTACAAACTATTAGCTATACTCAAAAGGGTAAAAAGAGGACTCAAAATCAGAAATGAAAGAGATCTTATAACTGATAACAGAAAAACAGATAAGAAACTACTAAGAACAACGATACACCAACAAACTGAATGACCTAGAAGAAATCAGTAAATCAAACTACCAAGACTGATTCATTAAGAAATTGAAAATATGAATATACCAATTACTACTAAAGACTTTGAATTAGTAATCAAAAACTTGCCCATAAGCAAAAGTCTGGAACTAATGGCTTCCTGGTGAATTCTATCAAACTACCAAACATTTTAAAAAGAATTACCATCAATCCTTCTCTAAAACTTTTCCAGAAAATAGAGGAGAAAGGAACACTTCCAAACTCATTTTATGAAGCCAGCATTATCTTGATACAAAAACCAGAAAAGGACACTACAAGAAAACATAGATTCAAAAATCTTGAAAATACTAGCAAATCATATTTAACAATACATTAAAAGGATTATACACCATGATCAAGTGGGATTTATTCTAGGATTGTAAAGACAGTTCAACACTGAAGGATAAGAATCATATGATCATCTCAAAAAAATGCAGAAAAGGCATTTGACAAAACTCAACATCCATTCATGATTAAAACTTGCAACAAAAGAGATAGAGGGAATATCCCATGACAGAATAAAAAACATATATGTTCAGCCTATAGCTAACATCACACTACAGAGTAAAATGCTCAAAACTTTTCCTCTAAGATCAAGAATAACACAAGGATGTCTACTCTGGCCACTTTCATTCAACATGATACTAGAAGTCCTAGTTAGAGTAATCAGGCAAGAAAAAAAAAAGCTTCCAAAACAGAAAGGAACAATTAAAATTACCTTTATTTGCAGATATCATGATACTGCCTAAACATTCCACCAAAAGACTGTTAGATATAATAAATAAATTCAGTAAAGTTGCAGGTTACATAATCAATACACAAAATCAGCTGCATTTCTATACACTAATAATGAGCTATCAGAGAAATTAAGGAAACAATCCCATTTACAATTGCATCAAAAAGGATAAAATACGTAGGAATAAATCTAACCAAAGTGGTAAAAGATCTGTAAACACAAAACTATAAGACACTGAAGAAAGACACTGAAGACACAAATAACTGGGAAGATAATCTGTGCTCATGAATTGAAAGAATTTATCTTGTTAAAATGTCCACACTACCCAGAGCAGTTTCAAGACAACGCTTATCAAAATTCCAATGATATTTTTCACAGAAATAGAACAAGTAATCCTAAAGCTTGTACGGAACCATAAAAGACCCTGAATAGCCAAGGTAATGTTGAAAAATAACAAAGCAAGAAGCATCACAATCCTTAATTTCAAACAACATTAGAAAGCTACAATAATCGGGGGTGCCTGGGTGGCTCAGGAGGTTAAGCCTCTGCCTTCGGGTCAGGTCATGATCTCAGGGTCCTAGGATCGAGCCTTGCACTAAGTTTCCTGCTCAGCAAGAGAGTCTGCTTCTCCTTCTATCTCTCCCCCGTTTGTGCTTGCTCCCTCTCTCAAATAAAAAATCTTGAAAAAAAAATAAAAAGCTACAGTAATCAAAACAGTATGGTACTAGCATAAAAACAGGCAAAGACCAATGAAACATAATAGAAAGCCAAGAAGAAAATACACACATAATGTCCAATTAATTTACAACAAAGGAGCCAAAACTGTACAGTAAGGAAGTATAGTCTCTTCAATAAATGGTGCTAGGAAAACTGATTAGCTACATGCAAAATAATGAAAGTGGACCCCTATCTTACACATACACAAAAATTAACTTAAAATGGAATAAAGATTTGAACACAAGACCTAAAACCATAAAGCTGCTAGAAGAAAACATAGGGGTAAAACACCTTGACATTGATCTAGAATGATTTTCTGGATTTAACACCAAAAACAAATGCAACTGAAGTAAAACTAAACAAGTGAGACTACATTAAACTAAAAAACCTCTGCGCAGCAAAGGAAACAATCAACATAATGAAAAGGCAACTACAGAATGGGAGTAAATATTTGTAAACCATTTATCTGATAATGGTTTAATATCCAAAATCTGTAAAGAATTCCTACAATTCAAAGCAAAATACCAACAATCTAATTAAACACTTGGCAGAGGAATTGAACAGACTTTTACCCAAAGAAGACATACAGATGGTCAACAGGTAAACGAAAAGGTGCTCAATATCATGAATCAAGAAAATGCAACTCAATAAAACCCCAATGAGACAGCACCTCACACTTGTTAGAATGGCTAATACCATAAAGACAAGAAGTAACAAGTATTGGCAAGGACGTGGAGAAAAGGAAACCCTTGTGTATTGCTGGTGGGAATGCAAATTGGTCAGCCATTATAGAAAGCAGTGAAGAGTATCCTCAAAAATTAAAAACAGAACTACCATATGATCCAAAGAATCCACTTCCAGTCATTTTTCCAAAGGAAATGAAGTCAGTAATTCGAAGTGATTATCCTCACTCCCTTCTTCATTGCCATTATTTACTGTAGCTAAGACATGGAAATGAACTAAGTATCCTTAGATGGGAAAATGTATAAAGAAGATGTGGTATACATATGCAATGGAATATTATTAAAAGAAGGAAACCCTGCCATTTGCATCAACATGAATGGAACTTGAGGGCATTATGCTACATGAAATTAAGTTAGACAAAGAAAAACAAATACCATATGATCTCACTTACATGTGTAACCTAAAAAAATTAAAATTAAATACAAACTCAGAGATTCAGAGAACAGATAGGTGGTTTTCTAGAGGTGGAGTATAGGCATAAGGGATGAAGGTTGTCAAAAGATACAAACTTCTAGTTATAAAATAAGTCCTATGATGTAATGTACAGCATGGTGACTAAAATTAGTAAATCACTATTATATATTTGAAACTTCCTAAGAGAGTAGATCTTAAAAGTTCTCATCACAAGAAAAACACATTTTTAACTGCTGTATGGTAATGGATGTTAACTAGACCTATTCTGGTGATTATTTCACAATTTATACATATATCAATCATTATGTTGTACACCTGAAAACAATAAATTGTTATATATAATTAAATCTTAATAAAAATAATTATTATACTCCTCCAAGACCTGTTCTTTCATATTCCCTTCCACATCCAACAAAAAGATCTTGGACCACCCCTACACTTTCCATTCCCCACTATCTGCCAACGGAGATGGATTTTTGTTTTCTCTGTGTGCTTCTGTTTCTTCATTAATTCTGCCTCAGTAGGAACTACCTGTCCTGATTTTACCCAGCCAGTGGGCAGGCAAACCTTACCTTTCTTCTGCTCGTACCTCTTCCCTGTTTCCATCCTCAATGCCACTCAACTTTTTAATACCCTGATGTTATCATATTCCTCTGCTAAAATTTTTTTAGTGACTCTCTGATGATAGGAAATTAAACTATTATATGTCATACAAGGTCTTTTATGACCTGGTCCTTTATAACGTCCAGAATTATTTCTTGCCTTCCCTCAACCTCTTATAATTTATGCAACAGTAGTAGCAATAACAGTAAGTAGAATGAAACAAATTACTTACAGTTTCTAAAAGAAGCTATATTCCTTCACCTCTTAGTTTATATCTATATTGCTCTTTCTTCAAAGGATGATGGTAATTTGCCCATTTGGTTAATTTACTGACAACCCGGATCAAAAGTTTTCTCCTCTAACACATCTTCCTCTGAGTGACCATGAAACTTAAAACTGTCTTTTATTATTTATTATTGAATTGACATAAAAGTTTATATTAGCTTTGGGTATACAACATACTGATTAAATCATTCTACACATTACTCAATGCTCACTATAACTACAGTTACCATCTGTCATCATACATTATTATAATATTACTGGCAATAGTTCCTAAGCTATACTTTCCATTTCCATGACTTATTTTATTTTATATCATATTTACTTTATAATCCTCTTCACCTATTTTGCCCATCCTCCATCAACCTTCCCTCTGGCAACCACCAGTTTGTTCTCTGTATTTAAAAGTCTTGGTTTATTGTTTGCTCATTCATTTTATTTTTTACATCCCACCTATAAGTGAAATCATATGGTATTTGTTTTTCTCTGATTTCTTTTATTTGCCACAATACTCTCTAGGTGCATCCATATTGTCACAAATGGAAAGATCTCATTCTTTTTTATGGCTGAGTAACACTCTACTGTGTGTGTGTGCATACTCACATATATATACATACACATACCACAATTTATTATTCATTCATCAACTGAGCATTTGGGTTCCTTCCATATCTTGGCCACTGCATATAATGTTGCAATAAAGATTGGGATGCATATACCTTTTCAAATTAGTATTTCTGTTTTTAAGAAATTTTTGGTTTTAGATTTTATTTATTTGATAGAATGAATGAGAAAGAGAACATGAGCGAGGACATAGGCAAAGGGAGAAGCAGGCTCCCCACTGAGCAGGAAGCCCTATGTGGGGCTCGATCCCAGGACCCCAGGATCATGACCTGAGCCGAAGACAGCTGCTAAACTGACTGAGCCACCCAGGTGCCCATATTTCTGTTTTTTGGGGGTAAATACCCAGTAATGGAATTACTGGATTGTACAATATTTCTGTTTTTGCTTTATTAAGTTCAGTACTGATTTCCATAGTGGTTGCACCAATTTTTATTCCTACCAATATGCTGGTGCTTGACCTTTTCACAAGTACCAAAAAGGAGTCATTTATGAGACTGACACGCTACCTACTGCGCTAATGAGGCACCTCCAAAAAGGAGTCATTTAGAGGTCCCTGTCCTTAATTATAAACAGCAGTCTTTTCAATTTTGGCTGCATTTTGCTCAGAGCACATGACAGAATGTGTAAGTAAACCAGACAGACAGCTAAATGACTATTTGGATGAATTTGATATGTATTTTATGAAACTACATTCTCTACAAAGCAGTAAAAAGTTGACCTTAGGCACCAGAAGAATCCAAGTACTGAGTAAATCAAAGAATATAAGTTTATAATTCAAGTAATCTTTCAATAGCTAAAACTGAAGGGCAGGATCTCTCATAGGCAACTTTTAAATTTCTGCAGTTGAGGCATCAGGGCAGATAACCAGAAGTTTTGCAAATATTGTTCATGAAAAGATAGAGAATGTATTTCCAATATAAAAAATTGAAATTAATCCTCCACATCCTCCTCAACACTTGTTATTTCTTGTCTTTTGTATACTGGCCATTCTGACTGGTATGAAGTAGTATCTCATTGTGGTTCTGATTTGCATTTCCCTGATAATTAGTGACATTGAAGATTTTTTTTATGTGTTTGTTTCCATGTGGTTTTGGTTTTTTTTTTTTCATCTGTTTGTCTTCACTGGAAAAATGTCCATCCAGGTCTTCTGCTCATTTTTTTAATCAGATTATTTGCTTGCTTGGGGCTGAGTTGTATCAGTTCTTAATACATTTGGGGTATTAACTTCTTACTGGATATATATAATTTGTAAATATTTTCTCCTGTTAAACAGGTTGCCTTTTTATTTTGTTGGTGGTTTCCTTTGCTGTGCAAAAGCCTTTTATTTGGGTGTATTTTAGTTCATTTTCACTTTTGTTTCCCTTGCCTGAGGAAACACAGCCATAAACATGTTGCTAAGGCTGAGCAGAACAAAACTGAAGGTATCACAATCCCAGATTTCCAGATAGACTACAAAGCTACAGTAATCAAAACACTATGGTGTTGACACAAAACCAGACACATAGATCAATGGAACAAGATAGAGAGTCACAGAAATAAACCCACATCTATATGTCAATTAACCTACAACAAAGGAGGTAAGAATACAGAATGGGGAAGAGTCTTTCCAAAAAATGATATTTGGAAAACTGGACCGCTTCATGTGAAAAAATAAAAACAGACCACTTTTCCTATACCATACATAAAAATGAATTCAAAATGGATTAAAGATCCAAATCTAAGAAGGGAAACCATAAACTCCTAAAAGAAAACTTAGAAGTGTCTTTTACTAAGTTTTAGCTGCCTTTTGTAAAAACCCCAATTGGAGCAGCTGTATCTAAATGCACTAGGTTTTTTGTTTGTTTCAGTATAGCTACTAGACTATAACTTCTGAAAGATACGTTCCATGTCCTTTTATCTCTGTACCTTTCATCATCTCGTGCATAATAGAATCTAAGTATCAGAAGAACAGAAACTTTTGTTATTTTACCACTGTGGCCACAGTGTCTACCTAGCGTATAAAAGACACTCAATAAATTATATTAAATGCATTCATAATATGCAGTCAATGCATATTTATTGAAGACAAAAAGAGAAAACAGTGTAGTAGAAAATATAGTGTCAAATAAGACTCTGAAGCAGCGCCTGGGTGGCTCAGTCGGTTGAGCATCAGACTCTTGATTTCTGCTCAGAATCTTGGGCTCAAGCCCCGCATTGGGCGTCCTGCTCAGTGGGGAGTCTGCTTGTCCCTCTAACTCTGTACCTCCCTCTGCTCTCTTTCTCTCTCTCTAAAATAAATTCTAAAATAATAAAATTTAAAAAAATATTAAGAGTCTGAATCTTTGAGTATGTTATCTTGAACAAGTCATTTCATCTCTCTAAATCAGAGTCTCTTTTGCACTGAAGCTCTTACAGAATCAAGCCCTTATAGGTTAGGAATGAAGTACATAAAGCTCCTAGCACAAAACCTGGACTGTTGTAACAATCACACACCCTTATTATAAGCAGCAGTTACAACTTACATAACCAATGTTTACAGCTCTTTCAGTATTCTTAAACATACAACAATGTTGACCATAGCACACTGAAACCTAAATGCTTTCATCTTGGAAGAAATTTTATAGAATTTACAGAAAGAATTTTTAAAATATCTAAATTGACTCATAAAACAAAGAGTTTCCAGGGGGAGAAGGGTAAGGAGAGGGTGGTGTGGTTATGGACATTGGGGAAGGTATGTGCTATGGTGAATACTGTGTATAAGCCTGGTGATTCACAAACCTGTACCCCTGGAGGTAATAATACATTATATGTTAATAAAAAAATTAAAAAATTTTTAAAAATCTGGATTGGTTTGTCTTAAAGCATATTACAGGTTTGCAAAGGTGTTAATTTTATTTCTAAATCCAAGCTAGAATTTCTCCAGAATAAAAAAAAATATTAATCTCAGAGGAAATTTTTTGATAAAAACTAACTTTAAAACAAAGTAAACTGCCAATAATAAAATATGACATAACAACAACTGACTTAACTGGAAAGATAATGGAAGATGTACTTTACCTCATCAAATCCAAAGTCCCATGACTGCTTAGAACACAATTCTTCCAAAGACATATTACACCTAAGGACCATAAATAAGATGCTTTTAAAGTGTGCCTTATTTCCTATTGAAAATTATTACTCTAAATTATGGTTTCCAAAGTTGGCTTCAGGTCAGAATTATAAGAGAAGTTTTTTTGAAAAACAATTCATAAGCTCCAACCTAAAGAGCTTATTTATTACGTGTGGATCAAATGTGGCATTTTTAATTTTAAAAAATCACCCCCCTCAAGTGATGTAGACCTGCAGCCAGACTTGGGAATTGTGTTCTAAATCAGTTTCATAAAGTACATTTTAAAATTCAAGGCCTACCATGCTGTTTTTCATTCACAAGTTTCTGAATATTTGGGGATTTGACAACAAAGCAGCTAATTTATTGATTTTATTAAATAAGGTGTGACTCTTCATTTTAAATAATTTTTTGTGTCAACCCCATTAAAATAGCAACTATATGCTCTTTTTTATAAATAGGAATTTTAAATACTTCCTTAAGAAAGTATTTTCAAAATAAAAATATATTCTAGTTAGTGATTTTCAGTTACCAAGATGTGACTAAATCACAATTATTACCAAGAAAGTTTGGGCTATTCTGAAACCAGAAATTTTGTTTAATTCCCTATAAATAACAGTCCCATAAAATGTTAATATGCTTATGCCATTAACGTTGAATTCTATCACTCTCTTGCTCTGATTCTATACTAACCAATCAACCTTCCCAAGGAGAGCTGAACCAAAAGTTAGAAAATATGCTTACCATGCAAGTAAGCATTCCTATATTATGTGACTTGACTCTTCCTCACTGTAAATTAATAAACTACATTCTGGTGAGTATACAAGTTTCTTGAACACATAAGTGAATTTTCTCAAACTTAATTAATACTAAGATTCCAGATATTTTTGCAATAGCAAATATGAGCACCATCCTCTCAAATGAGTTGATATTACCAAGATTCTGACAGCTGAGAAGCCTTCCCTGAGGCTAGTCTATCCAATTCCAGAAAGCAATATGCCTACTGACTTTTCATCAATTCAAACATTCAACATGCACCATCCTAGATCCTGATTTGTAGTCCCCAGATTTACCTAAAAACTTACATATGATTCACTGGGAATTTCTGACTTCCCTTCTGTGGTGTCTTCTCTTGGTAATCACATTTAAATTTTCCTTTAAAAATAAAAGTATGTGTTGAATTCAAAACCTTCACAGAGACTACTTGTTTTTTAATTTGAAGCTTACAAATTACATAGAAGAACATTACTGATCCAAAAAGTCTTATAAAAGAATGTCATTCTATTTTTAACTTCCTATTTTTACACACACACACACACACACACACAGAAAACAAAAAATCCCAATAGATTATGTTTTCTATGTATAACACTCACCTTTTTTTTCAGAGCTGGATGCATAACAATTATTTTCAAAAGATGCACTAAGAGTATTTCTTTCATTATTATGGTACTCTTCTTGATACCTCTTGTTTGGCTGACACTTTTCTGGACAACTTGTTTTATTAAAAGTAGAATTACTAACAGTCAACTCTGGATCTGAAAAAATACTTCTAATGTATCTACCAGTTGGATCATTTTTATTATAACTTGTGATTGCACAAATATCTCCCATACTATCATCACCACACTTGTCAAACGTTTTCTTTATCCTCTGTTGATCTATGTTTAATAAATTGATGACATTTTCACAAGTAAAAGAGTTACAATTCTCTGATTTAAGGCTGGTTGTTGGCTGGTTCACACCTGCAAGAAAATTTGAAACCTCTCTTCTATTTTCTCCCCAATTATGTTGTACTGATTGTTTTTCGGTAAGGAATTCTGACTGTCTTCGTTCATTCATGCTTCCACATTCTTCATCCATAACCACAACAGGTCCAGTAAGGAAATTCCTACTGTCTGGACTTTGAGATAAATAAAAATATATTTAGCAAGAAAAATATATAGCATTTTCATTTCAAAACAACTAAATTCTTAGAGAACATACTGAGTAACTACTAATACTTATCTACACTATGTTTTAATTTTTTTAATTCAAATACACAATTTGCTTTGGGTCAAAATCTGTCTAATGTACTATTCTAGTACATTAGTGAGTATAAAATAATCTACACTTAATTCAGTATTTCAAAATGAAAATTAGCATAGGTTCAATTTACTGTTATATTAACAAAAAAAAAACCCCGTAGTTTGTCTTATCATCTATAGTAAGATCTAGTGAATAACCTGAACAATTACTATGTATACTTCTGCTTCATTTAACCATATAAAGATATTTAAATACTGTGATTATCCTGTTAAACATAAATCAAATAGTCATGAGAATATTATAATAGATTTTTCTCAACCTAACAACTCTGAAGTTACCAAGGCAGAAAAGTAGATACAAATGCATATATAAATAATAAAGCCAAAATACAAATTAGATGAAAAGGTTAGACTAGATAAATTTTAAGTTCCTTTCTAATGCAGAAATCATAATTCTACTTTATGTCCAACTTGTATCAAATCAAAGTATCAAAGGACATAATTAGAAATCAAGATATTTCAAAATTTGTTGTTACTGATGATCAAAAAATTCACTTGGGGTTGGATTGTTCCAGAGATTGGAGGTACCAAGAAATTTAGAAAAGAAATATAGGCCACTAAAAATCTGACTGATTTCCAATTTTACTTATTTATTTTTTTTAAAGAATTTATTTATTTATTTGACAGAGAGAAATCACAAGTAGGCAGAGAAATCACAAGTAGGCAGAGAGGCAGGCAGAGAGAGGAGGAAAGCAGGCTCCCCGCTGAGCAGAGAGCCCGATGTGGGGCTCGATCCCAGGACCCCGAGATCATGACCTGAGCCGAAGGCAGAGGCTCCAACACACTGAGCCACCCAGGCGCCCCTCCAATTTTATTTTTTAAGTTATTTTTAAACACCTAACAAGCAGGTATACTTGTTGTGTTCCAGACACTATGCCATGTGTTGTGGACAGAGAAATAAAAAAGTTCAATTTGCTGTTAAGGAGAGATATTTTACCCACAAATGTTCACAGATCACAATCCTACACTATTAATCAACATAGGTCTCACTGGGGTTTGGGGCAATATAATGCTATTATATTATACCAAAAGGCATAACACATAGCATGCAATAATATACAACATTAACACCAGAGAAATTATTACTCTAAATTTAAAAAAATATAAAGACAGACTTATCTATATATATTAAGCAGATATTTAATGTATGCCTATTATGTGGTAGGGAGATAATACAGCTTATATTCTAGTTAAGGAAAATAATAATAGCTATTAATAAGAACAAAGGATAAAAGAAATACAGAAATAAACAAATAAAGAAGATAGTTACAGTGCCTTTATAGATGCTACAAGATCATATGATGGGATAACTTGTGTTAGAAGTCCTGTATCAGATGGTATGGTTGGAAAAGCCCCTAGTAAGGAAGTGATAAGTAAGTGAAAGACCCAGAATGGTTAAACATGTGAAGAAAGGAGTAAACCTACTCTAAGGGGACAGAGTAATAAGCACAAACGCAAAATATGCCACACATTTGAGAAACAAAAAGGAAAGAACAGGGGTGTCTGGGTGGCTCAGTAGGTTAAGCGTCTGCCTCTGGTTCAGGTCATGATCTCAGAGTCCTGGGATGGAGTCCCAAGTTGGGCTCCCTGCTCAGTGGGAAGTCCGCTTCTCCCTCTGCCCCTCCCCCAGCTTGTGCTATCTTATCATTCTCACAAATAAATTAAATCTTAAAAAAAAAAAAAGATTGAATAGAATCAGTGAAGGAAATGGCCCCAAATTACACAGAACTTAGTATTTCTAATTCTAGTATAATTAATATACAGTGCTACATTAAGTTCAGGTATACAATATAATGATGCAATAATTCTATACATTACTCAGTGCTTAACATGGTAAGTGTACTCTTAATCCCCTTTACCTATTTTACTGACCCTTCCCACCCACTTCCCCTCTGGTAACCACCAGTTTGTTTTCTAAATTTAAATGTCTGGTTTTTTGTCTCTTTTTTCGTTGTTCATGTGTTTTTATTTTTTATGGCTGAGTAATATTCCACTGTGTGTTTGTGTGTGTGTGTGTGTGTGTCCTTTATCCACTATGGATGGACACTTGGGTTGATGCCATAATTAAGCCATTGTAAATAATGCTGCAATAAACAAAGGAGTGCATACATTTTTTGAATTAGTGTTTTAATTTTCTTGAACACCCAGTAGTGGAATTACTTGGTCATATGAATAGAGCTTCATTTTTTAAAAGAACAATAGGAAACACTGAAAGGTTCTAAATACAAAAGTAAAACTGACTTGCTTTTTGCCTTGAAAAATATCAGTTTGACTGCCAGGTGAATATAAGTTTCAAACTTCCAACTGGCCAAAATGAAGCAAGAGGAACTAGACTTACCCTCCTGACTGGTGCAATTAAAAAGACTAGACAAAATATATGAGATAAAAGTTTTCATATATGGAGGCACCTGGGTGGCTCAGTGGGTTAAATCCTCTGCCTTTGGCTCAGGTCATGATCCCAGGGTCCTGGCATCGAGCCCACATCGGGCTCTCTGCTCCGCAGGGAGCCTGCTTCCTCCCCTCTCTCTGCCTGCCTCTGCCTTCTTGTGATCTCTGTCAAATAAATAAATAAAATCTTAAAAAAAAAAAAGTTTTCATATATGGACCATCAAGTAGAAAAGGATAATGATTCTTGAGAAAGAAAGCAATTGAGGTGAACCTCATGACTGCTCCCAGCTTACTGCCTACAGAAGGTATACAAGCCATAGAATATAAACGGACATCCCAGTCAGAGCTCACAGATTCCCTTTGTTGAGAAAACAGAGCTGGGGGTTCTAAAAGAATACAGAGGATAGAGTTCACAGGGCAGAGTATCCTTAGGAGAGTGCTTCAAGGAGAGAGCATTCTGGAGATATAGGGAGAGTTCTCAAATCTTCAGCTAAGCATTGATCAGCACATGCATATGAAGAAATAATACCCAAGGCTGGAGGTGGGGAGGAGAATAAAGTATCTAACAGGATAAGATGGATTAAGTCCAGGAACTCACATACAGATGGGAAAATTTTGTTTGCATCAACCAGAGTGGAAAAACCTCATAATTCAAAAGGAATCACAGAGTATTCAGAAGGGTATTGCCTCAGCAGAGGGCAAAATTAAGTATAGGCTAAAGGCATATGTGGTCCTGCCTAACAAAATTTAAAGCAAACCTCAGTAAAACCATAGTATTTCCAAATAACTAAACTGTATCCAGAATAAAGCTTAGGATAGTTTATAGGGATACAAACATCTCCGGACAACCAAAAACATGAAAATCAGAATTTACAGAATCCAAATAAAATTACCAGGAATAAAAAGAAGCAGAAAGTACAACCCATAATGAGAAGAAAAATCAATTAGAAACAGACCAAGAAATGAAGAAATGCTAGTATTTGTAGACAAAGACATCAAAAAAGTTAGAGGAAAGACTGAGCATGTTAAAATAAATGCATGGGAGATATAAATAAAAGTTAAATCAAGCTTACAGAGATGAAAAGTATACTGAACAGATTTATGAGTAGATGAGACATCAAAGAAGATATAACTACTGATTCTAGAGATAAAGCAATATAATTTACATAAGGTGAAACAGAGAAAAAATACTGAAAATATATAAATAAAGCATCAGTAAACTGGGACACAGCTTCAATTGGACTAAGTTAATGTAATCTGAGTCCCCAAAGAGGAAAAAGAAATCAGAAAAAATATTTTAAAAATTAATGGCTGATCTGTTTCCAAATTTGATAAAAACAGTGAGTCCACAGATTTAAGAAGCTCAACACAGCCTAAACACAGGAAGTGCAAAGAAAATGAACATTCTAATCAATGGATAAAAATCCATGGTAGAAAGTACATGACAGAGAATCCATGATAGAAAAATCTTAAAAACAGAAAAAACATATATTGTATGTACAGATATTAAGATAAAAATGACAGCAAATTTCTAGTTAGAAACAATGCAAGTCAAAAGACATCTTTCAAAAAGAGTACAACACAGACAAGTATACAAAAGAGAAATTAATCACTGGCAGATCCATACTAGAAGAAATGTTGAAATCTTCAGAATTGAAGGAAAACATCACCAGATGAAATTCTAGATCTACACAAAATCAAGACCACCAAAAATGGTGGTGAGAAGGCAAATTGTGCAACCAGTCTGGAAAACAGTATGGAGGTTCCTTAGAACATTATAAATAGAGCTACCCTACAACAGAGCAATTGCACTCTTCTTTTTTACTACAAATGTAGTAAAAAAGAAGGGGCATATGCACCCCATTGTTCACAGCAGCAATATCCACAGTGTCCATGCCAAGATGTCCTTCAACAGATGAATGGATAAAGAAGATGTGGTTCGTTTATACAATGGAGTATTACTCAGCTATCAGAAAGGATGAATACCTACCGTTTGCATTGACATGGAAGGAACTGAGGAGATTATGCTAAGTGAAATAAGTCAGTCAGGGAACTCCTGGGTGGCTTAGATGGTTGGGCATCTTTGGCTCAGGTCAGGATCCCAGGGTACTGGGATCGAGCCCCACATTGGGCTCCCTGCTCAGCGGGGAGTCTGCTTCTCTCTATCTCCCTCCCCACTGTCCTCCCTGCTTGTGCTCTCTCACTCTCTCTGTCAAATAAATAATTAAAATCTTTAAAAAATGAAAATAATAAGTCAATCAGAGAAAAACAATTATCATATGGTTTCACTCATCTATGGAATGTAAGGAATAGCACAGAGGACCATATGGGAAGGGAGGGAAAACTGAATGGGAAGAAATCAAAGAGGGAGACAAACCGTGAGACTTTTAACTCTGGGAAACAAACTGAGGGTTGCGGAAGGGAGGGGAGTGGAATGAAAGTGTAACTAGGTGACGGGCATTAAGGAGGGCACGCGATCTGATGAGCACTGGGTGTTACACACAACTAATGAATCACTGAACACTACATCAAAAACTAATGATGTACTATATGTTGGCTAACTAGATTTAAATAAATCAAAAAAAAAAAAAAGATATTTAGCCTCAGGACAAACTCCAGGGAATCACTCATGGTTTCTTCTACTTCTTATTTTGCTCATAAATGTTGATTAAGAAAGTTAAAAAAGGGGGTTTCTATGTGGCTCAAAAGCTTAAGTGTCTGCCTTTTGGCTCAGGTCACGATCTCCAGGTCCTGGGACCAAGCCCTGCATCTGGCTCCCAGCTCAGCAAGGAGTATACTTCTCCCTCTCCCTTTGCCTCTCTCCCCTGATCATGCTCTGTCTCTGTCTCCAATGAATACATTTAAAAAAAAAAAAAAAAAAAAAAAGAGGGTTTAAAAATAAAGAGAATGAAATCTTGACATTTGTGACAAAATGGATGGAGCTTGAAGGTATTATGCTAAGTGAAATAAGCCACACAGGGCAAGAAAAATACCATGTAGTTTACCTATATAGAGAATCTAAAAAATAAAACAAGCAAACAAAACAAAATTCATGAATACAAAAGATAAGCTGGTGTTTGCCAGAGGGGAGCTAAGTTGGGGTGTGGGTCAAGTGGGTCAAGAGGTTAAAAAAAAAATTCCAATTATAAAATAAGTTGTGGGAATGTACAGAATGGTGATTACAGTCAGTAATATTGCACTGTATACTTGAAAGTTACTAAGAATAAATCTTAAATATTCTCATTACAAAAAAATTATAACTTTGTATGGTGACAAATGGTAACTAAACTTATTGTGATCATTTTACAACATATACAAAGATTTAATTATAATTTATACCTGAAACTAGTATAATGTTATAGGCCAATCAGTTTTAAATTTAAAAAAATGACCAGGAGGGGCACCTGGGTGGCTCAGTGGGTTAAGCCTCTGCCTTCGGCTCAGGTCACGGATCTCAGGGTCCTGGGATCGAGCCCTGAATCGGGCTCTCTGCTCAGTAGGGAGCCTGCTTCCTCCTTTCTCTCTGCCTGCCTCTCTGCCTACTTTTGATCTCTGTCAAATAAATAAACAAAATCTTTAAAAAAAAAAAAAATGACCAGGAAAAAGAAGGAAGAAGACACAACTCATATTAGTAATGAGAGAATGACATCACTTTAAGTGTTAAAAATTTTAAATACATAGTAAGAGAATATTATGGATAACTTTAAGTCAAAATTCTACAACATAGATAAAATAGATGCACTCTTTGTATGACAAACTACCAAAGCTCACTAAAAATAATAATAATAATAATCTGACTACCCTGTATCTCATTTGGAAATTATAGTAACACAAAACAAAAAAAACCTTCCTACTGAAAGACTCCATACCAAGCGGCTTCACTGATGAACTCTATCAGACATTTAAGAAAGAAATGGTACCAATTCTACATTAACTCTTTCAGAAAATTACACAGGAAGGAATACTCCCAACTCACTCTATGATATCGACATTAGGCTAACAGCAAACCAGATGAAGATATCAAAAGAAACATAGAAAATAATAACCCTCATAAAGATTAATGCAAAAATTCCTAACAAAATTTTAGCACATCAAACCAAGGAATTCATAACAAGAATAACACGCTGTAACCAAGTGGGGTTTATCTCCAGAATACAAGGCTCATTTAACATTTAAAAATGAATCAGTGTGGGGCGGACTTCTGGAATGACATGTGAAAGTCTGGCAAATAAATCCTGTCTCCCCCCCCCCCCAAAAAGTAATGACAGTACCAGGTAACACTTGCAAAAACAATCATTTCAGAATCTGGAGAGTAACAAAGGCATGCAAAAAAACTGAAAAGCAGTACTTCAAGAAAAACTACTAAACCTTATTAGCAGGAACAGTGGGAGTCTGGAATTTTAGCTTCAGGAAGCTACCTTCCTTCCACCCCTACTCCATGGCTGGTACTACCAAGGTTCAGTAGTCTAAAAGACAAGGGAGTCCCATGCCCAGGAATTTGTCAAAAATAATCATTACCTTGGTGGCAAACCATCAGGAAAGCCCAACAGTGCAACTAACTGGGGCTGCAATATTTGGAGCAAGCAAAAAAACATCCAGAAATTTCACAGAGAGATCCAGGGAACAAACAGGCATAATGACCTCTAATAAACTGCAAGAAACCTCAGTGGTCTGAAAGGCTGCCCACATGTATAAGTCTGTATACACACTCAGGAGAGGACCTCAAGTGTCTATACTCATCCCTGGTTGAATGTGAAGTCCTTCACATAGGAAGAAGCCTTATTGGCTCAAGATGTTTAAACACAACCTCCAAGTAATCACTGGCTGGCCTCTAAGCATTGGTGGAAGGAAAATTATAGTCTTAAATGCCTATACTAAACAAAAAGAAAATATCAAGTAAGTTAAAGTTACACTTTAAGAATCTACCCCCAAAAGGGGGGGGGGGCAACCAAACCCAAAGCAAGCAGAAGAAGGAAATTATAAACATTAAGGCAGAAATCAATGGAATGGAAAACAGAAAAACAGAGAAAAGTGATGAAATACAAAACTTAGTTCTTTAAAAATATCAATAAAATTAGCAAATCTTTAGCTATACTGACCAAGACAAAAAAGAGAAAAGACACAGATCTACAATTAAAGAAGGGACATCAGGGATGCCTGGGTGGCTCAGTCCTCTATCTGCCTCTGGCTCATGATCCCAGAATGCGGAGATGGAGTACTGCATCAGGCTCCCTGCTCAGCAGGGACATCAACAGTGACTTTACAGAAATTAAAAGGTTTTCAAGGAAATACCATAAACAAGTTTATACTAACAAATCACACAACTTAGATGAAATGGATAAATTCCTAGAAAAACATACATTACTACAACTGACTCAAGAAGTTAGAAAATGTGGACATTCTAACATTTAGTAATTAAAAGTCTTCACAGAAAGAAAAGCTCAGATGCAAAAACACTTAAAGAAAAAAAACCACACCAATTCTCCACTAATTCTTCCATTAAGTGGAGGAGGACACAACTTCCAGCTTATTCTATAAGGTTAGTATTACTTTGGCACCAAAGACACTAACAACAAAAAATATATATATATTCACACCAATTTTCATGAATAGAGACATAAAAATCACCAAAAAAATAGCAACAAACTAAATCCTACAATATATGAAGAGGATTATATACCATGACCAAGCAGCTTTTATCCCAGGAACCCAAAGTGGTTTAATATTTGAAAATAAAGTAATATACAATGTATTAACAGAATAAAGGTGGAAAAAACTACATGATAATCTCAAGAGACTCATAAAGAATGTTTGACAAAATCCATGATACAAACTTTAAAAGAACTAGGAATAGAAGGGAATTTCCTAAACCTGAAAAAGGACAACTACAAAAAACCTATGGCTAACATAATAGTGAAATGTTTTTTCTTTAAGACTAAGGACAATGCAAGCATGCCCACTCTTGGCTGCCTGCTTGCTATGCAACACTGTACCAGAGGTTCTAGTTACTGCAGTAGTCAAGAAAAAGAAGTAAAAGGCATCCTGACTGAAAAAAGAGAGGTAAAAATACTTATATTTATGGACAACATAATCCAGTATGGTAAAAAAAAAAAAAAAAAGAACTAAAGAATCCATAAAACCTCTAGAACTCATAATGAGATCAGCAAGATCACAGGAGATAAGATTAATGTAAAAAATTATATTCCTGTATTTTAGCAATGAACAATCCAAAAATGAAATTAATAATAAATACCATTCACACCAGGATAAAGAGAATAAAATAAGTAGGAATAAATTCAGCCAAAAAAGCACAAGGCTTATTTACTGAACACAATAACATTACATTAAAGAAGTTAAAGAAAAGTAATTACAATGGAATATTATTTAGCCATAAAAAGAGGGAAATCATGCCATTTGTGATTATATGGATGAACATGGATGACATTATGCTAAGTGAAATAAGTCTGACATACAAAGATGAGTACCATATGACCTCACCTGTATGTGGACTCTAAAAGGTGACATTCCAAGAAGCAAGGAGAGAACTGCCAGGAGCTAGGGAATGGCAGAAATTTGGGGGATATTTCCATCTTAAAATTAGTGATTCTTCCAATCCATGAGCACGAAGTATTTCTCCTATTAATTTTTTCTGAATGTCACAACAGCTTCCTTCAAAATAGTCCCAAATTAGAACTATCCCAGATGTCCATTAAGAATAGAATACTATTTGTAAACCTGCAACTAATAAAATACTGTATGTCTACTATACATTAAAAAAATAAAATATTATATAATATACAGTGGAATAACATACAGAAACAAAAAAGAATTAAGTACTAATTCATGGAATAGCAAGCAACAGCATGGATGAATCTCCATACCAAAAGAAGATCACTATATAATTCTATTTAAATGAAGTTCCAAGACAGAATTGATTAATATATAGTGACAGGGGTCAAAATGGTGATTACTGTTGGGAGCTATAGACTTGGAGGAGTGTGAGAAAACCTTCCAGTATGTTTGAAATTATCCTCTCCACCTCTCCCTACCTCCCCACCCCCACCTCCCCTCAATCAGCTTTACTGAGATAAAACTGAAAAGAAAAAGCTCCTTGCTCAGCAGAGAGCCTACTTCTCCCTCTGCCTGCCACTCCCTCTCTCTCTCTCATTAATAAATATAAATAAATAAAAATAAATTGTATATATTTAAGGTGTTCAACATGATGATTTCATATAAGTGTAATTTGTGAAGTGATTATAATCAAGCTAACTAGCATATTCATCACCTCACATAACCTTTGCAAGTATATGGGGAAGTCTACTTAAGAGATACTATATTAACAAACTTCAAGTATGTAATGTAGTATTATTAATTATAGTCACTATGTTGTATACTAGATCCCCAAAATTTATTTGTCTTATAACTAGAAGTCTGTATATTTTAAGTTGTGACTCCCCATTTCTGCAGGGAACATAATTATATGTCACTTACATAAGACTCTAGAAAATAGACTAATCAACAGTGACAGAAAGCAGATAAGCAGATGCTTGGGATAAGAATAAAGGTTGTGAAATGGCCAGAGGAAGATATTACAAAGATAACCAAAGAAACTACTGGTGATGGTGAATATTTTCATTATATTTGACACAGGTCAAAACTTATCAAAGCATGCATTTTAGATAAATTCAGTTTGTTCCATGTTGATTACACATTAATAGAACTGTAAAAAAAAAAAAATGCGAAAACAGAAAAGGAAAAGAGAAAACAAATTCAAATGTTACAATTCTCCAGGCAAGAGGCAGTAGTGGCTTAGACTGGGATAGAACCTATAGAGGTGAAAATATGAGTAGGTAAATTTAAAGCTTATTAGAATACAGAATAGTCAAAACTTTGTTGGTGAAATGGATAGTGGGAGTTGAAGGAAAATAAGCAAATCAAGGACTTCTATTTTGATGCCAGTTGCTTTGTGAATAGTAGCATCATTTACTAAAATGAGGAAGACTGCGAGTGAATAGTAGTGACATATACTGAAACAGAGGAAGACTGGGATAGGATTACAGAGTCAAAGTTTCTCACCATGACTACTAGGAGTAATTCAAAATGGTTTTACAAGTTTAATGGATTTTAAAACCATGAACCAGGATCTATATAAAACTAGAAAATAAAAGTGGTCACTTACCAACTACCATAAATAAGAAAAATTAATATGTTTAAATAAATGAGAAGTAGATATGCACATTAGAAAATAATTACTTAAAACTATTTTAATTAAATACTACATTTAACTTCTAATATTTGTTTCCTAGAAGTATTACTTAAGTTTGTCTACATTTCTAAAATATATTTGTCTAGGGGCACCTGCGTGGCTCAGATGGTAAAGCAACAGCCTTTGGCTCAGGTCATGATCTTGGAGTCCCACATATGGTTCCCTGCTCAGCTTCTTTATTTCCTTCAAAAATCTTTGCTTGGGATACCTAAGTGGCTCAGTAAGTGAAGCATCTGCCTTCAGCTCAGGTCATGATTCCAGGGTCCTCCAATGGAGACCTGCATCAAGCTCCTTGCTCCCACGGAATGGGAGAAGATATTTGCAAATGACAGTACAGACAAAAGGTTGATATCCAGGAGCTACAAAGAACTCCTCAAACTCAACACACACAAAACAGATAATCATGTCAAAAAATGGGCAGAAGACATGAACAGACACTTCTCCAATGAAGACATACAAATGGCTATCAGACATGAAAAAATGTTCATCATCACCAGCCATCAGGGAGATTCAAATCAAAACCACAGTGAGATATCACCTTACACCAGTTAGAATGGCCAAATTTAACAAGACAGGAAACAACGTGTATTGGAGAGGATGTGGAGAAAGGGGAACCCTCTTCCACTGTTGGTGGGAATGCAAGTTGGTGCAGCCACTTTGAAGAACAGTGTGGAGATTCCTTAAGAAATTAAAAATAGAGCTTCCCTATGACACTGCAATTGCACTACTGGGTATTTACCCCAAAGATACAGATGTAGGGAAAAGAAGGGTACATCTGTACCCCAATGTTTATAGCAGCAATGGCCACGGTCACCAAACTGTGGAAAGAACCAAGGTGCCCTTCAATGGACGAATGGATAAGGAAGATGTGGTCCCTATACACTATAGAGTATTATGCCTCCATCAGAAAGGATGAATACCCAACTATTGTATCAACATGGACAGGACTGGAAGAGATTATGCTGAGTGAAATAAGTCAAGCAGAGAGAGTCAATTATCATATTGTTTCACTTATTTGTGGAGCATAAGAAATAACATGGAGGACATGGGGAGATGGAGAGGAGAAGGGAGTTGAGGGAAATTGGAGGGGGAGATGAACTATGAGAGACTATGGACTCTGAAAAACAATCTGAGGGTTTTGAAGGGGTGGGGGGTGGGAAGTTGCGTGAGCCTGGTGGTGGGTATTATGGAGGGCACGTATTGCATGGAACACCGGGTGTGGTGCATAAACAATAAATTTTGGCACACTGAAAAGAAATTTAAAAAATTAAAAATTTAAAAAGAAAAAGCTCCTTGCTCAGCAGAGAGCCTACTTCTCCCTCTGCCTGCCACTCCCTCTCTCTCTCATTAATAAACGAATAAAAAAAATCTTCAAAAATCTTTGCTTACCTGTTTAATCTTCTGAATAATGACCCAAATTGTGCTATTTTATGTGGTGAACTAAGAGCATCTTGATTTTCACTTAATTTGGAAACCAAGGAATTAGAATAATTAACTTTACTGAGCTGAAAAGAGAAAGAAGAACCTGTCAGAATGGTAAATGTACACACATGTATACAATTTAAATTACTTACCAAAAAATGTCATCTAAGTGGACACCTATATGCAAAAAAAAATGAATTATCTAGTTTGAAAGAAAGAAACTGTGTCCTTAATGAAAAAAAAAAACATTGTGCTAACAGTGAAAGCAATACTAGTATTTAAATGATTGTCAATATAACAATTGATACAATGATGAGCTAACCATTTCCTAAGAGGTTAAAAATATAAATACTATTAATTATAATTAATATATTACAAATATAATTAAACAAAGTTAAAATATTATAATTAATAAATATACTTAAATATACTGATTATAATTAATGAATATATTCTAAATATATTCTAAATTATACATATATATGCATATATATATAGGACACCAGAATCTCAAGCAAATTTTCTGAAAGAAAATTATTTTTCCCGAAAAAACAGCTGTATTTATCTCCATTTTCTCCATTTACTAAATAATTTTAGAATGCTCCTTTAATCTTTCTGAATATCAATACCACTGAGTGCAAAATGGTGAACATATGGAGACTTGTAGAAAAGAGATGAGGTAATCCATTTGTTAATCTTTACCACATAAAGATATTATAGTGGCCTGACACTAATCTATCCAGCAATAATAATTTACATCTATAGCATATTATATTTATTAGCCATGAAGCACAGAAATGACAAGTCCAAAAACAATCTTTGAGACAAAGTTGGATAAAAAGAAGACAAAAAGAGATACTGTGAGTCTTAGGAAATAAAAGGGGGAGTCCAAAGTCAGGGAGAGCTAAAAATAAAGTCTGGTAATACATCTCATATCTCAACCTCAGGAACAATGACCGAGGTACAGAGCTGAAGTCATCCTATAAAGTGAGGGACATACAAATAAACGAAAAAAGGAAAGAATACTTTATGTAGGCTCGACACTACTTCTCTAGTGATCAGTGAGCCCCAGCCCATTTTTTCTTTTAACCTGTTGTTTCAACACATTTTCTTTTGTATTTTATAGTTTCATTTTAATTCTTACTTTTCTTGAAATCTCTCCAAATAAGCAATTAAACACTTTTCTAAAACTTAACAATTTGCCACTATACCTTGGACAGGAATATTAGCCTCTCTTTTTAATTTTCTCTTCTGTGTATTAAGTATAACATTATTGGGACTCCTCTGTGGCTCAGTTGGTTATGTGTTTGGCTCAGGTCATGATCCCGGAGTACTGGGATCCGGTCCCGCATTGGGCTCCCTGCTTAGCAGGGAGCCTGCTTCTCCCTCAGCTTAATGCTCCCCCAGCTTGTTCTCGCTCGCACTCTCTAACAAAATAATCATTTTTTTTTAAAGATTTTATTTATTTATTTGATAGAGATGACAAGTAGGCAGAGAGGCAGGCAGAGAGACAGGAGGAAGCAGGCTCTCCACGGAGCAGAGAGCCCGATGCGGGGCTCGATCCCAGGACCCTGGGATCCTGACCTGAGCTGAAGGCAGAGGCTTTAACTCACTGAGCCACCCAGGCACCCCCAAAATAAATATAATCTTTAAAAAATATAAATATTATTTACCTCTCTGAAGATAGTCACTAACCTGCAGCCTAAAAGTAGATTATTTAAGTAGAAATTACAGAGAGTTACATTCTCTATCCTATAAACTATCTACAATGCAAATTTTAGTCTTGTAAAATACAAACTGAATAAATGTTTTTCACTGCATCATTCCAAAGTTAATGGGTCCTTAAATTAATAAGGCTAACATCTATCACTGGAATATAATACTTTCTTCTCTGGAAAAGAGAAAACATACTTTAATACTTCCATAAAACTGAATCATATCATTAATATCACATATTATATACAATGTATCACATGTAACTGTAACTAATAAAATTTTAAACTTATAAATTATAAATTGATTTATAAATGACAAATATATAAATACGGCATAAAACCAATGCATGCTAAATCCCATTAACAAGACATCAAATTTATATAATAACCATTTCCCCCACTACCATTATATATTAGCATAATAATCATAACTTATTATTTTTTAAACTCTATATAGTCTAATAAAATGACTACTTTTTATAGTTTATGGCAGATATAGTTCAGAATTTTAAAATCTGGATGTTTTTAGATTTCTAACTTTAGACAATACAGTGACTAAACAACATTTTTTTTTTAAGATTCTATTTATTTATTTATTTGACAGACAGAGATCACAAGTAGGCAGAGAGGCAGGCAGAGAGAGAGAGAGGAGGAAGCAGGCTCCCTGCTGAGCAGAGAGCCCGATGTGGGACTCGATCCTCGGACCCCGAGATCATGACCTGAGCCAAAGGCAGCGGCTTAACCCACTGAGCCACCCAGGCACCCCCCTAAACAACATTTTAGCACTACACATCTCTATCTATATCAACACATTTGTATAGTTTTAATTCAAGTGCATATAACCAGTTGTCATCTGTCAAATCCTAAAAAGAACCAAACCATCACAACTCATTTTTTTAAAAGACTACTATGACATCACTGAGATTATACACTGCAATTCACAGGGCCCTTTCCATATCATGACTATCTGGCCACCATGATATCACCAACTAGTTATTTACTGTGATTACAATTATCAACTATTATATAAACACAATAAAATATTTTCAATTTCACTATCAGTCATTTTATCTTATTTTATTTTTTAAATATTTTAAAATTATTTAAAATATTTAAAATAATTTAAAATTATTTAAAATTAATTATTTATTTGACAGAGATCGAAAAGATGATGATTTCAAAGATTTTTAAAGAAGATTCCAGTTTTTGGATTCATTATCTTCTACAGAGGAGACAATTAAATTTTGACCAAAGAGGAATTCTTATATTTAGCTGATATCCTAATTTGGCTCTATTTACAGCAATTCACAACTAATATTTTTTAAGTCCACAAGACCAGAAAAAAAGAGCATATCATAAAAATACAATGATATAAAATGCTAAGACTAGTGATTCAAATGTACCTGCTCATTCTGCTTTTTCCAACATGCAACTTTCTGAGGACTAGGTGCTATTCTGAGAATGAAATTTTGTTTTGTAATATTCCTATTAGAAGATAATTCTGAAAAAGATGGTTGAGCGAAAATACAATTTTCTATTCTGTTGAACTGCAGTTTAAACATTCTATATGAGTTCATAACTTATGACAACTATAGAGAAAGAAGATACAACCATTTAATCTGATACAATATATAAAATTGAGTAAAGGAAAGTAAAAATAGGAGTGAAAAAAGGTCACAGATTGCAGAAAATGTTCCAAGGAAAAGCAAGTCATGAGTAATTCACAGGACTTATTAAGTCAAGAGAGGTTATCAACTAAACTTATACTGAAGAGTTCCTTTCCACCTGCCTTTTCATTTAGGGTCCCCTCAATCTCTAACCTTCACACCATGTCTCCAAATGATGAGAAATCTGAGCTTCACTGACCCACAATTCAGCTAAAAAGATTTCCAAGAGATTTTAGTATCATTATCATTCTCTGATACAGTTTAATTTTGGCAATTCAAAGCAAAGAAATTATAAATAATGTAGCTCTGGACCTGAGGCACTTGGGTGGCACAGTCAGTTAAGCATCTGCCTCGTGGTTTTGGCTCAAGTCATGATCTCAGTGTTGTGAGACTGAGCCCCGTATTGGGCTCCACATTCAACAGAGAGCCTGCTTAAGTTTCCCTCTCCCTCTGTCCCACCCAGCCCCCTGTGCATGCTCTCTTTCTCTCTCTAAAATAAATAAATCTTTAAAAATATATACATAATAATATATCATTGGATCTTAAAATTTTATGGTTTTATCACAATCTACATATTTTCTAATTTATTAAAATTTTATTTACTAAAAAGATTATCTGCAGTACACTGAAAGAAAAGTAATCTTGGGATCAGTATAATTGTTGAAAATCACAATTTAAGGATGCCTGGGTGGCTCAGTTGATAAAGCAGCTGCCTTCGGCTCAAGTCATGATCCCAGGGTCCTGGGATCGAGTCCCACATCGGGCTCCTTGCTCGGCAGGAAGCCTGCTCCTTCCTCTGCCTCTGCCTGCCTCTCTGTCTGCTTGTGCTCGCTCGCTCTCTCTCCCTCTGTCTCTGACAAATAAATAAATAAAATCTTAAAAAAAAAAAAAAGAAAATCACAATTTAATATAAAATAAATGGTCACTATGCTAGAAGAGATGAATTTATCAATGATCAGATGAACCCAAAGCAGGAATCCCCAAACAAATTAACTTTTGCAGCTCATCAGTATCAAAAGTTATGTACACATAGACCTAATCTACATCACCAGAACTCCATAGAGTTTCTCATAAGCAAATAGTTAAAATATACTTAAGGTATAAGTTCCATACATTAAAACCTTTAAAAATAATTTTAAAGACTATAAAAAAATTTTGAAGAATATTTTCCCCTGATATTCAAAAAATTTCTATCATTTAGTAGTATGCCACAATTATTAAAGTAACTTAAAAATTTTTTTAAGTCTCACCTGAACTGGGGCAAATTCTTTCTTGCTGTCTAGTCTTAACAGTATATAAAAATGAAAAGAAAATTTTAAGGTTAAAAAAATCTGGCAATAAATTTGACTATTTTTTCATGTATATATTTAAAACTCATACTGTTCTACAGAAATACACAAAAACATACAGAACTCTAAATCATTTTAGAGTTTTATTTAAAGTTTATTTAGAGTTTAGAGTTTCATTTAGAGTTTCATTTATTTAGAGTTTTATTTATTAAAATTGTATTATTACTAGAGAAACACAGTGAGGATAAGGAAAGCCAAACTATGCATAAAAACATTTACTATGGACATTAGCTCATCTGATAAAGGTCTTAATAGTTTAATAATACTGTTAACAGCCAAACAAAAACAAGAGCTAGAAGAAAAGTCCTTTGTACAGTTTCTAATGAATAAAACAGTACTGATGATGACCTGTTTAAATACCTAAATAATATACAATCTTGATAAAACCTACCTGTTGTTTATATCATCAATGCAGAGGTTAGATGGTATACAGTGAGGTGACATTGGAAGTTCCAAATTATGCTTTCTTAGAGGCATTTTTATGTCTCTATGCATATTCACATGTATTGGTTTTCTCACAGTTTCTATAATGAAAAAAATTACAATTAAAAATAATAAAATCTTTAAAAGAAATGTTTGATATATAATGTCCATTAAATAAGTGTATATCTTAGAAACTTCCTAAAACTACCTATATTCTATAGATGCTAGAAGTCATTACAGTACTAAAAACTATCACAAATCATTCAAATCATCTCTTTTTCATTATCTTACATAGTCCTCATGAAAGGTGCTATACTCATTCAGTTCTATGTTTTTTCTTCCTCTAAGATTTCCTTGATTCCCAGACTATACCAGATGCTATGTTTACATGCCCACAGCACTAGGTATGTTCTCTATTACAGCACTTACCATGGTTTATTTTACCTGATTAATTCTCTCTCTCTCTCTTACTAGATTTTCAAACTTTATGAAAAGAGAAGCCTTTTCTCTCCTTATACAAGGTATCACTATTTGGTCTGCTCAGTACTTTTTAACTACTCTCCTTTTCTGGGTAATGCTTTTTCACAAATGCCAACTACATAGGGGTGGTGTGTGTGTGTGTGCGCGCGCGCACGTGCACGCACGCTTTTTTAAAAAGTATTTATTTGAGAGAGAGCAGGAGGGAGAGGGAGAGAGAATCTGAAGCAGACTTTGAGATGACCACAGAGCCCAAGGTAGAGCTTGATCCCATGATCCCAAGATCATGATCTGAGCCAAAACCAAGAGCTGGATGCTTAACCAGCCTGAGCCACCAAAGCGCTTCAACTATACGGTTCTAATAGAGAACTTCCTATCTTCTGATAAAACTGTGTCACTAGAAAAAATAATCAACTTAAGAGCAGTCATCTGACTCAAGGTTAATCAATAATAGGATCATATCTCTGTGGTTATAAATAATTATTCCAATGCTAGGAACTGGCACCAGTAGGACAGGGTAAAATGCTTCCAGTAAAAAAAACTCAGAACCAAAGAAACAACTTTCAGTGTTTCCCTTGTGGCAAAACAGGAGAGATAAGCAATATTAGTATTTTAAGGTCACATTTCAAGTCTGAATGAAAAAATACAATCTGAGAGAATAAAGTTAATATCTAAAGTGAGAAAAAAATTTTGGTGGTATTCAAGTCCCCAATTCAAGCAGTCTCTGAGGCCCAGCTGCACCACTGCCCTTCCTTTTAGCTAAGTGTCTTAGTCCATTCAGGCTGTTCTAACACAATACCTTAGACTTCGTACTTATGAACAGAAATTTATTTGTCTGTAAGCCAGGCAGTGTCCAAGATCAAAGTGCTCTCAGATTCAGGGTCTGATGAGAGCCTGAGTCCTGGCTTATAGAGAGCTGTCTTCTCCCTATGTCCTCACACAGTGAAAGGAGAAAAGAGAGCTCTCTGGGGTCTCTTTATAAAAGCACTAATTCCACTCATGAGGGGTCCACCATCATGACCACCTCCTATAGGTCCCACCTCCTAATACCATCTACTAATAAACTTATGCTTTTGTAGGGAAGATAAAATATCTTTTTCCTCTACCTTTCTAATTCTCAGCTAGGGACTCCATAACAAAAGGCAGATCAATTTTAAATGAAACCCTTTATAAGGAAATGGAGACCCAAAGAAGTTAAACCTGAGCACTTTTTTTTAATTTTTTCAATTTATTTATTTTCAGAAAAACAGTATTATTTTTTCACCACACCCAGTGCTCCATGCAATCCGTGCCCTCTATAATACCCACCACCTGGTACCCCAACCTCCCACACCCCCGCGACTTCAAACCCCTCAGATTGTTTTTCAGAGTCCACAGTCTCTCATGATTCACCTCCCCTTCCAATTTACCCCAACTCTCTTCTAACACTCCTTGTCCTCCATGATATTTGTTACGCTCCACAAATAAGTGAAACCATATGATAACTGACTCTCTCTGCTTGACTTATTTCACTCAGCATCATCTCTTCCAGTCCCATCCATGTTGCTACAAAAGTTGGGTATTCATCCTTTCTGATGGAGGCATAATACTCCATAGTGTATATGGACCACATCTTCCTTATCCATTCATCCGCTGAAGGGCATCTTGGTTCTTTCCACAGTTTGGCGACCGTGGCCATTGCTGCTATAAACACTGGGGTACAGATGGCCCTTCTTTTCACGACATCTGTATCTTTGGGGTAAATACCCAGGAGTGCAATTGCAGAGTCATAGGGAAGTTCTATTTTTAATTTCTTGAGGAATCTCCACGCTGTTCTCCAAAGAGGCTGCACCAACTTGCATTCCCACCAACAGTTGAAGAGGGTTCCCCTTTCTCCACATCCTCTCCAACACATGTTGTTTCCTGTTTTGTTAATTTTGGCCATTCTACCTGGTGTAAGGTGTTATCTCAATGTAGTTTTAACTTGAATCTCCCTGAGGGCTAATGATGATGAACATTTTTTCTTGTGTCTGATAGCCATTTGTATGTCTTGATTGGAGAAGTGTCTGTTCATATCTTCTTCCCATTTTTTGATATGTTTGCCTGTTTCATGTGTGTTGAGTTTGAGGAGTTCGTTATAGATCCTGGATATCAACCTTTTGTCTGTACTGTCATTTGCAAATATCTTCTCCCATTCTGTGGGTTGCCTCTTTGTTTTGTTGACTGTTCCCTTTGCTGTGCAGAAGCTTTTAATTTTGATGAAGTCCCAAAAGTTTATTTGCGCTTTTGTTTCCTTTGCCTTTGGAGATATATCTTGAAAGAAGTTGCTGTGGCTGATATCGAAGAGATTACTGCCTATGTTCTCCTCTAGGATTCTGATGGATTCCTGTCTCACGTTGAGGTCTTTTATCCATTTTGAGTTGATCTTTGTGTACGGTGTAAGAGAATGGTCGAGTTTCATTCTTCTACATATAGCTGTCCAGTTTTCCCAGCACCATTTATTGAAGAGACTGTCTTTTTTCCACTGTATATTTTATCCTGTTTTGTCGAAGATTAATTGACCATAGAGTTGAGGGTCCATATCTGGGCTCTCTACTCTGTTCCACTGGTCTATGCGTCTGTTTTTATGCCACTACCATGCTGTCTTGGTGATCACAGCTTTGTACTAAAGCTTGAAATCAGGTAACGTGATGCCCCCAGCTTTATTTTTGTTTTTCAACATTTCCTTAGCGATTCGGGGTCTCTTCTGATTCCAAGACAAGGATGCCCACTTTCACCACTCTTGTTCAACATAGTATTAGAAGTCCTAGCAACAGCAATCAGACAACAAAGAGAAATAAAAGGTATCCAAATTGGTAATGAAGAAGTCAAACTCTCTCTCTTGCAGATGACATGATTCTTTATATGGAAAACCCAAAAGATTCCACCCCCAAACTACTAGAACTCATACAGCAATTCAGCAACGTGGCAGGATACAAAGTCAATGTGCAGAAATCAGTGGCTTTCTTATACACTAACAATGAAAATACAGAAAGGGAAATTAGAGAATCGATTCCATTTACTATAGCACCAAAAACCATAAGATACCTGGGAATAAACCTAACCAAAGAGGTAAAGGATCTGTACTCGGGGAACTACAGAACACTCATGAAAGAAATTGAAGAAGACACAAAAAGATGGAAGACCATTCCATGCTCTTGGATCTGAAGAATAAACACTGTTAAAACCTGAGCATTTTTATGCTAGATTCGATGGAGAATGAAAAGTAGTGAGAAAACGTGATCAAACAAAAAGGAGTGTTAAACTAAGTGTAGCCAACTGGAGGAAACAGCAAGGCATATTTGTTTAGATTCTTCTCAGTGTCCCTCTGTCTTAGAGATAAAGATGTTCCTTTCCTCCAGGTATAAGGAGGACACTTCTCACATGAGGATCTTTCCTGCACATACTGCTTCTCAAATTCCTTCTGCTTAAAATCTTTAGTATGCCAACATACCTTATTTTTGGGACAGTGTGTCCTGACCCCATCATTTTCTATTCTATTCCCAACATCCAGTACACTACTTATGGAAGTACTCAATAATAGAGGTACTCAATAAACATGCCAAATGTATAAATGAAAAGAAAGTGAGGAAGAAAGGAAATACATAAATGTAAATGCCATCACTGGACTGTCTCATGAAAAAAAGTGAAACTGGTCCCCTATCCTACAACATACACAAACTTCAACTCAAAATGGATTAAAGAGTTGAATGTAAGACTGAAAACCACAAAACTAGAAGAAAACACAGGGGTAAGTTCCTTGACATCAGTCTAGACAATGACTTTTTGGATTTGACACCAAAAGCAAAGGCAACAAAAGCAAAAACAAACATGTGGAACTACATCAAACTAAAAATCTTCCATACCGCAAAGAAAATCATTACCAAAATGAAAAGACAAACTATGGAATGGGAGAAAATATTTGCAAAACATATATCTGATAAGCATTCAAACTCCAAAATATATAATGAACTCATACAACTCTTAGCTAAAAATAATCTAATTTTGTAAATAGGCATGGAAATGAACAGATATTTTTCTAAAGAAGACAAACAAATGGTCAACAGACACATGAAAAGGTGCTCATCACCAATCTTCAGGGATATACAAATCAAAATCACAATGAGATATTTATTACCTCACACCTGTTAGAATGACTATCATTAAAAAGGCAAGAGATACAAGTGTTAGAAAGGATGTGGAAAAAGGGAACCCTTGTGCACAGCTGATAGGAATGCCAGTGGGTGGAGCAACTATGGAGAACATAATATATATTCCTCAAAAAATTATAAGTAAAACTACATGATTCAGCAATTCCACTTCTAATTTCCAATTCTAATTCCCACTTCTACATATCCAAAGGAAATGAAGACAGAATCAGAGGGGATTTCTGTACTTCTATGTCCCATGTTTACAGCAGCATCATTCACAATGGGCAAGATATAAGATATGCAAACAACCTCATGTCTGTCAATGGCTGATAGGATAAAGAACATGTGAGATATATATATATATATATGATGAAATATTCTTCATCCATGAACATTAAGGAAATCCTGCCATTTATGATAGCTTGGATGGACCTTAAAGGCATTATGTTAACTGAATTAAGCTAGAGAAAAACAAATAGAGCATGGTATCACTTACACATGGAATCTAAAAAAGAACTCAAACTCACAGAAACAGGGAGTAGAAAAGTGGTTGCAGGGCCTTGGGACGAGGGAGTAAGGGAAATACAGGTTGGTAACAGGTCAAACTTAAGCTCTGATAAATAAAATATGAGGATTTAATGTAAAACGTCATGACTGTGGCTAACATTGCATTACGTAAGTGAAGAAAAAGAAGATAAATACATCAAACAGATTTACAACAAAACTTTTGTTCTTAAAGTCCTTATATAACATATTTACATCTAAACTATAACTAAATTTGCTTATGTAAAGGCCGTCTGCATTAAGGAATAAAAATGGCAGAGAAAGGAAAAGAGGAGATACTAACAGTACTTATGATCAATTTCTATCCCTCCTTTCAGAACTGCCTAATTTCTTAACCTCTCACTTTAGTACTTATTTTAAAAATTAAATATCAGACACAAATTCCCTTGAGAAAAAAAAACTCTGACTAAACTTTCTATTCACTTGAAGGCTCAAAGTACAGTCAAAAATGAACTTTATTTTTGAAGTATTAGACTATTATAGTCAACATTCCAAGAATGCCTAAGAAATTATTCAAGTTGTGATACAGGAAAATAATCACGGAGGCAAAAATCGTTTTCAAACAAATTCTCTAAATACTTTAAGATAGTAAAGACATTTATTCCCTGCTCTTTTACCTAAACTTTGGTTAACTATTCTGCCTACATAAAATAATGTAGTAACTAAAATGAATGCAACATAGTAACTTTGACCATACCTTATAAAATTAATTTTATATAACACACAACTTAAAAACACAAATATATTAATCAAAAAAAAAAAGATTTTAAGCAAAAAGTAACAAAGGTACTTTTAAAAAAAAGTAAAGAAGGCAACCAAGTTTTAAAATTATTTTACTTTCCATATCCTTTGAGTTCTAAAATTATAAATTTATTAGAAAATTGAATGTTATTATCACATTAGAGTCAAAACAAAATGCTAACGGAAATACTTACCAGGTGTTTTCTTCTGGCAAGATATGTGATTTACCATATATAGGTTAAGGAGATCTAAACTGAGAGTGGAATTTTTGACAGGCGATGAAACCCCCAGTAATTTCATTTTTGATTTTAATCTTTTCTTTTCAAAATATTCCTAAAATAATTAAAAAAGAAGTTATTACAACAACCATATGGTTTTATGTAGAATTATAAAAAATAAAAAACCAATAATGCTATTTAACAATTAACTGATCTGATATTTTTATATTTCTGACACCCCCTTTATATGCTTACATATAAATTAAAATCAATCATAATGATAGAGTTTGCCTAAAGACTCTTAATTCCACAGCCTCTTAAAATCTTTTTGGTAAATATACTGCCTTTAAAATAGAACTTTATAAAGGCATTACTAGGTATCAAAAGATTAAAAATGATCTGAAATGTAAAGCTTTTTAAAAGTTTGATAAAACAAATCTGACAAGGTAAAAACTTGTTTTTTCTACCTGGTGTGCTATCTTACAGATATAAAAAGCCTTAAAGATATGCACAGTTGAGTACCAGTAAGTTAACTAAAATGAGAAGAGGACAAGAAAAAGCAGCTATGTGAGACTAATCTCCAGCCTGAGTCAATTTAATTTCCTTTACTATCCTTCCATGACTGCTACTTTGCCATTAACAAGAGCTGTACTGTTGAGTGGACTCAGAAGTGAATGAGAGATAACAGTGAAGGGGCAGAGCAAGAAAGGGAAAGGATCCAGAGAGGGCTTTAGTTGTTTTAATAGGGGGAAACTGAATATGTCTGAATATCAGTGGAAAGCCTCCAGCTGACAGTGACTCGTTGAGGATACAAGAAAGAGAAGAAATAATTGATGCAGTGAAGTCCTTAAGAACGATGGAATCCGGACTGCAAATAAAGAGACCTTCCTTTGTCTAAAGGAAACTACCTCCACAATCACAGAAGGGAAAGAGAAAATCAGTGAAGGGAAAGAGAAAATCAGTGAAGATGTAAGACAGGTTACAGAACTGGTAGTAGATATAGAAGATAATTCTCATCTGATAGCTTCTATTTCCTCTGAAATATAAGATAAGGTCATCTAATGAGTGTGAAGAGATTAAAAATAGGGTTGGGGAAGAGTGGCTTAAGGGAGACATGACACATTCAAGGGAAGGTATGACATTTTCAAAGAATAGGAAAGTGACACAACTAGAGATCAACACTTTAGGGAAGGGCCATAGCATGTCTTTCCCTTTCTTATAAATATTCACAAGAATGATCCAGAGTTAAGACTACTAAAAAAAAATCTGGGAACAGATTATAGTTTATTTATTGAATACTTGTGTTATTGCTTGACACAATTCTAGGCAAAGGAGATACAAAATGAACAAAAGTAATAAAATCCCTCTTCTGATAAATATATGTTAATGAAGGGAAACAGATGAAACAAATTTATAAGAAAATACCAGATTATGAAAAGGAAGATTAAAAAAAATGGTCCTGGAAAGAAAATAAGTGGAGGGTGGGGAGCTACTTAGATGCTGTGATCAGAGAAAGCCAATCTAAGAGGAGATACTTCAGCTGAAACCTAAATGCTGACAAGGCAGACATGCAAATATCTTGAGGAAGAATATTCCAGACAAAGAGAAGAAGAATGGCAGAGAGACTGCCAGTGTAGCTAAAATAAAATGAACAGAGCAAGGAGTAAGAAAGTCAGAGAAGTAGGCAGGGTGTAGATCCTTCAGGTCCTTCTAGGCTATGGTTAAGTCAGATATTATTCTAAAAGCAATAAAAAACAACTGAAACTTTTAAGCAGGGGAATGAAAATTCTGATTTGTGCTCTTAAAAGACCATGTTAACTGCTGTGTGAAGAACACACTACAAAGGAAAAAATATAAAGCAGAAAAACACTGATAAATTTGATTATATTAAAATTAAGAACATTCCCTAAAATAACATTAAGAAAATAAAAATAAAAGCTACAGAGTACACATAAAACCCAAGAATTCTAAATATATAAAGACAATTAAAAAAGACAACACAAATTAAAAATGGAAAAAATACTCGGAAAAGTACTTCACAAAAGAGGAGAAACATGGATGAAAATGTCAGATAATCTCATTAGTAATCAAGAAAATATGACTTGAATTTATAATGAGACATCATTTCACTAAATTAATAACTATCCTACTTTTATAATAATCACTTCCTTGTTTTTCTTTAAATTTTATGAGCTTTGAACATATTTTTTTCTGTTTTGAAACTTTTTATAAATGGAATCTTACTGCTTATATAATCTATGAGTTGCTTTATTTGTTCAATATTATATTTTGGGGATTCATCTACATTAATTACATGTGGTTGACACATTTTCACTACTATATCATTACCTGGGTATGCCACAATTTGTGTAACCATTCTACTACTAATAGACATTTAGGTGGTCCCCTTCCCTCCCCATACCCCTGCCCCTCTTCTTCCTCTCTTGCCTTCTTTCTTTTTTGCTACTTAACAACACTGATCCAAACAAGCTTGTACATGTCTCAAAATACACATGTGGAAAAATTTCTCTTGAATATAGATTGCTTGGTTGTAAGATATATGCATGTTCAACTTTGCATAATAAAATCGATGTAAGAAAAAAATTTTTTTTAAGTAGAAGGTAGGTTATAAGGCCATCATGATACTCTAGGCATAAATGAGGATCTGAATCAGGGTACTCATAGCACAGGTAGTGAGAAGTGATCAGACTTCCCTTAAAAGACTGGGAGTTCTAAAATTATAAATTTATTAGAAAATTGAATGTTATTATGAACATTATTATTATTATATTATTATATTATTATTATATTAACATTACTATTATGAACTATTTTGGAACTAGAATGACAACAAGAATCAACAATGACCTTTAGTCTCTGCCTGAGAAAGCGGTTGGCTAATCAAGCTATCTACAAGAACAGAGAAGACTGGATGGTCTTCCAGTTACTTAGGTGTATTTATTAGCCTTTTGAAAAACACTTCAAAAGACCACTATTCTTATAAAGCTAATATAAATAAAAATATATTTTCTTTACCTTTTGCTTTCTCCTTTCCTGCTTGATCAGAACCCTGGTACTGAAAAAGGAGCAAGACAAAAGATGTAAGTTTCTGCAATGACTGCCATTTTGGCTAAACTGATGACTTGAAATTAAAATCTATAAGTATAGTAAGAATTATATTATTTTCTGAAAATAAACTATGAAGATGTTATAGTATATACTGTTTCACAAAAATTTTCTTAGAAATCCAAGAAATAGTAAAAAAGACTCTAGACCTACGAAGAATAAGAAAGCACAGAATAAACCTGGATTATAAAATCAACATAAGCAAAGAGAAAGCAATGCATTGGAAAAGATGTATCCCCAAAACACTCTCATCTGACAGCAATATTCTTGGTCAAACTGCTATTTTCTTGTTTTACCTTACATTTCAATATTCTACTAAAACCAAAAGAAAATAGAGAAAAAATTAAAATCTATTTGGATCTAAGGAAATTTTAAGTTTATTATTAAAGCAACTTCAGTTATATTAATGTATCAGCTATGTGTACTTGAAATCTCCTAACATCTTTAAAAAAGTAGCTAGTTACTATGGACATGCCTTATACCTACTTTATGTTAAACACTGCATTATATCCCAATGATAGCACAGTACTTAACAGTTATAAAATATTTGCTCTATTAGTAATTATGGAATGCTATAAAACATTCATGACTGTTTAAAAAGATCTGTACAATATAGCTTTTGGATATACATGAAACTATGGTCTCAAATTCAAGATTTGTGCAAGAATTATAAATAATAAAATCTTAGCTCTATGAGATTTATATAACAACATGAAAATAAAAACTCCTAATAACAACTATTATATACCTTACACCACCCTAAATGCTTTGGATACTTTATATGTATAAATTCATTTAATCTTCACAGCAACTAAATAAGGTTAAGATCTACTTTTATCCAAAAGAAGATGTGGTATATATACACAATGGAATACTATGCAGCCATCAAAAGAAATGAAATCTTGCCATTTGCGACAATGTGGATGGAACTAGAGGGTATCATGCTTAGTAAATAAGTCAACTGGAGAAAGACAACTATCACATGATCTCCCTGATATGAGGAAGTGGAGATGCAACATGGGGGGGTTAGGGGGGTAGGAGAAGAATAAATGAAACAAGATGGGATCAGGAGGGAGACAAACCGTAAGTGACCGTTAATCTCACAAAACAAACTGAGGGTTGCTGGGGGGAGGGGGGTTAGGGGGGTATGGACATTGGGGAGGGTATATGCTATGGTGAGTGCTGTGAACTGTGTAAACCTGGCAATTCACAGACCTGTATCCCTGGGGATAAAAATACATTATAAGTTTATAAAAAATAATAATAATAAATTTAAAAATTAAAAAAAAATTTTTTAAAGATATACTTTTATCCATAAGAAACTAAGAGAGGTTAAGTAACTTGCCCACAGTCACACCACTGAGAAGTGTAAAATGGAGATTCAAATCCAAGAATTCTAATTTTAAAGTATTTAACCAATGCATTACACTGCTTTCCAAGTACGTCAACTGTGAATACACAAAGCTGTTCAATTTTCCAAATAAAATTTTTCCAAATTTTCATAAACTACATGTGTAAGTTACTGAACACCCTCAGACTTGCCACTTACTGAACTTGTTCTTTAACATATTTCCCAATAGCTATGTCCTAACTGACCATTTTGAGCTTACTGAACAAAGAACCCAATCTATTCTGTTCTATGCAACATCATAAGTGTACTGCTGGCATTCAAACTTCAGAAAAGAAAAAGGAATAAATTACATTTCATTGATATCTTAAATTTCAAGGGTGGAGAGGATCTTAGAGATTAGTTTATTCTCCAACATTTTAAAATTTATTACATAAGAAGCAAAGTGACTTTTCAAAGTTCAGAAATATAAGAAGTATGACAGAGCCAGTAACATTAAGCATTTCAGTTTATAAACAGATAATAAAAAGAGATATCAATTCTATGAGCAGTTCCCACATTATAAAGATCAGCGGAATTAGGGACAAGTCAAAGTCTAAATACAGTCTTTATATATGTAAATATGACGTGCTTTTATTCTAGGCTGATTTTCCATTATCCATGACACACTTATGGCTCTCACCAAATTCTTTGTACTACATAAGACCCATCACTATGTGTCTAAGAAAAGTCAATTAAGGGGATGCCTGGGTGGCTCAGTTGGTTAAGCATCTGCCTTCAGTTCAGGTCGTGATCCCAGCATCCTGGGATCAAGCTCCACATCAGGCTCCTTGTTCAGTGGGGGGCCTGCTTCTCTCTCTCTCTGACAAATAAATAAATCTTTTAAAAACTAAATACATAATCAAAAAATTTTTTTAAAGTCAATTAAGAACTCAAGGGGCATCTGGGTGGCTCAATTTAGTGTTTCCCTTCAGTTCATGATCTCAGACTAAGATCAAGTCCCTCGTCGAGCCTGCTTTTCCTTCTTCCTCTGTCCCTCTGCCCTGCTTGTGTTCTCTCTCACAGTTATATGGTCAATTAATCTTCAACAAAGCAGGAAAGAATATTCAATGGAAAAAAGACAGTCTCTTCAACAAATGGTGTTGGGAAAACTGAACAGCAACATGCAAAAGAATGAAAGTAGAGGAGCACGGCTAGCACGGTGGAGCATGCAACTCGATCTCAGGGCTATGGGTTCAAGCCCCATGTTGGGTATGAAGCCTTTTAAAAAAAAAAAAAAAGAAAGAAAGAAGAAGAAGAAGTTGTTAAAAAAAAAAAAAACTAAACCAGTCATGCCTGGGTGGCTCAGCTGGTTAAGCATCTGCCTTTGGCTCAGGTCATGATTCGGGATCATGCAATCAAGTTCCACATCATCAGACTCCTTGCTCAGTGGGGAGTCTGCTTCTACCTCTGCTTGCCACTGCCCCAGCTGGCATGTGCTCTTTCTCTGACAAATAAATAAATAAAACCTTTAAAAAAAAAAACCTAAAAAAACTAAACTGGACCACTTTCTTACACCATACACAAAAACAAATTCAAAACAAATGAAAGACCTAAATGTGAGAGACAAAACCATCAAAATCCTACAAGAAAACACAGGCAGTAACCTCTTTGACCTCAGCCATAGCAAATTCTTACTATATACACCTCTAGAGACAAGGGAAACAAGCAAAAATAAACTATTGGGAATTCATCAAGATCAAAAGCTTCTGCACAGCAAAGGAAACAATCAACAAAACTAAAAGGCAACCTAGGGAATGGGAGAAGGTATTTGCAACTGACATATCTGATAAAGGGCTAGTGTCCAAAATGTATAAAGAACTTATCAAACTCAACATCCAAAAAACAAATAATCCAGTTAAAAAATGGGCAGAAGACATGAAAAGACAGTTTTCCAAAGAAGACATACAGATGGCCAATAGACACATGAAAAGATGTTCACCACCACTCTTCAGGAAGATGCAAAGCAAAACTACAATGAGATATCACTTCACACCAGTTAAAACAGCTAAAATCAACAATACAGTAAACAACAGGTATCGGTGAGGATGCAGAGAAAGGGGAACCAACTTACACTGTTGGTGGGAATGCAAACTGGTACAGCTACTGAAAATAATATGGAGTTTCCCTAGAAAGTTAAAAAATAGAACTACCCTATGATTCAGCAATTGTACTACTAGATATTTACCCAAACAATACAAAAATACTAGTTCAAAGGGATACATGCTGAGTGATGTTTGTAGCAGCATTATCAACCATAGTCAAATTATGTAAACAGCCCACGTATCAATCAACTGATGAATGGATAAAGAAGATGTGGTATGTGTATACACACATACACACACATACCAAATATTACTTGGCCACCAAAAAAAATGAACTCTTGCCATTTGCAATGAAGTAGATGGAGCTAGATGGTATTATGATAAGCAAAATAAGTCAATCAAAGAGAAATACTTTCTCATTCACTCATAGGTGGAATTTAAGAAACAAAACAAATGATCATAGGGGGAAAAAGAGAGAAGAAAACCAAGAAACCAACTATCAAGAACAAACTGATGGTTACCAAAGGGGAAGTAGGTGGGAGGATGGGTTAAATAGGTGATGGGGGATTAAGGAGTGCACTTTGTGAGGAGCATGGAAGTTTTATGGAACCACTGAATGACTATATTGTACACCAGGAAATAACATTATACTTTATACCAACTAACTGGAATTTAAATAAAAACAATAAAATGAAAAAACTTTTTAATTTAAAAATTTTTTTTAAATCAGCACAGCAGTCTGTAACACTTCTTGACTGCTTACAGACTCAACGGTGCCAGCTACAGATGTTATCATGGTACTCAGAAGTTGTGCAAGATAGTTTGATTCAGAGTCTTTCTGGGAAACAATGCATGGTCTATAGATATACAAGGAAAGGTTTAGTTAACCAATCATGTGGATTAAAGGTCCTTGCTAAAAGTTAAAGACTACTAAATTGGCCAGAGGGGCTGAGATAGCGGCTTCACCAGCTCCATTCCTGGACAGCAGAGTACCTCTTCTGGCATCACTGACATTATTGTCCCTGAAAACTCAATCCTGCTACAGTTCCTACAACTGCCTGCAACTACAATAGATACTCTGTATTCTCTCTTTATCTGGCTCACTAACTGCTAATTCAAAGTATAGGACAAGTGCATCAAAGTCTAAGCTTAGATCATATGCCCACTCCCTAGCTGCAAAACAGACTGAAAAACATTATCTGGGTTTTGTTGTGGTTTTTTTATGTTGGGCTTTGTGGGATTTTTTCCCCCACATTCTTTAGAGAAAGGTGGCCTATGCCTAGTACCAAAACTCATAATGTGGGAAATACCTCCCCCTGCCCCCCTCACACACAAGGGGCTCAGATGCTGGGCTGCCAAAGACTACAAGTATCTTCTTAAAAGATGTTATACCATAAAATTAAAATGGTTGATGATCCAAAAGTACTTTTTTATTTGGCTGTCAGATATGTGTACATGCGTGTGTATATGTATGTATGTGTGTATATTTCTGGTAGTTTCTTCTAATGGTTTTGCTTAGGTGAGTGTCAAAATAAGACAGTAATGTTCTTTTTGTTGTTCCACAATGGTTGAGTAAGATGGCAATACAGAAGGCTCCTGAGGCCCTTTTCCCCACAGACACACTATATGTACAACTACATTTGGGAGCATTCCCTCTGAAAGAGATTCAGAAACTAGCTGAATGACTCCTACATACTAGATAACTGAGAAAATACCCACACTGGAACAGGTAAGAAAGGCTATGACACACTCTTACCATGAACACATTACCCCCACCCGAAGCACAGTGCCAGACAATTGGGAGGGAACACCCATTCCTAGTTTTGAACTGAGAAGCAAATTGTTTGTACTGCATATCCAGCACTCCCATTTTCAGGGCCCTCACTAGACAGATAAGTTTCCAAAAATACAGCTCTGAAAGCCAACAGGGCCCGAGTCCAGGAGAACCACAAGACTGCAGCAAACAAATAAGCAAACTCTTAACAGGTGTGTAGCACTCACCATACCTACCCTCAGAGTTCAGCATGGAGTAGGTAAACCATCTATCTCCCAGCCTTTCCCTGAAAAAGGTTAACCTGCATACTTTACAAGCTCCTTCCTGAGGTCTAGGCTTATCATTCCACATTAGAGGCTGGCTACAAGCCAACCCAGAAAATAAGAAAGCCAGAGGACAACTCTCCTGCCTTTTTCCAAACCACTCCAGCACATCAGCATCTCCCTAGAAGGAGATGGTGTGCTCCAGCTATTCCAGCTGCCACCCAAAGAACGGGTCACTAGATGCCCTGGCACTGATAACCAAATAGGCTTCCATTCAAGAAACCAGTAGGACTTTAGTAAACAAAGAAACAATTCTTAACTGCCTGTCACCTCAGAGCTAAGCAAGCAGTGACCAGGCAAAATCTCTTAATGCTTTTAGTTCCCTGAAAAAGGTTTATCTGCTTACCTTAAAAAATACTACCTTAGGGTAAGGCTTCCCATCTAGCAGGCATCAACAGGTTGGTTGTGATCTTCCCCAAAGACCAGGGCAGACTGAAGACATCTCTCAGGCTATCTCCCTCCAGTCCACTCCAATAAAACCAGATCACCAGTATCTCCCTGAAGGAGATTGTACAACATATTTAAGGCCACAACTTTTGTGACAGCCACCCAAAGAGTAAGTCTCCAGATCATCTGGTTCTAACAGCCAACGGGACTTGCATTCCCGAGTCCCAAACAAAGAAATAGTTCTTAATGACCACAGAAACATAACCCAGGGGCTAGCACAGAGGACAGGCAAAAAGCACATCTCCCAGTTTCTTCCTAGAAGGGGCTTAAATACATACATACCCAGCTGCTGCCTGATGCTGATGTTAAATACATACATACCCAGCTGCTGCCTGATGCTACCTGATAGCAATCAGGTGCTAACTGCAATCCTAACCACTGGGACAATGATGGGTCTTGACATACCATCTACTACTAAGAAAGACTAAGAACAAAGGAGACTTGGGTAATCACAAAAGTTTGAGAGACAACTAGGAGGCAGGGTCTAGCCTATCAATGAGATTTCCTTCATAAGACCATCTGTAAAAACTGGGAAAAGAGGGAGATTTAGGGAAGATCAAGAGGTAGGATGATCCTGAGTTTACCTCTTCCCACAGACACAGCAAAGCTATAACCATATATAATGCAACTAACTCTGAAAATGACTTGAAGGCTAGCAGAACAGATCATCCACAGATAATGAAAAAGCAGCAGCCACCCTGAGAAGGATAGCAGGAGAGAGTGTCAAGAACAAAACCCTCTGGTGAGACAACTTACACATAGGAAGGATATCACAGGGATGGAGGACCTTGTAAGAAGGGAATCGCTATGAAATGTGTAAGCCTGATGATTCACAGACCTGTACCGCTGGGGCAAATAATGTTATATGTTAATTTAAAAAAAAAAAAAAAAAGACAAGGGAATCAATCCTGATATCAGGAACCCCTAGCCCTGGGATCCTACACCAGAAGACAAACCCTCAGGATATCAGGATTTCAAAGTCAGTGAGGTTTAACTCCAGAAGAGCCAGAGGGCTATAGAAAACTGATACTCCACTCTTAAACAGTCAGCACGCCATATCACTTGGTCCAAGACCCAGCACAAAAATAGTAGATTGAAAAGCACCAGGGTTGGGACGTCTGGGTGGCTCAGTTGGTTAAGCCGCTGCCTTCGGCTCAGGTCATGATTCCAAGGTCCTGGGATCGAGTCCCACATCGGGCTCCTTGCTCGGCGGGGAGCCTGCTTCTCTCGTCCCTGCCTCTGCCTGCCTCTCTGCCTGCTTGTGTGTACTCTCTCTCTCTATCTCTGGCAAATAAATAAAATCTTTAAAAAAAAGAAAAGAAAAGCACCAGGGTTATAAATAAAGGGAGATTTATCGACTAATTTTAGGGCATCTGCCAAATCGACAGGCATCTGTAGAAGCTCTCTCTGGGAATGGAAATACTGGCAGTTTTTCTTGCCTTCCTTCAATCTAGCTGGTCAGATACTTGCAAGAGCAAGTTCTGACACTATATACTTTGCCAGGGCCTGACCTGGCATTCCCTTGCCAATATGCACTACCTAACCCCCTGCACCAACAGGCTCCCCTCCAAAGCAGCTCCCACTCCACCACACCCAGCAGGCAGCCCCAGCCAGACCAGTGCCACTCCGAAGCAGCGCCTGCCCCAGAGAAGGGGAAGTCAATACAAGTCATCAGCATGCCCACAGCAGTTGCAGGTGGGCCTCTCAGCCAGCCATGCCAAGGGCCAGCACTACCCACCAGTGTGCCCATAGTAGCCAGGGCCAGTCACTGCAGACAGCTGGACTGAGGGCCAGTCCAACTATCAGGGAATCCACAGCAATCACAGCCCAATCACAACAGGAAGGTACATGCAGCCACAAAGGAGACACCCCTAGAGTGTCTGGTTCTTATGACCAGGAGTAACTACACTACTGGGCCCTATAGGATCCTTCTACATAAGACCACTACTTTCAAAACCAGGAGCTGACCTATCATATATATATAAACAAACACAGAGTCTGAAAAAATAAAGAGACAAAAGAATAAAATAAAAGAATGAAAGAACAAAATAAAACCACAGAAAACTAAATAAAATAGAAATATGCCATGTGCCCAATAAAGAATTCAAACTAATGGTCATAAAGATGTTCACTGAACTTGAGAGGAAAGCGGATGAATTTCAACAAAGAGAAAACATAAAAAATCATCAGAACTGAAAAATAACTGAAATTAAAAATAAACTACAGGGAATCAATAGCAGATTAGAGAATGCAAAAGAAGAGACAGCAATCTGGAAGACAAAGCAGTGGAAAGCACCCAAAAACAAATGAAAAAAGAACAAAAAAAATTAATGATAGCTTAAGGGATCTCTGGAATAACATCAAAGATAAAAACACTGATATTATAAGCGTTCCAGAGAATAACATAGAGACAGAATGGAGCGAAAAACCCATCTGAGAACATAATAGCTGAAAACTTCCCAAACTTGGGGAAAGAAAGAAGACATCCAGGTCCAGGAGGCAAAGAAAGCTTCAAATAAGATGAACCCAAGGAGGGCCACACCCAAAACTATAATAATTAAAATGTCAAAAGATAAAGATGAAGAAAGAATCTTATATGAAAGAGAAAAGCAAATGCTTACATACAAGAGAAACCACATATGACTATCAGATATTTTTCTTTAAAAAAAAAAAAAAAAAGAGACAGAGAGAGAAACACTGCAGCCAGAAATAAGTATATTACATATTCAAAATACTAAAATAGGAGAAAACTTACAACTAAGAATAATGTGCCCTGCAAAGTTATCATTAAGAATCGAAAGAGAGGGGCGCCTGGGTGGCTCAGTGGGTTGGGCCTCTGCCTTAGGCTTGGGTTAGTCTCGGGGTCCTGGAATCGAACCCCACATTGGGATCTCTGCTCAGCGGGGAGCCTGCTTCCCCCCTCTCTCTCTCTGCCTGCCTCTCTGCCGATTTGTGATCTCTTTCAAATAAATAAATAAAATCTTAAAAAAAAAAAAAAGAATCAAAAGAGAATGAGATTCCAAGACCTACAAAAAAGGAGTTCATTACACTAAACCAGCCTTACAAGAAATATTAAAGAGACTTCTTCAAGTAGAAAAGAAATGGTTATAACAAAGAAAAATAAATAATGAAGGGGAAAAAATGCACTGGCAAAAGCAAATATATAGGAAAGACACTAGATCAATCATTATAGAGCTAGTATGAAAGTCAAAAAACAAAAGCAATAAAATCAATTATATCTACACATTAGGAGATACACAAAATAAACATCTAAAATATAAAAAAAATACGTTTTAGGTATAAAATGTGAAAAAGACTTTTAAAATATACATAAAACGTGGAGGGGGCAGTAAATGTGTTTTATGAATGTGTTCTTTTTTTTTTTAAGATTTTATTTATTTATTTGACAGACAGAGATCACAAGTAGGCAGACAGGCAAGCAGAGAGAGAGGAGGAAGCAGGCTCCCTGCGAAGCAGAGAGCCTGATGCGGGGCTGGATCCCAGGACCCTGGGATCATGACCTGAGCTGAAGGCAGAGGCTTTAACCCACTGAGCCACCCAGAAGCCCCTATGAATGTGTTCTGACTTAAGTCACACCCAAATTAAGAGAGGCTACTATATATACAGGATATTATATATGAGCCTCCTGGTAACCACAAACTAAAAAACCTGTAATAGATGCACAAAGAAAAGAGAATGAAATACAAGTCCCTTTGGGAAAGTCAACAAATCACAAGGGAAGAGAGCAAAAAAAGAATAAAGAAGAAGTACAAAACAACCAGAAAACAATGAATAAAACGGCATAAGTACACACCAACCAATAATTACTTTAAGTACAAATGGACTAAATGCTCTAATCAAAAAACATAGCCTAAATGGATGAATTAAAAACCCATCTATACGATGCTTACAAAAGGACTTCCTTCAAACCTAAAGACATATACAGACTGAAAGAAAAGAGATGGAAAGATATTCCATGCAAATGGAAGCAAACAAATAAAAAGCTGGGGCTGCAATACTTAGACAAAACAGACTTTAAAACTAAGATTGTAACAAGACACAAAGAAGGGTATTACATAATGATATAGGGATTGATCCAAAACCACAACATAATCATTGTTAAATACCTGCACCTAACATAGGAGCATCTGAACACATAAAAGCAAATATTAAAAGACACAAAGGGAGAAATAACAGTAATACAATAACAGTAGTGGGTTTTAACACTCCGCTTACATCAAAATCATCCAGACAGAAAATCAATTTAAAAAAACAGTGAACTTAAACAACACATTAGAGCACAAGGGTTTAACAGACATATACATAGGGCGCCTGGGTGGCTCAGTGGGTTAAAGCCTCTGCATTCAGCTCAGGTCATGATCCCAGGGTCCTGGGATGGAGCCCCACATCAGGCTCTCTGCTCAGCAGGAAGCCTGCTTCCTCCTCTCTCTCTCTGCCTGCCTCTCTGCCTATTTGTGATCTGTCTGTCAAATAAATAAATAAAATCTTAAAAAAAAAAAAAAGATATATACACAAAACATTCCAAAAACAGTAGATTCCACATTCTTTTCAAGTACACATGAAATGTACAATATGAGCAATAGAAACGATGTAAATTACAAGAAAAAAAACTGGAAAAAAAGCAAGTATGCGGAGGCTAAACAACATGTTACTAACAAAAGCAATAGATCAATGAAGAAATCAAAGAGGAAACCAAAAAAATATCTGGAGACAAATGGAAATACAACAGTTCAAATTCTATGGGACAAAGGACAGGGAGTTCTAAAAGGGAATTTTATACCCATATAGGTCTACCTCAAGAAACAAGAAAAATCTCAAATAAACAATATAACTTTATACCTACAGGAACCAGAAAAAAGAAAAAAGCTGTATATTGGTAGAAGGCAATAATAAAGCTTAAAATGGAAATCAATAAAACAGACTATTTAAAAAAATACAACAAACAGGGAACTAAGAGCTGGTTCTTTGAAAAGTAAAGCAAAAATTAAAATTAAACAAAACAAAACAAAACAAAAAAGACCCGGGGCGCTTGGGTGGCTCAGTGTATTGGGCCTCTGCCTTCAACTCAGGTCATGATCTCAGGGTCCTGGGATCGAGCCCCACTGGGGGGGGGGGGCTCTGCTCAGTGGGGAGCCTGCTTCCCTTCCTCTCTCTCTGCCTGCCTCTCTGCCTGCTTGTGATCTGTGTCTGTCAAATAAATAAATAAATAAGATCTTTAAAAAAAAAGCAAACCCTTAAACTAGATTAAGAAAAACAAAGAATGGAGCGCAAAAAAAATATAAAACCAGAAATGAAGAAGTAAAAACTGATATCACAGAAATACACAGGATTGTAATAGGCTACTACAAAAAATTATATGGCAACAAATTAAAAACCTAGAAGAAATGAATAAATTCCTAGCAATATGAACAGGAATAAATAAAAATTCTGAACAGACCATTACTAGTAACAAATAAAATCAGTAATCACAAAACTCAACAAAAGTCCAGGACAAGATGGTTTCACAGGAAAATTCCACCAAACAGTTAAGTAAGAGTCAACACCTATCCTTCTCAAACTATCCCAAAAAACAGAAGAGGAAGGAATACCTCCAAATTTGTTCTAAGAGGCTAATATTACCCTGACACCAAAACATAACAAAAAAACTTTTAAAAGTTCATTAAATGAATCACTCACCAAAATCAACTGCATTTCATCTCAGTGATGCAAAGACCATTCAATGCATACAAATTAACAGGATACATCACATTAGCAAAATGAAAGATAAAAATCATATGATTTTCTCAATAGATGCAGGAAAAAAATGGACAAAATTCAATCTCCTTTCATCATAAAAACTCAGAACAAAGTAGGTTTTGAGGGTACATAAATCAACATAATAAAGGCCATATACGACAAACCCACAGCTAAAAACATAGTCAATGGTGAAAATCTGAAAGTTATTCTTTAAAATGAAGAATAAGACAAGGACAGCCACTCTGTAACTTTCATTCAAACAACTATTAGAAGCCCTGGCTCTGGTAATCAGACAAAAAAAGACATTGAAATCAGTAAGGAAGAACACAGCCTGTCACTACATGCAGATGACCTGACACTATACGTAGAAAACTCTAAAGGCTCCACCAAAAAGCTATTAGAATAAATGAATTCAATAATTTTGTCGGATACAAAATTAATGTGCAGAAATCTGTTGTGTTTCTATATACTAAAAAAAAAAAAAATAGCAGAAAGAGGAATTAAGAAAACAATTCCATTTGCAATTACATTAAAAATAAATAAATAAATAAAATAGAAGCACCTGGATGCCTCAGTCAGTTAAGTGTCTGACTCTTGATTTTTGGCTCCAGTCATAATCTTATGGGCTGTAGGATCCAGCCCGACACTGGGCTCTACCCTCAGCAGGAAATCTGCTTCTCTCTTTCTCCTTCCCTCTGCCCCTCCCCCTGCTCACAGTCTCTCTCTCTTTCAAATAAGTAAGTAAATCTTAAAAAAAAAAAAAAAAAGGACAAAATACTTAGGAATAAATTTAACCGAAGGGGCAAAAGACTTCTTTGTACTCTGAAAATGATTAAGACCAAACTACTCCATGCTCATGGACTGTAAGAATTCTTATTGTAAAAATATCCTTACTGGGGAGGACATTGGGAAATGGAGAGAAGAAGTGAATTGGGGGAAATCGGAGGGGGAGACAAACCATGAGAGACTGTGGACTCAGAAACAAACTGAGGGTTTTGGAGGGGATGGGAGTGGGAGGTTGGATAAGCCTGGTGGTGGGTAATAAGGAGGGCATGTATTGCATGGAGCATTGCGTTTGGTGCATAAACAATGAATCTTGGAACACTGAAAAAACAAAATAAAATTTTTAAAAAGTGGGAAAAATAAACATCCTTGCTGGGATGCCTGGGTGGCTCAGTCATTTAAGTGTTTGCCTTCAGCTCAGGTCATGATCCTGGGATCCTGGAATAGAGCCCTGCATCAGACTCCCTGCTCAGCAAGAAGTCTGCCTTCTGCTTCTCTCCCTCCCTCTGCCTCAGCCCCCTCTCTGTGCTCACTCTCTCCCACAAAAAAGAAAAAAAAAGAAGAAAGAAAAATTTTTACTACCAAAAACTACCTACATATTCAATGCAAACTCTATCAAAATACCAACTGTATTTTTCAGAGAATTGAACAAATAATCCTAAACTTTGGATAGGACCACAAAAGACACCAAACAGCCAAAGCAACGTTGAGAAAGGAGAATGAAGCTGAAGGCATCAGAATACCAGATTTCAAAGTACACCACAAAGCTAAAGTAATCAAGACAATATGATATTGATACAAAAATACATCACCAAGATGAAAGAGAGCCCAGAAAAAAACAAACAAACCCATGTTTATATTGTCAACTAACCTACGGCAAGGGAGGCAAAATATATAATAGAAAAAAGACAATCTTTTTGATAAATAGTATTGGGATAAATAGTATTGGGACAGCTACATGTAAAAGAATAAAATGGGACCACTTTCTTATACTACATGCAAATATAAACTCAAAATGGATTAAAGATGTAGATATAAGACCTGAAACCATAAAACTCCTGGAAGAAAACAAGCAGTAAATTCTTAGACCTCGACCTCAGCAATATTTTTCTGAATCTGTATCTTTAGAAAACGAAGTAAAAGCAAAAATAAACTGGGACTACCATCAAACTGAAAAGCTTTTGCACAGTGAAAGAAACCATCAACAAAATAAAACAGCAACCCAGTTAATGGGAAAAGATATTTCCAAATGATGTCTCCAATAAGGGGTTAATATTCAAAACATGTAAGAAAACCTCCTGCAACTCAGCAACTCCCCCCCAAAATAATGCAATTAAAAAATGGGTGAAGCAAAACAAACTGAGGGTTGCCAGGGAGAGGGGGTGAGGGAGAAGGGGTTGGGTTATGGACACTGGGGAAGGTATGTGCTATGGTGAGTGCTATGAAGTGTAAACCTGGCGATTCACAGACCTGTACCCATGAGGCTACTAATACATTACATGTTAATTTAAAAATTTAAAAATTTTATAAAAACATTTAAAAAAATGGGTGAAGGACATGAATAGAAGTTTTTCCAAAGAAGACGTCCAAATGGGGGAAAAAAAAACATGCAGATGGCCAAGAGACACATGAAAAGATACTGAAAATAATAATCATCAGGAAAATGCAAATCAAAACCACAATGAGATATCACCTCACACTGGTGAGAATGGCTAGTATCAAAAACAAAACAAAACAGAACAACAAAAAAAAAAGGTGTTGGTGAGGATGTGGAGAAAAGGGAACCCTTATGCACTGTAGGTACAAATGTCAATTAGTCCAATCACTGTAGAAAATAGTATGGAGGTTCATCCAAAAATTAAAAGTTAAGAAATCGTATGATCCAGTAATCCCACTACTAGGCGTTTACATGAAGAAAACAAAAACACTGACTAAAAAAGACATACGCACTCCTATGTTTATTGCAGCATTACTTACAATTGTCAAGATATGGAAACAACCTGAGTTTCCATGAATATAAAAGATGTGGTACATACACACAACGGACTATTACTCAGCCATAAATAATGAAATCTTGCCATTCACAACAACATGGATAGCCTACAGGATATTATGCTAAGTGAAATAAGTCAAAGAAAGACAAATATCACTTGATTTCACTTACATAGGAAATCTAATAAAACAAAACAAATTTAAAAAATCAGAAGCAAACTCCTAATTACATAGAACAAACTAGTGACTGCCAGAGGTGTGGGGGATGGGGGAAAAAGGTGAAATAGATGAAGAGGATCAAGAGGTACAAATTCCCAATTATAAACTAAATAGGTCATTGGGATGTAAAATATGGTATAGGGAATATAGCCAATAATACTGCAATGACTTTATATAGCAACAGAGAGTAACTACACTTACAGTGATTAGCATTTGATAAGTATATGATTGCTAAATCACTACGTTGTATACTTGAAACTACTACAATACTGTATGTCAACTAAACTTTAATTAAAACTCTTTTAATTAAATTACAACATATTTTTTTAAACTGGGAGATGGCTATTTAAACTTCTAAACAGAAGCCAAAACAGAGAATGAAGGAACATTAAGAAACAGAGGAACATATTTCAAACAAAGAAACAAAATCTCTAAAACAGATCTTAATGAAATGGAGATAACAGATTTAAATGATTGAGTTCAAAATAATGGCCATAACAATGCTCAAAATAATGGTCATAACAATGATCATAACAATGCATTTCTCTGCTGACCTCAAGGTGGTCAGCAGAGAAATGCATAAACAAAATGAGAACTCCAACAAAGAAAAAACTTAGAAAGTACCAAACAGAAATAACAGAGTTGAACAGCATAATAACTTCACTGAAAAATTCAACAGAGCAACAGAAGACTAGATCAAGTAGAAGAAAAGATCACTGGGCTCAAAGACAAAGCAATGGAATTCAACGAATTAAAAGAGCAGGTTTAAAAAAAAAAAAAAAGAAAACAACAGACTATTAAGGGACATACAGGTCAACATTAGCTAAACCAACCATACCCATGATAGTAGTCCCAAGCTTATTCAAAGAAATAATGACTGAGAACTTTGTTAACAAGAAAAAAGAAACAGACTCACATTCAGGAAACTCATAAAGCATCAAATAAGATGAATATAAAAATACAAACACCAAGACACAACATAATGAAACTGTCAAAGTTAAAGACAAAGAGAGACTTTTAAAAACAGAAAGAGAAACACAACTTGTTACTGACAAAAGAACCACCAGAAGACTATCAGCAGATTTTTTTCAGCAGATGGCCTGCAGGCCAGAAGAGAGTAGCACAGTATGTTTAAAGTGCTAATAGAAAAAGACCTACCAACCAAGAATACTCTTATCAGCAAAGCTGTCCTTCAGAATTAAAGAAAGATGGAATTTTCTGAACAAAGTTTACAGAGTTTGTTACCACTAAACCAGCCTTACCAAAAATGTGAAAGGGAATTCTTCAAACTGAAATGAAAAAAATACTAGTAACAAGAAAACATACTAAAGTATAAAACTCACTAGGAAAGAGAAATATATAAATAAAGTCAGAATATTCAAATTAAATGGTCGTGGGTAATCATAATTCTCTTATGGAAGAAATATGATTATATTACTATAATAATTTGGTAAAAAACATAGAATGATAAATTGCAAATTGTGACATCAAAAAACTGTGGGGGTGCCTGTCTGGCTCAGTCAGGGAAGCGTGAGACTCTTGATCTCAGGGTTGTGGGTTCAAGTCTCACACTGGGTGTAAATATTACTTAAAAGTAAAGTCTCAAACACACACACACTCACAAATATGGAAGTGGGAGAACTTTGATATACATCTGAAGTTTGTTATTATCAGCTTAAAACAGACTGTTATATTTTATGTAAGTCTTGTGATAAACACAAAGTAAAAACCTATAGAGAAAAATAAAGAGAAAGGAATCAAAGTATACCACACAGAAAATGCCAAACCACAAAGCAATAGAGTAAGAGAGAAAAAAGAGAATAGAGGAATTAAACTAGCAAAAAACACTTAACAAAATGACAACAGTTAAGTCCATAACTATCAATAATATATATATATAACTATATATATATATATATATAGTTCTAAAAGATTTTATTTATATTAAGAACTGAAGTAAGAAGCAGCAATAGAATAAAAGAATAAGACTTCAATATCCCACATTCAACAAAAGACTGATAATTATGATACTCTGATATACAAGAAAAGTATATTTGTATACTTGGTATACAATATATTTGGCCTTCATCCCCAATCTCCAATCTTGGCACATAGCTCCTAAAACCCTTAGAATTTCCTAAAGAGAGCAAAATTTAAAAATAAATAGATAGAAAGAAAGAAAGGAAGGGGGGGGCTCTTTTGTTATGATAATGAAACGGTTTTTTGGAACACACCTGAGGATAGGGACTAGCTTCCAGGAGAACCAACCATGTGATTGGAGAATTGGAAATTTCAGTCCCACCCCCTTAACTTCCTGGAGGGAAAAGGAACTAGAGGTTAATCAATCAATAATAACGAGTGACTTAATCAACCACACGTATATAATGAAGCATCCATAAAAACCAAAGAGACTGAGATTGGAGAGCTTTCAGGTTGGTGAACACATGGAGATTTGGGAGAGTGGCACTCTTGAAGAAACCATGGAAATTCCATGCTCTTTCTCCATATTTGCCACAAGTAATTCTTCTGTCTGGCTATTCCTGAACTATATCCATTTAAAATAAAACTACAATCAAGTAGGTAAAATATTTCTCTGAGTTCAGTGAGCTCCTCTAATAATTGAACCCAAGGAGGGTCTCAATGGAATCTCCAATCTACAGCTGTTGGTCAGAAGCACAGGTGACAACCAGGACTTGAAACTGGTGACTGAAGTAAGGGGCAGGAACAGTTTTGTAGAAATCTAACATTATCTCCAGCTAGATACTGTCATGAAAGAGTTTAATTTTATGACACTAACTACAGGACACCAACCTGGTTTTGGAGAATTGCTTGGGGGAGGAGGGTAGGGAGGACAGATACATCAAAATCAGATATAAAATCACTAAGAAAATATTGGCCTTAAACTATACATTAGATGAGATGAATTTAATAGGCAGAACATATTACAGAACATTCTATTCAACAGTGACAAAATTTACAGCCCGCATAGATTATTCTCTAGGGCAGATCATGTGTTAATAAACAGAATAAGTCTTAAATCTAAGAAGACTGAAATCATATCAAGGATCTCTTCCAACTACAATAGCATAAAATTAGAAATCACAGGGTACCTGAGTGGTTCAGTCGGTTAACATCCAACTCTAAGTTTCAGCTTGTAGTGATCTCAGGGTCATGAGATCTAGCCCTCCCCCACCTCATCAGGGTCCACGTGCAGCCTGGAACCTACTTGGGATTCTCTCTCCCTTTCTTTCTGCCCCTCTCCCTGTTCATGCATATTCTCTAAATAAATAAATGAATAAAATCTTTTTTTAAAATTAATTAATTAATTTAAAAAGCTAAAATCACTTCCAAGTGGAAAACACATTTATGAGGAAACAACATCCTCCTGAACAACCAATAGGTCAAACAACAAACTGAAAACAAATAAAAACATATCTTGAGACAAATGAGAATGAAAACACAACATAAGAAACTTATGGGATGCAGCAAAAGCAGTTCTTGATAGCAATAAATGCTCATATTAAGAAAAAGAGAAAGAGCTCAAGAAAACCACCTAACTTTATACCTCAAGGAGCCAAAACAAAACAAAAACAAACTAAGCACAAACTTAGCAGAAACAAGTCGATAGCACAGAGAGTGAAAATAGGTTAAATAGATACTAAAAAGACAACAGAAACGATCAATGGAAATAAAAGTTGAGTTTTTGAAAAGATAAAATTAGCAAACCATTAGCTACATTTATGCAAAAAAAAAAAAAAAAAGATAAATGAAATAAAAAATGGGGGGGGGGCGCCTGGGTGGCTCAGTGGGTTAAAGCCTCTGCCTTCGGTTCAGGTCATGATCCCAGGGTCCTGGGATCGAGCCCCACATTGGGCTCTCTGCTCAGCAGGGAGCCTGTTTCCTCCTCCTCTCTCTGCCTGCCTCTCTGCCTACTTGTGATCTCTGTCAAATAAATAAATAAAATCTTTTTTAAAAAATTAAAAATGGAAGAAAAAACATTACAACTGACATAATACAAATAAAAAGCATCATAAGAAGCTACCATGAACAGTTATAAACCACAAATTGGACAAATGAAAAGAAATGGATAATTTCTTGAAACACACAATCTACCAAAACTGAATAATGAAAAAACAGAAAATCATAACAGACGAATACTACTAAGGAGACTGAATCAGTATTCAAAAATCAACCAATAGAGAATAAAGACTAGATGGCTATACTGGTGAATTCTATAAAACATTTAAAAAATAACTAGTATCACTCCCAAGCTTTTCCAAAAAACAGAAAAAGGAGAAAACACTTCTCAACTCATTTTACTAGACTAGCACTACCCTGATACAAAAACCAGACAAATACATACAAGGAAGGAAAACTACAGGCCAATATACCTGTTGAACATGAATGCAAAAATCTTCAACATAGTATCAGCAAGCCAAATTTAATATAATGGCAAAAATATCCTTCACTATGATTAAGCTGGATTCATTCCAGGGATGCAATGATGGTTTACCACATGCAAATCAATGTGATAAACTACATTAACAAAAAGAAACTTAAAAATCATACAATCATTTCAATAGCTACAGAAAAGCGCATTTGCCAAAATTCAACATCCTTTCATCATAAAAACTCTAACAAAGTGAGTACAGAAAGAACATGCCTCAACATAATAAAGGCCATAGATGACAAGCCTATAGCTAATCTCACATTCAACGGTGAAACACTGAAACCTTTTCCTTCATGATCAGAAACAAGGGTCCTCACTCGCATCACTTTCATTCAACATAGCAAGGAAGTCCTAGCCAATCAGGAACAAAAAAGAAATAAAGAATATCCAAAACAAAAAAGAGCAAGTAAAATTGTATTTATTTTCAGATAACATGATATACATACAGAAAACTTCCCACCTCCCCCCAAAAAAACCTGTTAAAATAAACAAATTCAGTAATTACAGTACATAATAGCAATATACAAAAATCAGTTGTTTCTATATACTAACAACAATCTATCAAAAAGAGAAATTAAGAGAATCCTACTTACAATAGCAGCAAAAAAAGACTTCGAATAAATTTAACTAGGGAGATGAAACACCTGTATACTGAAAACTATATGATATTGACAAAAGAAACTGAAGGATACACAAATAATGGTGAGAAGTTTCATGCTTATGGAATGGAAGAATCAATACTGTTAAAATGTCCATACTATTCAAAACATCTACAGATTCAATGTAATCCCCATCAAAATTCCAATAGAATTTCTCACAGAAATAGAACAAACAATTCTAAAATTTGTATGGGACCACAAAAGGCCTCAAATAGCCAAGGTAATCTTGAGAAAAAAAGAACAAAGCTGAAGTCATTACACTTGATTCAAACTGTACAGATCTTCCTTGACTTACAACAGGATTACATTCTGATAATGACATCCTAAGCCAAAAATATTGTAGTTGAAAATGCATTTAATACACCTAACCTACCAAATTTTATAGCTTAGCCTAGTCGACCTGAAGCATACTCAGAATACTTCACATTAGCGTACAGCTGGGAAAATAATCCAACACAAAGCCTATTTTACAATAAAGGGCTGCATATCTCAGGTAACTTATCATGTGCTCTATTAAACGTGCACAACAGAATGGCTGTATGGGTACAGAATGGCTATCTGTGTATCACTGTTTACCGCCTTAATTGCTTGGCTGACTGGGAGCTACAACATGCTACCATTATCTAGCATCCTGAGAGGGTATCATACTATGTATCACTAGCCCAAAATTCAAAGTATGGTTTCTACTGAATGCATACCACTTTTGCATCATTGTAAAGTCAAAAAAAATCTTAAGCCAAGCCATCATCAGTCAGAGACTATCTATATTACAAACCTATGGTTTGTATCAAATGGTATGGTATTGGTATAAATGTAGACATACAGACTGAGATTCTGGGACAAAATACCCTAGCATGCATATATAGTCACTTAATTTATGACAAAAGAACCAAGAAAACATAACGGTGAAAGGCCAATAAATTGTCCTAAAATAAATGGTAAGGAAAACTGGGTGGTCACATGCAAATGAAGGAAATGAAAGTGGACCCCTATCTTACATCATACACAAAAATACAGTCAAAATGAAGTTAAAGACTTGAACATCAGACCTGAAAACATAAAAGTGCTAGAAGAAAACACAGGGGTTAAGCTCATTAACATTGGCCTTGGCAATAGATTGGTTTTAATTCAAAACCAATTTTGTTTTTTAATCCAAAAATGGATTAAACAAAAAACAAAGATAACAAAAGGAAAAATAAATAGAACTCTATTAAACAGAAAAGCTTCTGCACAGCAAAAGAAATCATCAATAAAATGAAAAGGCAACCTAAGGAAGGGGAGTAAACATTTACAAACGTTATATCTGATTAAGTGTAAATAGACACAATCTATAAGGAACTCATTCTACTCAATTACACAAAAAAGAAAACGTTAACTCAATTTAAAAAGAGGCATGTGTCGTGGACAGCGTAGCAGGACCCTTAGCTCGCTTCATCCCACAGATACAACTAGATAACACCCACATCAATGTAAATAACCCAGAAAATGATGCAAGACTAGCAGAACAGGCTCTCAACAGTTAAATGTAGAAAAGAGGGCCACATTGAAGAGTAGGAAGGGCAGAGATGATGGAGTCCAGAGCTAAATGGACCTGTGGGACTGTGCCTAGAAGGAGGAACACAGCCCATAAGAAGAGGAGAGAGGAAATGAACCCAAACCAGGCACCCCAGGCATGAGGGACCCACACTGAGACAAAGAATCCCTAAATATTTGGGTTTGAAAACAAGAGGGGCATAGTTTCATGAGTTCTTACCATCAGGGGGTGCTTAACATATACAACTTTCAAAATGAATTGGCTCAGCTCTGGGAAAGCCAGGAGGGCAAGAGGAAACTGAGTCCCCACCCTTAAAGACACAGTACAACAGCCCAGTGATGATGCAGCATAGAAGAAGCAGTTTGAAAAAAATACCTGAGGTATATGGGAGGGAGATTTGTTCACTAACCTCAGTGTACGCTGCAGGAATGGGACTCATTGGGAGATTTTTCTGGAAACAAACGATCTGGCAGGTGCCATTTCCCTCCCCAACACTGCAGCCTAGACCCTCAGACATTCACAGGAACCAAGAGTGCCAACACTAGCTACCTACCTTGCCAACAGCATATATGCCCCTGAATTCTCCTGCCCAATTAGCCCTCCAATACACCCTTGGCCAGACCCCTCCAAAGTGGTGCCACAAGCCTGGCAGTGTGCAAGCAGCCCCAAGAAGGGCCAGTACGACTCCAAAGTGACTCCTCTCTCAGGGAGAGGCAAAGATAACCACACACACCAGTCAGATTACAGCCCCAGCAATAAGCTGGAAACAGCCATCTGGTCTGACAGGCTCTGCCTACCAACAAAAGCTTCTCCAGGGACAACACAGGAAAGCACCCTGCAGTTCAGTGCTACTGCATCTCTGGAAAATGCCTAGTCTGACTCAAATCAAAGCTAAGGCAACTCCAGACAGGCCCACTAAAAACACACAGACCTAACCTACCTACAATAGGCAAAGAGAGCCATTTCACATGACTGGACTGAATGAAACATTGGCTCAACCACAACAGCAGGGGATACACACACACACAGGAGACATCCCTGAAGTACCAGGTTCTGCTAAACAGGGAATGCTGCACTGCAGAGCATTACAAAAACCTTTTTTTCATAATGCTACTACCTTCGAGAGCAGGAGATGTATCTTATTTCCTAACACACAGAAACAGATACAAGGAGTTAGACAAAATGAGAAGACAGAGGAATATGTCCCAAATTAAAGAACAGGACAAAAATCACAGCCAGAAAGCTAAATTAAGCACATAATATGCTTGAAAGAGAATTTAAAGTAATGGTCATAAAGATACTCACTAGATTTGAGAAAGGAGTGGAGGACCTCAGTGAGACTCTTAACAAAAAGAAAACATAAAAAAGTGCCTGGGTGGCTCAATCATTTAAGCACTGGCCTGTGGCTCAGGTCATGATCCCAGGGTCCTGGGATTGAGTCCTGCATTGGACTCCCTGTTCAGCAGGGAGCCTGCTTCTCCCTCTGCCTGCTGGCCCCACTTCTTGTACACATGCACTCTCTCTCCCTGTCAAATAAATAAAGTCTTTCAGGGTGCCTGGGTGGCTCAGTTGGTTGAGCAACTGCCTTCAGCTCAGTTCATGATCCTGGTAGAGTCCCAGGACTGAGTCCCACAGTAGGTTCCCTGCTCAGCAGGGGGGCTGCTCTTCCCTCTGACCTTACCCCTCTCATGCTCAATCTCTCTCATTCTCATTCTCTCAAATAAATAAATAAAAAGATAAATAAGCTTAAAAAAAAAAAAAGAAGAAAACATAAAAACCAATCAGGTATGAAAAAAATCAGTAACTAAAAATTAAAAATACACTAAATGGAATAAACAATAAACTAGAGGGAAGAGAAGGACACTGCTTTTAATGGAAAGCAATCAAGCTGAATAGGAGAGAAGAAAAAAAATAATGAAAACAGACTGTGAGAACTCAGAAACACCATCAAGTGTAAGAACATTTGCATAACAGGGATACCAGAAAGAGAAGACAAAGAAAAGATTGCAGAGAATTTATTTAAGAAATGATAACTGAAAACTTCCCAAATTTGGGAAAGGAAACAGAAATTCAGAGGCACAGAGAGACCCCAATAAAATCAACCCAAGGAGGTCCACACCAAGACATAGAGCAATTAAAATTATAAAAACTAGTGATATAAAGGCAATTTTAAAAGCAGCAAGAGAAAAGAAAACAAGTGCATACAAGGGAAATCCCATAAGGTTATCAGCTATTTTCAAGCAGAAACTTCACAAGCTTGAAGGCAATAATAGGACATATTCAACATACTGAAATAAAAAACCTACAGGCAAGAATATTCTTTTTTTAATTTTTTTTAAAATATTTTATTTATTTATTTGACAGACAGAGATCACAAGTAGGCAGAGAGGCAGGCAGAGAGAGAGAGAGAGGGAAGCAGGCTCCCTGCTGAGCAGAGAGTCCGATGCGGGACTCGATCCCAGGACCCTGAGATCATGACCTGAGCCGAAGGCAGCGGCTTAACCCACTGAGCCACCCAGGCGCCCCAGGCAAGAATATTCTATCCAGCAAGGCTATCATCCAGACTAGAGGGAGAACTAAACACTGCTTCCCAGAAAAACAGAAGTTAAAGGAATTTATGACCATTATACCAGCTCTAAGAGAAATGCTAAGGGGATTCTTTGAATGGAAAGGAAAGACCATAAGCAGTAGTAAGAAAAGTACAAACACAAAAATTAAACATTTATAAAGACCAGTCAAGGGATTCCAAAATAGAAGGATATAAAAGTATGACACCCAATACCTAAAATGTGAGGGGGAGAGGAGTAAAGAATGGGTTCAAATTTAAGTGACAATCAACTTAATACAGATAGCTATACATATACATTGCTAAACAGATTGGAAGATGTTATATAAAAACCTAATGGTGGAACACCTGGGTAGCTCAGCTGGTTGGGCATCCAACTCTTGGTTTCAGCTCAGGTCATGGTCTAAGGGTCATAGGATCAACCCCCACATTGGGCTGACTATGTACATGGTACAGAGTTTGATTGGGATTCTTTCCCTCTTCCTCTAACTTCCCCTCTGCATCTCCCCCTCAGCCATTAGCACATGCACACTAACTCTAAAATAAAATCTTTTTTTTTTTTAAGATTTTCTTTTATTTGACAGAGATCACAAGTAGGCAGAGAGGCAGGCAGAGAGAGGAGGAAGCAGGCTCCCTGCTGAGCAGAGTGCCTGAGGCAAGCCTTGATCACAGGACCCTGGGATCATGACCCGAACCAAAGGCAGAGGCTTTAACCCAATGAGCCACCCAGGTGCCCCTCTAAAATAAATAAAATCTTAAAAAAAAAAAAAACTAAGGATAACCAGAAATCAAAAACTAGTAATACATATGCAAAAACTAAAGAAAAAGTAACCCAAGGATATCACTAAAAAAGTCAGCAAACCATGAGAAAAAGAGAGCAAGAGAAAGAACAAGGAACTAGAAAACAACCATAAAACAAGTAACAAAATGGCAGTAAGTACATACCGGTCAATAATTACTTTGAGTGTAACTACACTAAATGCTCCAATCAAAAGATATAGGGTGACAAAATAGGTTTAAAAAGCAGGACCCATCTATATGCTACCTACAACATGCTCATTTCAGACCTAAAGACACATGTAAATTAAAAGTGAAGGAATGGAGAAGGATTTATCATCCAAATGGAATTGAAAAGAAAGCTGGGGTAGCAACACTTACATCGGGGGGGAAAAAAAAGACTTGAAAACAAAGACTGTAACAAGACACAAAGAGGAACACTATAGAATCATAAAGGGAACAATCCATTAAAAAAAAAAAAAACTGTAAATATTTATGGGAGCACCGAAATACATACAGCAGTTAATAACAAACACAAAGAAAGCAACTGATCATAATACAATAATGGTAGGGGACTTTAACAACCCACTTACATCAATGCATACATCATCCAAAGAGAAAATCAACAGGGAAAGAGTGGCTTTAAATGACACACTGGACCAGATGGATCTAAGATATATTCAGAACATAAACAGCAAAATGTACCTTTTTTTCAAGTGCACATAGAATACTCTCTAGAAGAGATCACATGTTAGGCCACAGAATAAGTCTCAACAAATTCAAAAAAATCTCAGTCATTCCATGTATCTCTTCTGACCACAACACTAAGAAACTAGAAATCAACCAGAAGAATAAACAAAGAAATCAAAGAAAGCCAAGAAATAACAAATGAGGGGCGCCTGGGTGGCTCAGTGGGTTAAGCCACTGCCTTCGGCTCGGGTCATGATCTCAAGGTCCTGGGATCGAGTCCCGCATCGGACTCTCTGCTCAGCAGGGAGCCTGCTTCCCTTCCTCTCTCTCTGCCTGCCTCTCTGCTTACTTGTGATCTCTCTCTGTCAAATAAATAAATAAAATCTTTAAAAAAAAATAACAAATGAAAATGAAAACACAACAGCCCAATATCTTTGAGATACAGAAAAAGTTTTCTATGAGAAAAATTTATAGCAATATAGACTTACCTCAAGAAGCAAGAAAAATCTAAAATAAACAACCTAACTTTACACCTAAAAGAGCAAGAAAAAGAAAAAACAAAACCCAAAAACAGTAGAAGAAAATAATAAGACTAGAGCAGAAAGAAAAAAAAAGATTACAGCAGAAATAAAATAGGAACTAAAACAAAATCAGTATAACAGTTCAATGAAACCAGGAGTTGCTTCTTTGAAAAGATAAAAAATTGATTAACCTTCAGTCAGTCTCATCAAAAAATTAGGGGAAAAGAATGTTAAAGAAAAAGAGAAAAGCGTCAAAATCAGAAATGAAAGAGAAGTAAAAACCAGCACCATAGAAATACAAAGAATTAGGGGTGCCTGGGTGGTGCATTCAGTTAAGCATCTGACTCTTGGTTTTGGCTTAGGTTGTGATCTCAGGGTCATGAGATCAAGTCCCATGTCAGGTTCCACGCTCACCATCGAGTCTGCTTGAGATTCTCTCTTCCCCTGCACCTCCCACTTGTGTGTGCATTCTCTATCTCAAATAAATAAGTCTTTAAAGGAAAAAAAGGAAACTGGCTTACCTAGGTGGTACAGCTGTCATGTCTACAACCCTTGGTTTCAGCTCAAGTCATGATCTTGTAGTCAGGGGATCAAGCCCCACGTGGGGTCCTCACTCAGCAAAGAGTCTGCTTCAGATTCTTTCTCCCTCTCCCTCCTCCTCCCCCTTTGTTCTCCCAGCTCATTCTAACTCTCTCTCTCTCTCTACATATGGAAAATTCTTTGAAAAAAATATAAAGGATTATAAGAGAATATTTTGAAAAATTATATGCCAACAAATTGGGATTACCTAAGGAAATGAATAAATTCCTAGAACATATAACTTCCCAAACCTGAATCAGGAACAAATAGAAAATTGAACAGACAAATTTTACCAGCAATGAAACTGAATCAGTAGGGAGCCTGTGTGGCTCAGTCATTAAGCATCTGCCCTCAGCTCATGTTATGATTCCAGGGTCCTCGGATCAAGCTCCATATTGGGCTCCTTGCTCAGTGGAGAGCCTGCTTCTTCTTCCTCTGCCTGCCGCTCTGCTTACTTGTGCTATCTTTCTTCAAATAAATAATATTTAAAAAAAGAAAAAAGAAATCGAATCAGTAATCAAAAAACTCCCAACAAACAAAAGTCCAGGACCAGATGGCTTCACAGGTCAATTCTACCAAATATTTTAAGAAGAGTTATTTCCTATCATTCTCAAACTTTTCCAAAAAAGTAGAAAAGGAAAGCTTCAAAATTCATTCTATGAGGTCAACTTTACCCTATCCCAAAACCAGATAAAGACAGTACCAAAAAGAGAGAACTAAGGCAGTATCTTTGATGAACACAGCTACAAAAATCCTTATCAAAATGTCAGTAGACAATACAACAATACATTAAGAAAAAAAGTTTATCACAATCAGGAGAGATTTATTCCTGGAATGCAAGGGTGGTTCAGTATTTGTAAATCAATCAACATCACAAATCACATCAACAAGTGAAAGGCTAAAACCATATGATTATTTCAATTAAGGAAAGGGAATAAAAGGCATCCAAACTAGTATGGATTTTTATATTTGCAGGTTTTCTATATGTAGAAAACCTAAAGACTCCACCAAAAAACTGCTAGAACAGACAAATGAATTCAGCATGATCACAGGATACAATGTCAGCATACAGTTGTGTGCTGCATTTCTATACACAAATAACAAAGCAGCAGAAAGAGAAATTAAGAAAAGAACTCCATTTATAATTGTACCAAAAATAATAAGATACCTAGGAATAAACCTAGCCAAAAAAGGTGAAAGACCTATACTCTGATAACTAAAACATTGATAAAAAAAAATTGAAGATGACACAAAGGAAAAAGATTCCATCTCCTGGATTAGAAGAACAAACACTGCCTACTACCCAAAGCAATATATAGATCTAATGAAATCCCTACCTAAATACCAATAGCATTTTTCACAGAATAGAACAAATAATCCTAAAATTTGTATGGAACTACAAAACACCCTGAACAGCCAAAGCAATCCTGAAAAAGAAAACAAAAATGGAGATATCACAATCCCAGATTTCAAGGTAGACCACAAAGCTGTAGTAATCAAAACAGTATGGTACTGGCACAAAAAGAGAAACACAGATAAACAACACAGAACACAGACCACAACAGCAAGTCCAGAAACACAGGCCACAACAGCAAGTTCAGAAAACAAACCCACACTGATATGGCAAATTAATCTAGGAAAGAGGAACAAGAACATGCAATAGGAAAAAGTCAATCTCTTCAACAAATTGTGTTGGTTAAACTAGATAGCATGATGCAAAAGAATTCAACTGGACCACTTTCTTACACATTCACAAAAATAAACTCAGAATGGAGTACAGATCTACATGTGAGACCTGAAACCATAAAAATTCCAGAAGAAAGCTCAGGCAGTAATTTCTCTGACATCAGCAATAACAACATTTTTCTAGATAAGTCTACTGGGCAACGGAAACAAAAGCAAAAATAAACTACTGGAATTATATCAAAATTAAAAATTTCTGCACAATAAAGGAAACAATTAGCAAAACTAAAAGATAACCTACTAAATGGGAGATATCTGCAAATTGTATATCTGATAAAGGATTTGTATCCAAAATATATAAAGACCCCCCCAAAAAATTAACCTAATTTAAAAACAGGCAGAAGACATTTCTCTAAAGAAAACATACAGATGGGCAACAGACACATGAAAAGATGCTCAACATCACTGATCATCAGGGAAATGCAAATAAAAATTACAGTATCACCTCACACCTGTCAGAATGGCTAAAATCCAAAACACAAGAAATGACAAGAGTTGACACGGATATGGAGAAAAAGGAACCCTCTTGCACCATGGGTGGGAATGCAAACTGGTACAGCCACTGTGGAAAACAGTATGGAGTTTCCTCAAAAAGTTAAAATTAGAACTACTTTATGATCCAGCAATCACACTACCGGGTATTTACCCCCCAAAATACAAAAACACTAATTCAAAGAGATACATGCATGTTTATATCAGCATTATTAACAATAGCCAAATTATGGAAGCAGCCAAAGAGTCCATCAACAGATGAATGGATAAAAAAGAGGTGGTATGAACCATCTCATTGGTCAGAATGGTTAGAACTAACAACTTAGGAAACAACAGATGTTGGTGAGGATATGGAGAAAGGAGAACCCTCTTACACTGTTGATGGGAATGCAAACTGGTGCAGCCACTCTGGAAAACAGTATGCAGGCTCCTCAAAAAGTTAAAAATAGGGATACCTTAAAACCCAGCAATTGCACTACTAGGTATTTATCCAAAGGATAAAACATGATTCCAAGGGGGCACATGTACCCCAATGTTTATAGCACCAATGTCCACAACAAACTATGGAAAGCACCCTGATGTCCATCAACAGACTGATGGATAAAGAAGATGTGATACACACACACACACACACACACACACACACACACACAGAGAGAGGAATATTACTTGGCCATCAAAAAGAATGTAATCTTACCATCTTCAATGACACAGATGGAACTAAAGGGTATTATGTCAAGTGAAATCAGTCAGTCAGACAAAGACAAATACCTTAGGATTTCACTCAAGTGGAATTTAAAAAACAAAACAGATGAACATAACAGAAGAGAAGGAAAAAATAAAAGATGAAAATAAGAGAGGAAGGCAACCCTGACACTGAACTCTAAGAAACAAACTGAGGGTTGCTGGAAGAGAGGCTGGTGGGGGGGAAGGGATATTTGGATAATGTGCATTAAAGTGGGCACTTGATGTAATGAGCACTGGGTGTTATATGCAAATGATGAATCACTAACATCTATCCCTGAAACTAATAATACAGTATATGTTAACTAAATTGAAATGAAATAAAATAAATTTTAAAAAGAGATGGACTGTATATACAATAGAATATGATATAATCAAAAAATAATGAAATATTGCTATCTGCAATGACATGGGTTCTTCTAGAGAGTATAATGCTAAGTAAAATAATCAGTCATAGAAAGATAAATACCATATGATTCCACTTATGTGTGGAATTTAAGAAACAAAGAAACAAAATCAAAAACAGTCTCTTAACTATAAAGAACTGATGGTTGCTAGGGAAAGTAAAACAGGTGAAAGGGATTAAGTGCACACTACCATGATGAGCACAGAGTAATGTATAGAACTGCTGAATCACTGTATTGTACACCTACATTAATATAACATTAATTTATACTGGAATTAAAACTTTAAAATCATAAGGGTGCCTGGCTGTCTTAGTCAGTAAAGGATGCGACTCCTGATCTTGAGGTCATGAGTTCAAGAGGCCTGTGTCAGACATGGAGCCTACTCAAAATAAAAAATAAATAAATTTTTTAAAACATAGGCAAAAAACATAAATAGACACTTTTCCAAAGAAGACACACAAATGGCTAACAAATGGATGAAAGGTATTCAACAACATAATCATCAGGGAAATGCAAATCAAAACCACAATGATATATCACCTTAAACCTCGAAGAATCTTATCAAAGAGAAAAGTAATCATAAATGGTGGGGAAGAAGCAGAGAAAAGGGAACTCTTCTGCACTGTTGGTGGGAATGTAAATTGGTACAGCCACTATGGAAAGCATATGGATTTCCCTCAAAAATTTAGACATAGAACTACTATATAATCCAGCAATACCGCTTCTGAGTACATATCCAAAGCGAATTCAATGTTTCAAAGAGAGTTCTACTCCCATGTTCACAGCACCATTATTTACAATACCCAAGATATGAAAGCAACCTAAGTATCTGTCAGTAGAGGAACAGATCAAGAAAATATGATGTATTGTGTGTAAATGTGTGTGTACACACACACAATGGACTATTCGCCTTTAGAAAGAAAAAACATCAAAACCACCTTTGTGGTAACATTAGAGGGCATAATGATAAATTAAGTCAGACAGAAAAATATCTCACAGTATCACTTATACGGGAATCTTTTTAAAAGTCAACTTCATAGAAAAAGAGAATAGAAAAGTGACAGATGGAGGAGGTCTGGGGAAACAGGGAAATATTTTTTTTAAAGGTTACAGTTTTTTTCAGATGAATGAGGTGAAGGATCTAATGTATAACAGGGTAGCTATAATTGATAATATTATAATATATAATTGAAATTTACTGAGAGTAGATTTTAAATGGCCTCACCCAAAGAAATTATATGTGTGGTGATGGATGTGGTAACTTGATGATGAGAATCCCTTCACAATGTATACATATATCAAATCATCAGGTTGTTTACTCTAAATATCTTATAATTGGTCACTTTCACCTCAATAAAGCTAGAAAAAAATAAGATAGCAAAGGGAAAACATAACCCCTAAATAAAGGGGGAACTAGAATTTTACATCTGACAAAGAAAAATGTGCACTTAATTAAGACAGTTTGCCATCGGGCGCCTGTGGCTCAGTGGGTTAAGCCGCTGCCTTCGGCTCAGGTCATGATCTCAGGGTCCTGGGATCGAGTCCCGCATCGGGCTCTCTGCTCAGCAGGGAGTCTGCTTCCTCCTCTCTCTCTCTGCCTGCCTCTCTGCCTACTTGTAATCTCTCTCTGTCAAATAAATAAAAAAATAATCTTAAAAAAAAAAAAAGACAGTTTGTCATTATGTAATATGAATCCCTAGAAGTCATTTGTTACTTTGACAACTGAAATATTAAGTATGTAGCTAACTATCACAATTATATTTTAGAATTTCTGAGATTTTATTCAAATGTTCCCCAATACATTTCACTACACTGGAATCCCAATAAACACAGCTCTGGTTATCACTTAGGGACATGACTTCCATAGTCTGTCTCCAACTCAGATTTCAACCTGATTTTCATTCTTCTACTACATGTATTTTAACACCCAACCAAATTAAGGTATATGTTTCTATTCTCCTTATATGGACACCTCTCTCACCACACTTCTGTATTCAAAACTTTCAATATCTTCAAGGCCCTAATCATAGGGAAGTGTCTTCATGAAATTTATACACACTTTATAAAAAATAATTTCAAGATTTTGTTTAAATTTTTCCTTTAAATTTAAATCATTAGATAATTAAAATCTTTTAAAAATAAATAAATAAATTACCAGATAATTAGAGGTGTGGAAGTAGGAATGAGGCTAATCTTTTTTTTTTTTAGTAAAGATTTTATTTATTTACTTGACAGAGATCACAAGTAGGCAGAGAGGCAGGCAGAGAGAGAGAGGAGGAAGCAGGATCCCCACAGATCAGAGAGCCTGACGCAGGGCTCCATCCCAGGACCCTGAGATCATGACTTGAGCTGAAGACAGAGGCTTTAACCCACTGAGCCACCCAGGTGCCCCAAGGCTAATCTTTTTAAAAGCAATTACTACATTATCCAGGGAAATGGATTTTTAGAAAAATATATTGCAACCATCTCTTTCAATAGAGGAATGAACAATATTAGTTGCCATTATAGCCACATACTAAAAGACAATCAGTAATAGTCATAACCTGTTCACAGAACACTCTGCAAGTTATCAATTCTGGGAAGCAGGAATATAGATATTTGTTATACTATTCATTGTAAGAAAGAATACAGTAAAATAGAGAGATGTAAAAAGGTTAAGGGAGGGAAAGGAGTTAAGAGATGGGAGAAGAAAGGAGGAAAAAGGATAAGAAGTGAGAAGAGAGAGACACAGAAACACCCAAAGAAATAGAAAGTATGTTGACTACAGTAATGTATCATAGCCCTTTGCTATGTTTTCCTGCAAGGAAAGATTTAAAGGAAAAGGCTAAAGAAATACTTTTTAAAAAAAGACACAAAGGCAACAGGTTTACAAAAATAAAAAACACTAACATACATTTTACATGGAGCATGCAGGAGATATTAAAACTACTATATAAATTAAATACTATGGGGACATGCCTTAATGGTCTTGAATTGTTTTTTGTTTCTTTTGTTATGCTTTTTAGTTTGCTGCTTAGTTTATTTTTTAGTGGCATGGTGCCCTTCAAAACAAACTGTTTCCAGACTGTTAAGATCTTACAACAGGGGCGCCTGGGTGGCTCAGTGGGTTAAGATCTTACAACAGTATCTTAAGTGTGATTAAAAGTGGGAAATGCAAATAAAATAAATAGAGCAATAACTAACAAATAAAAACAATATTTTATGGCTTGTATTACATTGAAATTAATTTAATCTAAAATATCATAATCTAACATTGTTAGCTAGCAAACTTATTAAGATTCAGGACAGTAACTAGCCTAGAAAAAGTACTTACATTGGCTTTCCACAAAACTAAAACAGGTCTACCTGATGTGTCAGGAATAGTAATGATATATGTAGAACATTATAGCTTTTACATAACTTTTTCTCTTATTAAACAAGAAAGAAGTTTTTAGAGATGTATGAATTATAAATGGTAAGGTATTGAGAAAAGAACTGTCAAATCAATAAGGCAAAAACCTAGTACTCAAAATATGGAGCCTAAGTACAATAACTTCTAACAGACTAAATTTTTATAGTATTTCCACTAAGAAAACAGTATTTCACAGTTACAGGCTTTAATGATAAACATAAGCAGCCATCTCCTGAGTCACATAGTGGAAGAGATTTTAAAAAGTGAATGATACTGGGGTGCCTGGGTGGCTCAGCTGGTTAAGCAGCTACCTTCAGCTCAGGTCATGATCCCAGAGCTCTGGGTTCAAGCCCCATATCGGGCTCCCTGCTCAGTAGGGAGTCTGCTTCTCCCTCTCCTGCTCCCCTTGCTTGTGCTCTCTTTTTCTCACTCTCTCTGTCAAATAAATAAATAAAATCACTAAAAACTAAAAAGAAAGAAAGAAAGTGAATGATACCCCAACATGAATGTATGTTTCAGGCTATCACAATTAAATCTTAAAAACTTTATTTTCAATAATTTTAATTCACTAAAGCTTCAAATGTTGAAGTTTTCCCACTCTATTAATGGAATAAAGACTTATTTATTTTGAACAAATTTTTTTTTTCACAGAATGTCACCAAAATTTGGAGGACTTCCTTTCAAAAATGTTCAGAACAACATAGGACACATGGATTGCTTTTCAAAGTAATTCTTCAAAGACTCATATGTTAATGAAATTCAAATAATGAAAGGCAGCAAAGAGAGAAAGCTTATAATGACATGCCAAAGTAGTTTTCAACATTAGTATTGTCTCAGAAACACTGTAATTCAGTTACATTAGCTGCACATATATAAAATTGTTCAAAATTTTGACAACTGCAGCTTCCGTTTGGTAAAATATCAAGCTTCTTTGGATGCAACTATGAAATACATGTAAACCACAATCAATTCAAGTTTATCTTGGTCACACAGGTTATATAATTTAATAAGAACACTTTTTAACACATGATGCTATAATCCACCAAATGTGTATTCATTCATATTATTACAGATATAATTTTATCTTCAATGTTCTACAGTTACATGTGTCAAATTATTTTTGGCCACTATATTTTCCTCAAAATAACTACTAAACCTGAAAGTAAATCCTGATGCTTTTTCAGATTTTCTTCAGCTTCTCATGTGGTCAATGATATAACCATGAGAGATGCTAAATGTTAGTAAAAAATCTGCACATAACTTATAAGTTCATCATCAACTTAAAAACAAAATATCACTACTTAATTTATTTTTAAGCATTAGTTTTCTTTTGAGTTCTCCACTACCAAATGAATTACAAAAGCATTACCAAACAATATTTAAAAAAAAAAAAAAAAAGCTGACAAAAGCCATTACAGCAACAACATTCCTACTACTCTTTGTATGTGCTCTGACAGGACAGGAGCTTAGCTTCTATTCCTTTCAATTTCACTTACATATAACCTAAAATTTCCCCTGTTTCATACTGACTCCACCCCCCAGGTATGGCAGCTATACAAATCTCTCAGACTTTAGCATGCTACAACACTAATTGGTACAACTGGCCAGCAGGGATAGCAGCATTTAATACTTCTGCTAATTGTCCCTAGCTGCTCATGTCCCAAAACACTCTATCAACTAGTGCCCTCTATTCTGTCCTTTAAAGGGCTGGTTAATTATTTTCCATCTGGAAAGTGTTTTTCCCGAGTTATCACTGGATGTCTTTAGATTTAACCACATGTTAAAGAGAGAACTCTCTTCACTGCACACTCAGCTCATGAACTAATACAGACCATGGTAGCAGAGGTTAAAAAAAAAAAAAAACTGGCCACTCATTGACTCTATCTGGGCTCATTTTAACAGAAACAGTGATGGTAGTTTCTTTAGTTAAAAAACAAAAACTAACTTTGCTAACCTGGGCTTGCCTTTAGGACCACAAGCATAAGTCATGGCTGCATCAGGCAAACAGAACAATGTTCACAGTGCTTTAACAGATAAAGAAAAGATGCCCAGAGACTAACTTAATTATAAAGAGAATTTATTGTAAAACTGATTAAGGTTAAGTTTCAGGGCCCTTAACATAAAAATGCCCCTTCCACACCCTGTATCTAATTTTATAGTCGTGATTTTGCATTCTTTTTCCATATAGAAAGAAGGTTCTACCCTTGTATGAAGAGGTTTAATAATTAATGCAAAATCACATAACCCATGAAACCTACAAAATGAGTTAGGATTTGTGTTGATTTGATTTGAAGAATATACAATGATACCAGAAAATGGAAAAATAGTATTTTTTCCCCCAGCAGAATCCTAACTGGTAGTATTATCTTAAAGTTTATTCCCCACCATTTCCAAACTACAGAACACTAACCACAAACAATCATAAAATATCAATTTGACTGTGTTCCTTCCAAACTTGTATGACTCAATAACAGATTAAATTTAAACTTCTCAGTCTGGCTTTCAACCTCACTATCAAAAAGACACGTATACATATTTTTAAATATTTAAATATATAATCTTATCTCCAACTACTTATGTAATGTTTATTTGCATCTTTATTTTCCCCATCTCAACTATCCTTTATTCTTGTTTCTGAATGCCAAAGCTTCAACTAAAACTATCTTATATTCTGCTATCGTTCTGAGTATCTATTCCTTAAAGCATGTATTTTGGCCCCTTATCTTAAACATTTTCAAACTTAATGACATGTCATATCCACACCCCCAATAAAATATAAATCTCTCATAAAGGGGCTAAATTTCATTATTTTTCATGCCCACCTGGCACAGTGCTTGGTACACAGCACTCAACAATTATTTTGCACAAACGTTCTAGGCCTACATTTACAAATGCACACTTCTCCCTTAACTAAATTTAAACAAAATTTTATCTGTGTCCATCTTATGACACTGGTTGCTGTATTCAATCTAAGTTGCAAAATAAATTTCCCCTAATTAAAAATAAATTTTTTCTTATACTTCATATGTAGTGCAATATAGTCCACCTATAGTCAAACTCATAAAACGCATATTATAGCCCAAAGACTGTATACATCTTTAGATTCTCCTTCCTCTCCTATCTTCCTAACACCTTCATGTCTGAGGTGGCTATGAATTTGGTGGAAAAAGTTACTGATCAATAAATAGGAAAATGAAAGAGGATCATTTCAGTGGGTATACCTGTCCTGTCTCAAATGTATACCTCAATCTAACAAGGAAAATACAGGGTATAAGCGACTTATAAAAACTATAAAACAAGAACTAGAGTTCTACAGCAATGATTCCCAGACAAGTAAAAGAAAAAAAAAATTTTAATTGGCAAGACTGACAAATGACTGATATTATAACTGTCAAAAAAGGATTTAAATGAGGAGCATTTTAAAATAATATATATATATATATGTATGTATATATATATATATATATATATGTATAAAATCTTTGAAAAAAAGAAAGAACAGACCATTATATTGAAAAACCTGACATTACCAATGATTAGCAAGTTTCAGAGACAGTTGATTGGGAATTGCTATTATAGCCATGTAAATTACTCTCAGCTTAGACCAAATCTCTAACCAAAATGAGACTCTTTTAAGTGAAATGGTATCTTGTAAAAATGTCCACGAACTTTAACACTAAAGCCAAACCAAATAATTTTGAAAAGGAAAAAATAAGGGAAGCTTACATCTTCCCTAGCCACCAAACCTTTCCTTTTTATTTCACACACAAAACAAGACACTTCATGTATGACTGGTAGAGTCCCCAAACTGAAGAGTAGCAAAAAAATCAAATGCCAAGTTTGTTTTATGCCAAGAAAAACTGTACAGAACTTTGCCATAATAAAGATTTTCCTACTGGGGCGTGTGGGAGGCTCAGTGCGTTAAGCGTCTGACTTTTGGTTTTAGCTCACATCATTATCTTGAGGTGGCAAGATCGAGACCCTGCACAAAGGCTCCCAGCTCAGCAGGTAGTCTGCTTCAGATTTTCTCCCTCCTTCCTACCCACCCACACCCCACCCTCACTCCCTCTCTCTTTAAAATAAATAAAATCTTTTTTAAAAATTAAAAAATAAAAATTCTTCTGTAAATTAATTCTGCAATTAAACTTACATCAAGTTCCTACAATAAATAAGAATACTCTGCTTCCATCTTGTGTATACAATCAGACTGCTATGATCAAAACAAACTGCTATAACCTGCTTTTTTAATTCTCTTATCAAAAATGTATAAAGCCCCTTACTAGCTTCCTGTGTTAATGCAGACCCACCTGCTGTCTAACAAATAACCCATCCAATTTGTTTAATACCACCCCCATCCATCCCTTCTAAGCCTTGCTAAAAACTAGGTCTCTAATTTGACCAATTATTTACCTCACCTCCTTTTCAAATTTTAAGAACCTGTGCTTCATTGTTTCTCTGTGGTGCTTGTTCTGTGCAATACTGCTATCCTTCAAGGCTTCATGGAATTTGTTTCTCTGTTCTTTAAGTATCCACAGCCCTTTATGTGTGCCACTTTTAGAAAACTTGTTTCTATACAGCACAGCAGAGTGGTTAAGCACATTGCTCTCAAATCCTAACTCTGCTACTGATTAGCTGGGTGACCTTGAGCAAGTCACTTAACCTTAACACTGCATCAGTAAAATAGGAATAACATTTGTATATACCTCATGAGATTCTTGTTAAGAGTAAATGAGCTAATATGTGAAAAGCACTTATAACAGTGCTTCTTTTAATAGTAAGTGATATTTAACTATTCAGTAATAATGCTATACTATTCTCACCATTCTACCACAGATTATTTTTGTGGATCAAAATTACATCTTTTTCAGATGCCTGGGAGGCTCAGTGGGTTAAGCCGCTGCCTTCGGCTCAGGTCATGATCTAAGGGTCCTGGGGCTCTCTCTGCTCAACAGGGAGGCTGCTTCCCTCTCTCTGCCTGCCTCTCTATCTACTTGTGATCTCTCTCTGTAAAATAAATAAATAAAATCTTTAAAAAAAAATTACATCTTTTTCTTTTCTGCATTTTCCTCCCTCACCCCATACAGAGATTAACAATGCCCTAAACAGGAAGGCATGTGACAACCTGTTTGTTTAATGTTGAATGCTCTGAGCGAGAAGTTCTGATAGAGCTCTGTAAATGTTCTCCAATTATCTCATCTATCTGTATTTAAGTTCTTAACATTTCTCAAAATTTTCAACCAAAAAACAGGATAAGGGAGAGTAATAAACAAGTTCCAGAATGGACTGGGATACAGATTAAAATGTTTATTCTCTAACAGCTCTCATCAGCTGCTAGTAGTCATTACTAAGCACTGTCTTGGATTCTGAGGCCCTTTAGGCCCTCATGATCACAATACCATGATCAACTAATCTTTCACACCCTCGTCTACTGTCATAGTAGAAAATGGAAATACTGTTTCGTTACCAGTCTGGGGTTTGACCTAAGGAGTCCGTTCCCCCAAGAAAATATATTTATATTTGCAGATTTTAACTTAAAATATCACAGGATTTACGTACTTTAATCCATAATGTATCCATGTTTGCTTAAATTTACAAATATTTTTTTCCTCTAATCCCTGAGTAAAACTGTTGCTCCAGGGAGAGGTGTCATGTTACTTCTGTGGTTTCTTAAGCCCCAGTGGTACCTAATACTTCCAGGCACAGTTCTACTTCATTTTTGAAAAACACACTGCTAGACTATTCTGCCATATATTGCTTTTGCATCCTCCCAATAGGATGCAAAATATTACTCTGAAGAGCCAGAAGCTTTACATATAGGAGAATAATGGCACCTACGTTTTAACAGTATTAAGCATTTGCAAAATTATTTCGGATATCACTTAATATTCATTTTAAAGACTGTCAGATTCAAAAACATCAAATCATAATCACATATCACCTAATTCATGTGAAGCCTGTAAGTGAATTTTCCATTTTCTACAAAGTAGAAGTGTGACGCTAGAACACCAGCCAGAAATAATTCAGAGACATTTCTAAAAATCAATGCTAACATATTCTTCAACAGGATAATATGCTTCTGCTAAAATTACTGGGCATAGTTACAATACTTGGTGAACACAAAAGCTGTCTCTCTCCTTACAAAATCCTTTAGAATGCAAATGTGTTCTAGTCTAACCATATCACCACTGCTCTGGGTCTACCTGTGACAAAAATCATATTTAACAGATTAGTATTTCAATTCTAAAATTTCCTCTTGTCAAGGACTTTCATCAAATGAAATTACAGGCCCACATTATTTCTATCCAAGTGGACCGTAGGCCAGTAGTAATGAAAATGTTATACAGAACTACGTTGTCAACCAGTCATGCTTTATGATTAATGCTAAATACAAAATAAATTGCCAATTCTCTTATAAGTTATTGCAGTTAAAAACTGTTCACTTCGGGGACACCCGGATGGCTCAGCTGGTTAACCCACAGATTCTTGGTTTCAGCTTTGGTCATTATCTCGGGGTCTTGGGATAGACTCCCATGTTAGACTCCCTGCCTGAAGATTCTCTCTGCACCTCCCTTCGCTTGTGAGGTCACATGCACGCATGCGCATGCCCGCCTTCTCTCAAAAAAAATAAATCTTCAAAAAAAAAAAAATGTTCACTTTACCTTCCTTTAAAAAGCAAACTAAATTTATAGCCACTGCCCTCTCCCCCGACAATGGACTTAGGGACAGCAAGGCATGATCTCTTCCATAGTACTTTACACATTCATACAGAAGCTATACAGTACCTGAGAAAAAACTTCTCCTGAGAGATGGGCAGAAGCGGGAAGAAGGCAGAAGAGGGCTCAGGTGCTGAGAGGCCTCATTAGAGAAGGAAGACATGGGACACGGGGGAGGGAAGGCAAAGAACTTCACCCACTGTGCGCCCCACACATGAAGCCCTTGGAAAGACTGTGGGGAGAAGCTGATTTTCTTTTGGTTTAGAACAGAGAGGTAGTGACTAAGGTCTCCCAGTTGGGCTACCAATGAAAAGACCCACGCCTACCAAGGTTCCTCCAGCTCAGGCTACGCCCGCCCCTCCAGGGCTTAGGAAAAAGGCGCCATTTTGGGAATGAATGTACGTGGACTCACGGCCTACGGTCTCAAGCTCCAGAAGCACAACTCACCGAGATCCCCCGACCCAATTCATCGCTCAGAAACTTCTGAGGCCCCAAAGGTGGGAGCTCAGACGTCTTGGGTCTGTGCCCCGCCACAGCTCCTTTAGCCTCAGCCTCCTGCGGCGTACCGCCCAGCCTCCCGACAGCCTCTGCGCCCAGGCTGGCTTTTTGTGAGCCTCCCAAAAGCCTCTGCGGTTTCTGCGGAGACAGTGGCCTGATAGGGCCGCAAGGGACGCTGTGGGAAAGCAGCCAGTCCGCATAAAGGAAGAGGAATCAGCAGTTTTAACCGCTCAGGCAAGGGAAGCCTAAGTAAATGAAGTTTCGGACTGTGGCCACAGGGTTAGTGTTTCAAGCCACCTCCACCATAATTATGTTTAGCCTTGTATTGGTCTCGGCCTTCTTTTTCAGATCAAAGATCTGACTTGGGGGAGAAAAAGAAGGCAAACACAAAGTTATACGATCCCTAATCCTAAAGATGAAGCTTGCATTCTCACTTATCACTCCCCATCCAAATCCTTTAAGTATCTTTCACATACTGTTTTCCTTTTTTAAGATTTTTATTTATTTATTTATTTGACAGACAGAGATCAAAAGTAGGCAGAGAGGCAGGCAGAGAGGCAGGCAGAGAGGAGGAAGCAGGGTTCTCTGCTGAGCAGAGAGCCCCATGCGGGGCTTGATCCCCAGGACCCAAAGATCATGACCTGAGCCAAAGGCAGAGGCTTTAACCCACTGAGCCACCCAGGCGCCCCTCACATATTGCTTTAATATTAAGTAAACAGTTGTTTATTAGGAATGCTGCCCTGTAGTGATTTACTATTACATACATTTTGTGAGTTTCTGAGTGATCAAAGTTTTATTTAAGCTGCAAAGTCCCAAAGACTCAAATTCTTATCAGAAATACTCAAAACAAAAACTGGATTTTGCTGTTTATTTCTGTGTTATGTTTGTATATCCTCATAAAACATATATCCTACAAACTATTCTATAATATTTTGGTTGGAAACTAGAAATCGCTTGTCCCAAATAAATCCACAAAGTACCCTCCCCTCATTGTCATGACTGTTTTCCAGAATTTAACCTATTCAAATATAATATATTTTCTGTTAAGTCACTGGGGAAAAGTACATAAAATAGAAATATGTCCCAGGGTAGATATCTTATTTAATCATATAAATACTGATTTTTATAATAAAAATTCACCAGAGTATACCTATTATTGGTTTGAATTAGACCAGATGAATACACCATTTCAGAACAAATTAGTCTTCCACATGAACTGGTCATTTTTCGGTATCTAAATTATACAGCCAAGTCAGAAGTAACAACCTAGAGTTATTAGCCTTACTATTTTCAATATATATATATATTTTTAAGTTTATTTATTTATTTATCCGACAGAGATCACAAGTAGGCAGAGAGGCAGGCAGAGAGAGAGAGGGGAAGAGGAAGCAGGCTCCCGGCTGAACAAGAGCCCGATGTGGGGCTTGGACCCAGAACCCCTGCGATCATGACCTAAGCTGAAGGCAGGTACTTAACCCACTGAACCACTCAGGCGCCCCAAATTTCAACATTTTTAAACAGGTACAAACTGACTAAATTAACTAAAAGGGGGAAATAATTTGCTAAAGGATTAACTGACTCTTTTGATATATCGTATGTGAAAGGACATAAAGGAGAGATGGATCAATTTACTGAGAAATCAAGAACATTAACAGAAAGGCAGTAGAAGTGGTGAATTAGGCTAAGGAAAAAATTAACCTATGAGACACATCTTCAGACAAGATAATCTGCTGATTTTTCCTTCACCCCAAAAGCCAATTCGTTATTAACTAGTTATTAGGTGGTTATTTGTAACAGCTGAAATGCTGACCTAAGATCTCATCTTTAGTGTTGTTTATGCCTCTCATGAATAACTAACATGATCGATAGTTAATGAGTCAAACACAGTGCTATTTTAGGGCCAGGAGGGCAATTAGGTAATCTCTTGGGTCAGGAAACAGTTCAAGAAAGGAATACAGCACAGATGAAATACTACTTAGCATTTGGTGAAAGAAAATCCAAGATTCTTAAATCTTAATCTGCATTACTAAAAAAAAAAATCTACTTTCTGGTGATTTACTATATAAACTCATAACATATATAGTATCTATATTATATATTTTTTATTTATATCCTTGTATATGGAGATCTATTATAAAAAATCACTTCTGATATTTTACAGTTTATAATACATATGGTTGAATATGTTTCTTATATATTCTGAATATGTACAAAACCTTTCTAATCTGGCTCTTCCATAGATGTTGGTTGTGTTCACTTTGGCACTGACATTAAGAATATCACCTAGGGGCACCGAGGTGGCTCAGTTGGTTAAGCATTTGACTCTTGATCTCAGCTCAGTTCTTAATCTCAGGGTCATGAGTTCAAGACCCACACTAGGCGTCACACTGGACACAGAACCTACTCTTAAAAAAAAAAAAAAAAAAAAGACGGGGCGCCCGGGTGGCTCAGTGGGTTAAGCCGTTGCCTTCAGCTCAGGTCATGATCTCAGGGTCCTGGGATCGAGCCCCGCATTGGGCTCTCTGCTCAGCAGGGAGCCTGCTTCCCTCTCTCTCTCTCTCTGCCTGCCTCTCTGCCTACTTGTGATCTCTGTCTGTCAAATGGATAATAAAATATTTAAAAAAAAAAAAAAGAAAGAAAGAAAACCATATGAGGGGTGCCTGGGTGGCTCAGTGAATTAAAGCCTCTGTCTTAGGCTCAGGTCATGATCTCAGGGTCCTGGGATCGAGCCCCGCATTGGGCTCTCTGCTCAGCGGGGAGCCTGCTTCCCTCTCTCTCTCTCTCTCTGCCTGCCTCTCTGCCTACTTGTGATCTCTCTGTCTGTCAAATAAATAAATAAAATCTCAAAAAAAGAAAGAAAGAAAGAAAGAAAACCACATGAGAACAGAGTAATTTGGAAACTATTACTTATTTTTAATTTTCATTCATTTTCTAAGATTATTCTCCCCCTTAAGAAAATTTTAACACTTTTCCATACAAACACATGTAAAATTGAGACGCTTGAGTAGAAATTAGGATGAATTTTGTTTAGTTTAGTAACAAGTGATTTTTTTCAACATCCTTTTTCTCACTTAATTTGGAATTCAAAGCAAATTAACATTATATTTGTTTTAACTGAATATTGCCAGTATAAAAAATGAAAGAAGTATCTTGACATTCTTAGTTTCTTATTTAAATGGCATATATTTCCAACTGGAATTACCTTTCTGGTTTTCTTTCTTTTTATTTTTTTTATTAGATTTTTTCTAAATTTATTTATCCAACAGAAAGAGAGAGAGATCACAAGTAGGCAGAGAGGCAGACAGAGGGGGAGAGGGAAGCAGGCTCCCTGGCCCAATGCGGGGCTCGATCCCAGGACCCTGGGATCATGACCTGAGCCAACAGTGGAGTTAAATGGTTTTAGATAGTCTGTACTTAAGGGGCTCAATATCAAGTCAAATCTCACAATGACCTTTTCCCCAGTTCTAGTAACTAGCTTTAAATGTTGCTTGTACACAATTCTAGCAACCAAATTTCTATCTTATTTTCCTCATACCTACATCCTCATTCTAACAAGTCTTTCACTCAACACATTAAAATCTTGCTCCTGTACCCCAGCCTCAGTACCAGTTTGTAAACTGACCTACCCATAATTATGTGTGGGCCTGTTTGGATCTCTAATGTTCTTTGCATCTAGATTCCCACTGCACTGCTCCTTCTAGGAAATGGCTGTCCTCTGCCAGTGATGTAAGCCACTTGCCTCAACTACCAGCTGCTTTCTGACCTACACCTACACATGCCTCTGTGTAGCATGCTCTGCCTGGCTGAACATCCTCCTGTCATTCCCACTTAAGTTTACCCTGGCCTTTCACTTGTCCTGTCACAGTGAGGAGATGAGATGTAAAGACTTAAAATTTGTAAATGTCTGACACCCTATTTTGGTACATAAAAAGCATAAGATTAAGAATAAAACATGTTGAAAATGATCACTATAACACTATGATCTCTACATACAGACTTAGAAAGTCTTAATGAAATGATTGTGCCTGCTAATATGGCCAACCATCAAAGAGACTTGTAGAAATTTGCCACTCGTTCATTATACATTTGCTGAATGGAATGCAAACAAATGAAAAGAGACCTGTGATGATTCTTAGAATTAATATAGGTACACGGGAAAAGAGTTTTTAAAGTTTATGAATACTGTTACTTATAAAAGTCAGAATAGTTCTTTACTCATAGTCAAATGAATAATGAAGATCATTCAACACTGAGACCGGTTTTATATTCTATCAGAGGGGTTGGCAAACTTCTTCCGAAGGGAGTGAGTTAGTAAATATTTAGGCTCTGTTTCACCTACTCAATTCTGTCACTGTGGCTTAAAAAGTATAAACAAGTAAATTAAAGGGTATGGTTATGTTCCAATAAAACTTTATTTCTAGATGCCGAAATAAAAATTTCAGTAAAGTTTCACAACACAAAATATTACTCCTCTTTTGATGTATTTTCTCTTTAGAGTTTAATTCTTTATTTGAGAGAGAGCAAGAGCACAAGCAGGGGAGGAACAGAAGGAGAGGGAGAAACAGTCTCCTGGCTTAGCCAGGAGCCTCATATGGGAGCTGGGTCCCAGGACCCTGAGATCCTGACCTTAGCCCCAAGGCAGACACTTAACCAACTGAGCCACCTAGGAGCACCTCTTTTGATGTATTTTCAACCACTTTAAAATGTAAAATCTATTCTTGGCTCAAGGGCTGAGTTTGGCTCACTGGTTGGGTTGTAATTTGCTGACCTCTGTTTAATGCATATTTTCCCAGACTTTCAGATGACTAAAATGTGTATGTTGTGTATGGGGGGAGGAGCACATGGGAAAGAAAAAATGTTTTTGCATATTTGAGAATATACCCATCCTTACCTTAAAAAAAAAAAAGGCCCTTTACATTGTTTAAAATATGTAGAATTTTCTTTACTATTTAGCAGTGTAAGTCCTCCATTCATGATGTACAGAATTTTTCATTAACACACTTGGCTTTTATCAAATAACCAAGATGGAAATGGGAAGTAACCAGAAGATTATGTCTAAGCCTAAACAAAAGAAACAAAACGAAAGCTTGAAAAAGACAAAAACAAACAAAACTCTTGAAAAATAAGTAAGGTTCTGGAGAAGTTATTTGCACCATCTAACTCCAGTTGGATTCCCAAATAGTAACTTTTGATTATAGAGTCACATACCTCCAAGTAACAACTATCTAAAGGACACTAGGAGATGGAAGAAGTGAAATATTGCACTGGTGTAACAGTCACATTATAAATAAATACGTTCCATTGCTAAAAATAGCAATTAAGGGGCTGGAAGATTTTTATTATTATAAGGACAAGTAAACACTGGGATGAAAGTACAGCAAATAATTATTTTTTTATAATACAGAAGACTTACATTTATTTACCAAAAACAAAACCAAACAAAAAACATACCCTCAACCACAGCTTGTGTTATAGGTTTTGGGACTTCACGTGCTATCACAGAGAGAAAAACAAAATACCCCAGGGAAGGGGAGCGGCACCAAAAAACAGACCTAAGTATTTGCTACTTTGTTCTTTCCAGTGCCCTCCAAACTTGTCACTTTCTTCTCTCTCCGTTTTAGATTCATTGCATATCCTTTTCAGATTCTTTTTACAGCTCCCTAGTTCCTTCTCCTTCATCTCGTTTTATAGCTCTTGAAAATCTCCCTTTCTTTTTGCTCTTCCGCTTACGATACCTACTAAAACCTTAGAAAAGAGATGTAGATTCTAAAACTTCTGTGGGCTTCTAAGTGACGCTGAGCATGCTCAGTAGCTAGGTCAGGTTTTGTCGCCAGCAGCTGCCCTGATTCGACCTCTCCAAAAATAGACGTTTAACTCTTTGAACGCCTGTTTAAAGATGTAATTCGTTTTGCTCTCTCCTCATTCAAGGTTCAAAGGGAGGCAGCGAGGATTCCAAGGTCCCACCGCTCCCTCAGCCAATGAGGAGCCTGAGAGGGAGGAGCCTGGGGCGGCTTGGTGCAGCTTGAGCTTCTGAGGGATTCATCCCCGTAGATGCCGTGGAGTCTGAGCTCTGCTGCATCTGTCACAGCAGAGCAACATTAAAAACAAAAACACAAAACAAAAAACAGAAGAGGAGAAATGCTGCAGACTATGGAACGCTGTAGGACTTTCTGAAACATTTGCCGGGGATTCCCGTGGAGCATGATCTTTTAAAAACCAATTCTTTTCGAAGCCTGTTTGGGTAACTGGGAAAATGACAAATATGCTAAATGCAGCAGCTGATCGGGTGAAATGGACCAGATCGAGTGCTGCTAAAAGGGCTGCCTGCCTGGTGGCTGCGGCATATGCTCTGAAAACACTCTACCCCATCATTGGCAAGCGTTTAAAGCAATCTGGCCACAGGAAGAAAAAAGAAGCAGTTTATCCGGCTGCAGAGAACAGAGAAATACTGCATTGCACCGAGAACACTTGTAAAAAACCTTGTCCTGGAGTTAACGCAGATTTTTTCAAACAGCTCCTAGAACTTCGGAAAATTCTCTTTCCAAAACTTGTGACCACTGAAACAGGCTGGCTCTGCCTCCACTCGGTGGCTCTAATCTCAAGAACCTTTCTGTCTATCTATGTGGCTGGTCTGGATGGAAAAATCGTGAAAAGCATTGTGGAAAAGAAGCCTCGGACTTTCATCATCAAATTAACCAAGTGGCTTATGATTGCCATCCCTGCCACCTTTGTTAACAGTGCAATCAGGTACCTGGAGTGCAAACTGGCTTTGGCCTTCAGAACTCGTCTGGTAGACCATGCCTATGAAACCTATTTTACAAACCAGACTTATTATAAGGTGATCAATATGGATGGGAGGCTGGCAAACCCTGACCAGTCTCTTACTGAGGATATTATGATGTTCTCCCAGTCTGTGGCTCACTTATATTCCAATCTGACCAAGCCTATTTTAGATGTAATCCTGACCTCCTATACGCTTATCCAGACGGCTACATCCCGAGGAGCCAGTCCTATCGGGCCCACCGTATTAGCAGGACTTGTGGTATATGCCACGGCTAAAGTTTTGAAAGCCTGCTCTCCCAAATTTGGTAAATTGGTGGCTGAAGAAGCTCACAGAAAAGGCTATTTGCGGTATGTGCACTCCAGAATTATAGCCAATGTCGAAGAAATTGCCTTTTACAGAGGACATAAGGTAAGATAGAAATTAAGGTGATGAGTGAAATGTGAGACTCTTCCAGCTGCCACTGCAGTGCTAGATACCATCTGTTGTCCTGTTGATGGAACCACTTCTTTAGCGTTTTAGATTTCTATGACATCTAAACCTGTATTGAAATATATGCTTCCTTACCTTTCTAATTACAAGCTGTTCAAGAACTGTGAAGTGCAAACTTCTCTGAAGATTCATGGGGATAAGATTTTCAGCAACCTGAAAAAGCAGTCTACTTCCCTTAGCTACCCAAATATGCTCAGAATTCTCTCCAAAGCATTTGCTTAAAACATAAATTCCAACTGGTTGGTCTTAGCATTAGAGGGAAATATTTGTTTGGAAACTCAGTAAACACATTTTCACCAGGATAGAAAATTTAGGATGGTATTCTTGCTGTTGTTGTTGTCATTGTTCCTTTGTTTTTCAAGAGGGGGGAAAAAAACCATGCTTTTATGTGAAAGACATGTTTGACAGTTTTGCATGTCTGGTCAATGGAGTGACCTCAGTCCTCAGAATTGCAGGAGAATGTGTCTCACAAATAGCATTTGCATTAGTCTTAGTTAATGTTCAGCACCATAGTTTGAGACAAATAAAAAAAGGCAGTGAAATGAAATTTTGCCTAGCTTTGAGGGAAAAACTAAGATTATAGAAGAAATGAGGATGAGAAAAGGCGTTCCAGAATGTTATTTTTAAATATTAAAGATTTTCAACATTAAGTAGGTCCCTAAAATAGTTAGCCTAATTACATAAGCTTGCAGTGCATTAAAGTAACTTCAGAATATTAACTATGATGGAAATTTTTAAGGTGATCCATCTGAAATCTTAATACAAATGAATTTGCAAATGAAATATTAGGGAATTCTAAAGCTGAAAATGGTATTTTAATTACCAAAGAGAATCATTTAATTTTTGAAGCTTCTTCAATTATCAAAAAAATTTTAAAGTAGTAGCATCCTGAAGAAGAAGATTTAAAGCAAATATAGGACTTCTATTTCCACTTGAAAATTGGTCTCATGTGTTATATTAATCATACTGATTGGTCATTCCTCTTGACTCATTGAACTCAGTGATGTAAATTACAGCATGCCGTAGGCTTCTTGCATTTAAAACAAAATCCAGTAGAGTTAGTTCAAAAGTGGAGTCTAATTACACATGTATGTGTCATGTTTTTATTTTTAGGTATTTTTGGTTCAATCAAAAAAAGATAAGGTTCTAACATTGTTTATTCTTTTACAGGATATTATTTAATTTTAATATCTTATACATATCATTTTGAAATCATGATTATAAATCACTTATGTGTATTTTATACTTAACATTATATTGACTATTATGTTTTTTTAAAAATAATACAGGTTACCCAAACTAGATAATAATGCTTACTCCTGATAGTTATCTGTATTTATTACCTTTAGAATCATAGATAATACTATACTAAATAAAACAAAATAGTATGTTCTTATCTTTTAAGAAAGTCCTCAAACATACACTATTTAATTTTATAGCTCATATTAGGTTAATTCTTATCTCTTTTTCCCTCCATAGGTAGAAATGAAGCAACTCCAGAAAAGTTACAAAGCTTTAGCAGATCAGATGAACCTCATTTTATCCAAACGTTTGTGGTACATCATGATAGAGCAATTCTTGATGAAGTATGTTTGGAGCAGCAGTGGACTAATTATGGTGGCTGTACCTATTATCACTGCAACTGGCTTTGCAGATGGTGGTAATGACATTTATGCTTAATCTCAAGTGTATGTTTAAGATTAGTTCTCTTGAAGGTGTCATTGCTGGTTTTGTGTGAGTGAAACTGTGTCTGCAGTCGTTATTCTATGGTCATTACTGGTCAGAAAAAAGTCACAGACCTTGAACATCCAATAATAAGATCAGCTATGTTAAAAAAAATAAAATAAAATAAAAAGACAAAGAGCTCTAAACACCTTTCTAGCTCTGAAATCTTTCAGAGATCTCTGATGCAGTGTTTCTAGGAGGTCACCTTGAGCAATTTTAATTATTCTGCCTAACACACAATGATTCTCTAGTTTGCACTTAAATTCATAACAAAATAATACCTTCAAAACGAGTATTATACAAGTTCTCCCCATGTGTTGTAAACTTCAGTTCTGCACATTCTATAACTGGATTGGTCCTGACTTGTGATTTGAAGAACTGGTTGACTACATTAAGGAACCAGGAATATTATATCAGGGAATGTTTTCATGCCATAGAACAAGGTCTCCTCTACTTACAGGTAATACCAGTACCAACCTATGTAGCATGACTTAGTGGCACTGTGGAGGTAGAGGTTAGCAAGTTGCAGGCATCTAATTCTATTCTATTACTATTTCAATAGTTTTTACCAACATTTTCATCCTTTGGAATAACTAAAAAAGATAAGGGCAAGAAGGACAACATTAAAATGTTGTATAAAAACCTAACATGGGAGTTCGGGTTGTAATTGGCAAGGACGGGGAGAATTAATTAAAGGAGGATCGTTTTCTCTTCTTCTTCCAAAATATTCTCCCGCCTCTTTAAAAACCACTTGACCAAAATTGGCCTTGGTGTTGAAGGCGCTAGAGAAAAGCATGGGCTTTGTAATGAGACAGAGATTTGCTCAAATCTTGGCTTTCCCTCTTCCTGCCTGTATCCTCTAAGTCATGTTAATTAAACTTTAAAAAAATCAGTTTCCCCATCTATAAAATGAAAATCAGAAAGGCTACTTCAGAGAGTCATTGTGAGGATTTAGTAAAATAATATTTAGAAAGTACAGAGCATACTTTTGCTGTTCTTGATCTATGGTGACAATTATTACCTAGAAAACAAAAGACTAATACTAATAACAGTGTGACAGAATTCACACTATATTTATTTTAGGTACAGAATATAGTTATTTTAGGTACAGAATTGAGAATCAGTAGTTATTTGTTTGAAGTCATCTAATAAAAACAAAGACAAAATTACCTTTTCTTTAATATATTGAAACTGTGCTTCAATGCTTTACCCAATTCTTACAAAAATATTTGTCAAATTTGAGTCATTCTTAACCTAAAATTGTTCACTTTAGTAAATTAAGATTTGTCAATCCTTTGTGATGAGTACTATACATACACCAAATATATTCTACATCATAACTCTCTAATAGCCAATGTATTAAGACTGCTGGGAAAACTAAATTTCATCTATTTTCATACTTTATTTTTTAAAATAATTTTAATAAGTTTATATTGAAAAGAGCATTGTTAGTAATAATATTTTTAGACTTAATCCTTCCATAATGAAATGATTATTTTTTCAGAAGAGCAATAGAGAAAAAAAGACACTTAAAAACCTATGGTCTTAAGATTAGTTTTACTAAGAAACTTGACAAAATCATCAGATATTCATAGTGAGTCTCTTTAAATTTATGAATAAAAGTTTCATACATAATGTATATTAGAGATAACCCCAATGACAAGATTATGGTGTAGTTATGTTATTCCTTGGAAGCACTGGTCTTATTAGAAAACCCTGAAGTATTCAACATAGAACAGAGAAAATGTGGCTATTAATGGTGACAAATTAACCCCACTGGTGACAAATTAACCCCACAGAGACAAGTTAGAAGTAAACAGTGTGTGCGAAGGATCAAAAAGTCTTACTTCTACAGGTGATGTAATAAGATGTTTTGAAATAAATCTTATAAATCCTGAAAATATCTTATTAACCTAAAGAAACATTAAAATTTTAAATAGAAATTATGATAATAATTGCATTTATGCAAATGAACAAGGTAATTCTTAAAGCTTCCTTTAGAAGAAAATTTTATACAAAGAGAAGCAATAAGACAATTACATAGACAAAAAGTAAATTCATATGTCAACATTATGAGAGTACACTTCAAGATCTTTTTTTTTTTAATATTTTATTTATTTGACAGACAGAGATCACAAGTAGGCAGAGAGGCAGACAGAGAGAGAGGAGGAAGCAGGCTCCCTGCTGAGCAGAGAGCCCGATGCGGGGCTCGATCCCATGACCCTGGGATCATGACTCGAGCCGAAGGCAGAGGCTTTAACCCACTGAGCCACCCAGGTGTCCCCACTTCAAGATCTTCTATAATTTCTTAAGTTACTACCTGTTTGCTCATCATGTTTATGTGCATATTTTTACTAAATATATTTGACCTATAATAATTTAACACATGAAAATATTAAGTTACTATTCTACTCGGATAAAATTATTTATTTTTTTAGATAATGATATGTCTTTGACGCTGTAGGTCTTGGAATTACATACCCTATATTCTTTTTTTTTTTTTTTTTAGAGATTTTATTTATTTATTTGACAGAGAAATCACAAGTAGGCAGAGAGGCAGACAGAGAGAGAAGGGGAAGCAGGCTCGCCGCTGAGCAAAGAGCCCGATGCGGGGCTAGATCTCAGGACCCTGGGATCATGACCTGAGCCGAAGGCAGAGGCTTTAACCCACTGAGCCACCCAGGCGCCCCATACCCTATATTCTAATGTTGTCTTCAATCTTAATTTACACATATGCCCTGCGTTGTCCCTTATGTTAGAGATGAACCCAGTACATGATACTGTGTATTTTAAGGCAAAAATACATGGAAAAAAAGTGGGTGAATAAAACAGATATGGCAAAGAGAAAAGGAGAAAAAGTAGAATAGATAAAAGAAATAAAAGAATAGAGAAAGAAGCAGGCCCCTGCTCAAATTTTGACTCTGCTGTTTAATACTTATCCATCCTTGAGAAAGTTACATAAGTTTTTATGTCCCAGCTTTCCCATCTTAACTATAGGGATAAGAATATATATCTCACAGAATTGTTAGGAAATTATATATAAAGCATTTAATGTGCTTTGTAACAGTCCTTGATGTAAAGTTAAAACTTAGGTGGAAGCAATTGTTAATATTTACTATATTCCTACTGTGTGGGTACTGGAGTCAGATTTTCTGGGTCAGATGCTGGGTTATTTTCTTACTATGTAAGGCTGCGACTATGGGCAAATCATTTAACCATTTTGAGCTTCAATTTTCTCAGTTCCAAAATGGGGGAAATTATAGCAAGGTAGTTACAAGGATTAAGGAAGATGGCATGTGTGAAACTTAGAATATTGCCTGCCTCATAAGAAAGGCTCAATAGATGTTTGCTGGCATGGTTATTGTAGTTAAAGGAGCAAGGCATTTGGAAATGATTAGCAAACCAGAGGTAAAAACGCCAATAGGAGGAAGAGCATGCATAATTTTTTATTTTTGGAGGAGATAAGATAAATGGTTCTACAATAGTTTTGTAATACTATTTACCTACAACTTTAAGTGAAATCTTATGGTAAGGACAGGATTATGTTTATATTTAAGTTCCCATTATGAAATTGCAAATGGAATCATGCTATTTTCACATGAAAAGAGGAGCTTCCGAGTCATCTAGTGTGGAGCCCCAGAATTGCACAAATGGTTAGTGGAAGCATGAAGGATAGAAGACACCATATAATTCCTAGTGCACTGCCTTTTTGCCCTTCACAATGCTGCCTCCATATTACCTGCATTGGAAATTGCTCTAGAAGGTATTTAACTTAGTTTGACACTAAGTAATCATGTGACCAAATGGTTGAAAAAGAGGCACTGGAATGGTTAATTATGTATGTTTTCTATTTTGTTTTTTATAAGGCATTACCCCCTTTATTTTATATTACGAGAGAGACTGAAATTATATGAAGAAAATAGTTACCTGGGAGACATCATCTCAATTTTTTTAATTTAAAGTTCCAGTATAGTTAACATAGTGTTATATTAGCTTCAGGTGTTCAATATTGTGATTCAGCAATTCCATCCATCACCTGGAAGCCATCAAGGAAAGTGCACTCCTTAATCTCCATCACCTACTTCACACATCTTCCCCATCTGCCTCCCATCTGATAGCCATTCAAGTTAAGAGCTTGTTTCTTGGTTTCTCTCTCTCTTTCTCAGTCTTCTTCTTTTTCTTTGCTCATTCATTTTCTTTCTTAAATGCCACTTAAGTGAAATCATATAGTATTTGCCTTTCTCTGACTGACTCATTTCAATTAGCATTGGAATCTCTAACTCTTGTTGTTGCAACTCAACTGTTGTTGCAAATGGTAAGATTTCATTCTTTTTTATGGCTGAATATATTCCATTATGTATGTATAACACATCTTTTCTATCCATTCACCAGTTGATGGACACTTGGGCTGCTTCCATACTTTGGCTATTGTAAATAATGTTGCTATAAACATAGGGGTGCGTGTATCCCTTTGAATACATTTTTTTGTATTCTTTAGGTAAGTTCCCCTTACTGAAGATTACTAGATCATATGGTAGTTCTACTTTTAATTTTTTGAGGAACCTCCACACTGTTTTCCACAGTGGCAGCACCACTTTGCCTTCCCTCCAACAGTGCACAAAGGTTCCTTTTCCTCTACATCCTTGCCAACACTTGTTTCTTGTGTTCGGGTTTTAGCCATTCTGACAGATGTGAGGTGATACCTCATTATAGTTTTGACATGTATTTCCCTGATAATGAGTGATGTTGAGCATCTTTTCTGTGTCTGTTGGTCATCTAGTATCCCCTCAATTTTTTTAATGTTATAGGCCACTTTTCTTCTCTTTATATCAAGAACAGTTCTGGGCAAGGCGAGAGAAAGCTGTTTATAGGTCCCTCCTGCCACTATCATCACCAAGTAACATGGGTGATGTTTTTTATTCCTAAAATGTACCTCTAATAAGGCTATATCCATAACTCTTGTTGTATTACTGTTTCATATTCTAATGTAAAATTATTGGAATATAATTTTATATTATGGGTCAATTTGAATATACTTCTTCTCCTGTTGACCAATTATTGTAACAGTAATTAGCAAAACACATGAAAGATAAACTTTTAAGCTATAATTAGCTATCCCTATTACATAGCTATTTGGCAGATGGAATTTTTAAAGTATAACATATAGGCCATAGGGACCCAGTTGCTAGTGTACCACTCAATGAACTGCCACACAGTTAACACATACACATAATCACTAGTCACAAAAAATAGAAACATACCTTCATCCCAGAACCCCTAGCTCCTTCCAGTTTTATCCCCATCTTCAGTCCACTATCGCATTCCCAACTTATTCCTGCCCCAAACATGCCGCAGTAAAGGTGATTATTTTACTAACCATTGATCAGTGTTTGCTGGGTTTGAAATTTTTATAAATAGTATCATACAGTATGTATGAGAGTTCTAGTTGCTCCACAAGCATTTGTTAATGTTTGATATCAGTCTTTTTCATTTTAGTGTTTCCGTGAGTGCATAGTGGTACATCATTGTGGTTTTAATTTAAATTTCTCTGATGACTAATGAAATTAAGTACTTTCTATTTGTTTACTTGCCATTTGGGTAGCCTTTCTTATGAAGTATCAATGATTTTTTTGTTCACTTTTAAATGGACTTATCTGGTTTTTTTCTTATTGGTTTCAAAGCTCTTATGTACTCTGTAATGTGACTTTCATCAGACATACACACACACACAAATACCAGTTTTCCCATTCTATTTATACTTTTCAGTCTGTTAACAGTGTGTAAGAGGAGTTCATAATTTTAACATAGTTCAATTTATCAATCATTTTTTTGTGTGGGGTTAGTGGTGTTATGCCCTGTTTAAGAAATACTTGCCTAATCCAAGGACATAAAGATAATTTCCTATTTTATCTTCCAGAATTTTATTGGTTTTTTCATTTCACATGGGGATCTTCAAACCAATTAGATTTGATATTTATATATGGTATGAGGTAGGAGAAGACCATAAGTTTTTGCTGAGATTTGTCAAGGTGATAGTTTTCAATTAGCAACTGTTGCACCTGGGATAAACCTCATTGGTTAGGATACTGCCATTGCACAAAGCTTGAGATTTGTCAAGATGATAGGGTAAAGTGTAAATGAAAAGAAATAAACTCAGGTTATAAGTCCAAAGAAAAATCACAGACGAATAACCAACTTTTTTTTTAACTTTTAAAAAATTAATACACTTAATTTTCTTAGAGCAGTTTTTAGCTTATGGAAAAAAAAAGATCAGAAAGAATTCCAAATGTCTCCTCTCCTCCACAGTTTCTCCCATTATTTACATCCTGTATTTGTGTGGTACATTTGTTACAACTGATGAATCCATATGTATGCATTATTAACTGAAGTGCATAATTTACGTTAGGGTGTATTTCTTTGCATTGTACACTTGCATGGGTTTTGACAAGCGTCTAATGACATAATTTTAGTTTCTAAATCCTTTCTCACCTTTTCAGTGAGTAATAGCAGATGTCACCATTTTCAATACAATACCTTTTATTAGTGGAGCTGCAAAGTAACAGTAAGATGGGCAGATAGAATGTTAAATATTATATCCTCAAGTGAGAAACATTTGACAAAACGTTTAAAATATTTGGTGAGGAAAATAAAATGGGTTGACCTATGATACAAAATAAATGAGTTCCTGAGGTCATGAATTTATATTCTGAAACTAAGGAATCTGGTTTTTTCACAGAGGTTATGCAATTGACTGTTGAGTGCATGACAAAATACTACGGGCACTGTTCTCATAGTACCTGCCAAAAAACAACCAGTAGAATAAAAGTCAGATGAAATCTGTTCACAGCGATTTGTCATTTTGTTGCTAAAAGCATGAAGAAAGCCCAGTAGGCATTAATCTGCCAAAGCAACATGGAAAGTACCATGCCATATCAAATACAAGTCCATCTGTGCTCATGTTTCTCCTTCTTAACAGAGGCTGTCGATGCAAGCTGCTACTCAAACCCCTTTTAACCCAAATTCATAAAATGCCATAATTATTTTAGATCATCAGCCAGATTCTCTATGAGCCAAAACTATTCTTAGAACTTTAACTGATACAGCAATTCATTATTTCGGTAGTTTGCTGAGAATCATTTGGTAATTTTTTTTGTAGCTATCTAAATTTTATCACACACTTAAATGTATTTAAGAATATCTATGTTCTATTCTCAGTCTATTTATTCAGTCACATTTTTCACTCCTCACTTCTACCAGCACTCAAAACCTTTTTTTTTTTCTTCATTCTTAGGGAAACTAACTAACTTCAAGGGAACTAAAGGTAATTCGCAAAGCAGTGACTGACAGTAGAACTAGGAGGGGCCATACTGGACTATCATAGAAGGTCCCCACGAACATATGGTGATTTTGATGCTCAAACGAAACTTGTGCCTGACACCACCCATACTGTCACATGACGAGGCTATTTATCATTCAATTGACATTGCTTCAAATTTCCTTTCTCTGTGCCATTGCTTATGCTGTACTTGTAGTCTCTTTAAAATTGTACATAGTCTTCAAGGCCTTTCTCATAGTATGCTCCTCCATGAGGCATTCCCTGTCTCTTGCAGCTAGAAATTATTTTCTGCCTTCTGCAAACACTTCACATTAACTCTCTTCATAGGCTGCTCTCCACGGTTAGTTAGGAATTTGTCTTCTCTTTCTTACCAAACCATGAGGCCCTTAAGGAAAGAGTCTGAAAATCGCATTTATCCTTATATATCTTATAACACCTTGCCTAAATTCTTGCACATCTAGTTGTTCAGTAAATATCTGCTGAGTGAATTCTACCTTATATTATGCATGGATCCCTTCCCAACTCAGCTGAGCTGTCTATGAGCAAGTAAAGGTAAAAGTAGCTGGTAGTTCTAGGAGGGCACAAGCTAAATATCTGCATTGTTATAGGAAAAAAAAACTTCCACACTGAGATAAACCAGAAAGAAATATATATCAAAAGGGGCCTATGGCTATCTATATCATATCATTCTAATACTTTCACTAGTTTACAGTATTTAATTTAGAACTTTGGAGACAATTTATAGAAGAACCAAATAGAGAATCATATTGATGGGAAGTTTAAAGTAATGACTGGGGAGAATAATTTAGAAGAATAAGACTGAATTGAGTAATATGCAATAATAATAATAATAATAACTAGAGAAAGTAATACTAGCTAACATTTAGAGCACTTATTATGGGCCAAGTGTTGGGCTACTACTTCATTTGTATTTCACCTTTAAGCCCCACAACAATCCTTTGAGATAGAATTGTTTCAGATATTAGTATTAATTCCCTCATTTACACATGAAAAAATAGGCATAGAGAGGATAACTGGCTTGTTCTACTTATCTTACCATTTGTCAATAAGTGGTAGAGCCTGGATTCAAACCTAGTCTAGGGGCACCTGGGTGGCTCAGTGGGTTAAAGCCTCTGCCTTCAGCTCAGTTCATGATCCCAGGGTTCTGGGATCAAGCCCCCCATCAGGCTGTCTGCTCAGCGGGGAGCCTGCTTCGTCCTCTCTCTCTGCCTGCCTCTCTGACTATTTGTGATCTCTGTCAAATAAATAAGTAAAATCTTAAAAAAAAAAAACAAAAACCAGTCTAACTCCTACTCTTGACCATAATTCTGCATTGACAGAAATTTAGGATGTTCATCTACCTACCCATTTACTCACCCATGCATTCATTCAGTATACACTGAGGAGTACCATGTGCTAGACACTCTGCTTGGTACTGGGAATAAAGAATACTTTAAGGAATTTATAATCCATTGGAAAAGCCAGACAAGGTTTTCCACTCAAACCTATATTAAAGAGTTAACTTTAAGGAAGAAAGAACTAGGCAAGAAAGGAAGGAAGTATTTTAAACTCAGAAGAAATGGTATATGCAAATACCAAAGTATAAACAGAATATTGCATGTTTGAGGTGTTGTGGAATGTAGGGGCAGCTTAGGTGAAACAGATGAACTGAGTCTAGATTATGAAGGTCAGCTAATCTGCAGTTCAATTGAAAGAACCACACTAGAAATATTTGCTTATATTCCAGTTATTAATATTTTTTTGACCAAATCCATAGTATTTTATTACCTAACCATAAGAGGGGTAGAGAATTGGGCGCCTGGGTGGCTCAGTTGGTTAAGAGGGGTAGAGAATTGAATTTGGAAAGGGTTAAATGAATGCTAAGTGAAAATAGACTTAATTTTTAATTAAGTGTATTAACTCTCCTCCTAGAAAAATAATAAAACAAAAGGAAGCTTTAAATAAAATCTGGTACAAATACTCTATTTTCAATAATTCATTAAATTTCTAGGAAATTGCTGATACTAATGAAATATTTACAATGTGGGTTTTTTAGCTGCAATTTCATTTGTAAAAAGAAAATAGTTCACCTGAAAAAACTCAATAGTTTTGTAATTTGCTTTTAGATCTAGAGGATGGCCAAAAACAAGCTATGGTTAGTGAACGGACAGAAGCCTTTACCACTGCTCGAAATTTACTGGCCTCTGGAGCCGATGCTATTGAAAGGATTATGTCTTCATACAAAGAGGTACTGGTATATCTTGTCTATTTGATTAAAATAATACATATGAAAATCAAGAAAAATGTAAATTATCAGATATACTTAGCAATTTGGAAACATATTTTTTCTCTACTAAAAATTCCTAAGAGTATAATCAAGATAAAGGGCAGCAACTCCCACATGTATTGCTGCTAATACTCTAGTTTTTACACTCTTAATTGCTCTTAATTGTAACTCCTCTTTTTCTGTCTATAGTATGACATATTTGTTTTTTGAAAAAGTCTATTAGGTATGGATTCTGGAACCAGAGCACCTAAATTTAAAATCTTGCTCTAGTATGTGCAAATTATGTGAACTTGATCAAGTTTCTTAATCTGTTTGTCTCCTTATCTGTAAAATGCATATAATGTAGCATTACTTGGTAGGGTTGTTGTGAGTTAATAGATGTAGAATATTTAAAACAACACATATTTAGAACTCAATAAGTATTAGCCAATAATATATACCTTGCAGACTTTTACTCATCCTTCATGTCAAGTCAACCCTCACTGACCACATCTAAAACCTTCTTGTGATTCTACTTTCTCTGCAAAATCTGGGTCTTCCTTCTCTGTGTTCTGGTGCAATACCATGTTATAATTGCCCACCAGACCCTGAGAGGAAAGCAACATCCATTTACTTATCTTTGCATTTTAATATTTGTCTTAATGTGTGGAATATTGCATGTGGTCAAGAAATATTTGCTGAAAAAATGGTAATAAGACTTGCAGATATCAGAGGGTTAAAATTAGAAATTATTCATTTCTGCTATTATATGATATTCCCATGACCAGTTATTTTCACCATTAATTACTCTTGTGACTTTTGTATCAATATGAATCACCGGAGCATCATTGTAAATTCCTCTGCCAATTAAATTATTCTTGAATAGACCAATAAAAGAGTAACGGGGCGCCTGGGTGGCTCAGTGGGTTAAGCCGCTGCCTTCGGCTCAGGTCATGATCTCAGGGTCCTGGGATCGAGTCCCGCGTCGGGCTCTCTGCTTAGCAGGTATCCTGCTTCCCTCTCTCTCTCTCTGCCTGACTCTCCATCTACTTGTGATTTCTCTCTGTTAAATAAATAAATAAAAATCTTTAAAAAAAAAAAAAAAAGAGTAACAAAGTTTGTGATTTGCTCACAAAATTTTTAGTGTCCATCAACAACTGATTTATCGAATTGGGGCTCCTTAAAAAAGTAAAACCAGGGTGCCTGGCTGGTTCAGTTTGTTAAGCGTTTGGCCTTAAGCTCAGGTCATGATCCTAGGGTCGTAGGATTGAGCCCTCACTGGGCTCCCTACTCGTGGGGAAGCCTGCTTCTCCCTCTCCCATTCCCCCTGCTGTTCTCTCTCTTACTGTGTCTCTGTCAAATAAATAATTAAGATTTTTACAAAAAATAAAAATAATACAAATAAAAAAGTAAAACCAATTGTTTAGGGTCACATACCAAAACAACTCCGTTTTTTAAAAAATTTTTTCAATGGCGCCTGGATGCCTTAGTCAGTTAAGTGGCTGACTCTCAGTGTCTGCTGAGGTCATGATCTCAGGATCCTGGGATCAAGCCTTACCACCCACCCACACCTCCCCACCCCTATCACCCCCACCCCTTGCCCAGCCCTTGTGTCTGCTGCAACTTCAACCTGAGAGTTAGATTATAGATTCTCTCTCTCCTCTGCCCCTGCCCCTGCTTGTGCTCACACATGCTCTCTTTCTCTCTAGCTCTCTCAAATAAATAAATAAATAAATCTATCTTTAATTTTTTTTTTCAAGTAGTAATTTTGATAATTTATAGATAGAGTTTTAGGGATAGGTTTTTTTTTGATGTAACAAATCCCTTATTAAAATTAAATGACAGGGGCACCTGGGTGGCTCAGTGGGTTAAGCTGCTGCCTTCTGCTCAGGTCGTGATCTCAGGGTCCTGGGATCGAGTCCCACGTCGGGCTCTCTGCTCCACGGGGAGCCTGCTTCCCTCTCTCTCTCTCTCTCTGCCAGCCTCTCTACCTACCTGTGATCTCTCTCTGTCAAATAAATAAATAAAATATTTTAAAAAAATAAAATTAAATTAAATTAAATGACAAATCAAAATTTTATCCATCTCATATTAAAATACTTTGCTATCTAAAATATTTCACAGACAATATTCACAGAAAGAATATTGACCAGTTTTTCTATATTTCTGTATCTAATACAAGAAATAATTGCATTTTGCTTTATTTTCCCTGGGTGTACTTGGGATCATAGAATGCTTACTTCCTAAGAATCTTACTACCACTGTGACAGCACAGGAAAGCCCCAAGCCTTCTCTCTGCTAGTTCCACAGGGAACAAGATCTCTTTTCAGAATAAGAGTCCCAGGGCAAACTCCCTGCCATGTATACCAAAGTCATTTGGCCACAGTCACATTCTCCGATTTTTTGAGATGCTCTGCCCACTCCATCCTACATCCTACTGTATTAACTCATTGCCTCCTGCCTTTCTTTGACCCGTGCATTTAGTTTTTGGATTTTTTTCTCTATGCAAATATATTTACCCAAGTTTCTTTTGAATCTGTGTTTTGTTAATTCTTAGCTGTTTTCCTCCACTAGGGAACTCAAGAGATCCTTCAAGATAACATTTTAGAAATTACCTCTTAAATTGTTACAACATTAATATATAGAAATGCAATGCTAATGACAGTGGAGACATGCAGTGGAAGGCTTTTGATAAAAACACCTACTCATTTATGGCTTCAGTCTTGCACACACATAAATCTTACACAAATGTCAGCATTGTATTGTATTATTCCATGGTTTGTTAGTGACATGCCTTGCTTATGGGTGCCAATTTCCTGGTAAATATTCCTAAAAGGGAATGGTTTTTGTGTTTTCCTTTTCACTGAGGAAGATGGTCTTGACAGGAGATGAGTCAGCTTTCACATTACCCTGATAACAAGGTGTTCTTGTAACAGAAAAACAGCAGGAGTTTTCTTCTAAATTGGATAACTGGCAGAATAAGAGCAAGACCCCATTCTACTGAGCCTTATGGACTAAAGCAGAGATTGATCTCATTTTATAATCTCACCTAGAATAAAAGTCATATTTAATGTTTTCCTTTGGCCGTACATCATGTTTGGCTTGAAAAGAAGCTGAGCTGTGGGATTTGGACTGAAAAGGATTTGAATCTTTTCACTGAGCTTACTCCCAATATTGATATCCACTGAGGGGTATTTCCTTTGGTAAAGTTCAGGAATGTTGACAATCAATTAGACTCAGAAACATTCATTCCATGATAAGGAAAAAAATGTGTTTTTCTTATATTTAAAATCTTCTGTTTTGTTTTTTTTTTAAGATTTTTTATTTATTTATTTTACAGAGAGAGAGATCACAAGCAGGCAGAGAGGCAGGCAGAGAGAGAGGGAGAAGCAGGTTCCCCGCCAAGCAGAGAGCCCAGTCCCAAGACCCTGAAATCATGACCTGAGCCGAAGGCAGGGGCCAACCCACTGAGCCACCCAGGAGCCCCAAATCTTGTTTTAAATTGAAAAAAAAAAAAGATGTCAAAACAAAGGATCATTATGACATTAAGTTTTCACAAAATTTCTAATTTTCTGGAAACGAAATTTGTCATGTAAATGGAGCTAAATCAGAAATTTGACTGTTAGAAGTCACTAACATTCAAAATCTTTACATTTTATTTTGAACCCTGGCTTGAACGAATAATTTTTTACAGGTTTTGTAATTCCAGTCAAACTGACATCGACACCTTGCTGTGTTTCTCTCTTGGTTTCTCTCTTTTACTGTTACTTGTGATAGTTATCAAATGTATTTTTTTTTTCATGTAGAGTAAAATAAGATCTTTAAGATTAAATCAGGAAAGCTGATAGGATTGCCTATCTTTTTTAAAAAGTCTGTCTTGGATATATTAACTGTATTTTATCCCCTCTGTTGGTTTTAGATCACCGAATTAGCAGGCTATACTGCTCGAGTGTACAATATGTTTTGGGTCTTCGATGAAGTGAAAAGAGGCATTTATAAGAGAGCTGTTGTCATGCAAGAGTCTGAAAGCCACAGCAAGAATGAAGCTAACATAGAAGTACCCCTCAGTGACACGCTGGAGATCAAAGGTACTGAATCAAATGTTTTAAATTTTCCTATACTTAAACATTTACTTTAGCAACAGAACCAAACATTTCTGGAAGATACCTTTTATCATTTACAAAGAACAAATACTTGCTTATTTAAACAGTTCTTCCTAAAATTAGTGTTGCAATTTGAGGAGTGGTGACGAACATTACCATAAGAAAATTATGCTACTTGTATTTAGGACAAATTTCTAGAATTATTTTTGGAAACTGCCCATATGGCAGAACAAATTGTTTGCTTTTAAAATTCAAACACAGAATTAGAGCTAACATCTTATTGTTCTTCATCCTTCCATGTTTTTAAACTAAGTTTGGTTATCACATTTTTTAAAATTGTACTCTTCTTTGCCTTAATTCCCTTTTTGCTGTGCTGTATCTTCTTTTTTTTTTTTTAAATAGGAAAAGTCTTTAGTGAAATAAGTAATTGTAAAGAATATGGCCTGGGTTCCATCAGATAGAGTTTATCTCATCTTGCTCTCATTATGACATTGACATTAGATTATTGTAAAATCATGCTTCTGGAAAAGATTTTCCAAATATATGCATCAGAATGTCCACATTTACATTAAAATTTGCTCTAGATGTAGATGCAACGTGCAATTGCTTTTATAACTTGAACTATTCCTTAACTTTTAGGAAGAGTTATTGATGTGGATCATGGAATTATTTGTGAAAATGTTCCCATAATTACACCAACGGGAGAAGTGGTGGCTTCCAGGCTAAACTTCAAAGTAAGATGATATTCAAGAATCTTCTGATTGTTGCCATCCCACTAATACAAAACAACTCAGAATTCATGTACCTTATGTTAAATACTTGGAGGAGCGTATGGAAAGGAGGGGAAATCAAGAAAGGTATGCACAGTGGCTCAATTACAGAAGCAGTTACTTCCTCAGAAAGCAAAGAGAAAGAGAAATTTGATTTCTACTGCTTTTTTGCCAGGTTGAAAATCAAAATTTCTCAGTGCACTGAGGGCCTGTACAAGGTAACTTCTGGGAACAAAAGAAAAATTCCTCAGAAATTAATATCTGGAAATAAATTTTAATTTTTTCCTTATAGGGATGACTCAAAATATATAAGCCTCTACTGTAATATATTTACTACAATATAGGGAAAGAGGTCCTTAGCAAGTTTACTTCTGTTATTGTATATTACCTAAATTCAATTTATATTTCCAATAATCACATCTTCCATTTGGAAAAAAAGAGAAGATTCATGGATTGACATTTAGTTTTTAATTTTGTTGAAAATAAGAGATATCTTTTTATTTATTGTTCTATGTCTTGATTGCAAAAACCAAGATGTAAAGATTGCTTAACAAACCTGAAGCCCTAAGTTAAAGCATTGTACAATTTAAACATACATTTTGGAATTCAAGTTACAAAATAATTTGCAGATAAGCATAAATGATTATAATGCAGGCATTTAAGCGTAGTTCAAAGACATGATTGGACTTGGTAACAGAATCATGAGCATGAGAATACATGTACAAATTATTTTAGTATGGACCTCAGTATAGGTTTAATTTAAAGGATGGGTTTGCAAATGAATACGAGTGCTGGAAGATGATAAATACTGAACATAGGGAAATTCTGCGTTAATAAATATGAGAAATTGTGGGTTTTTAAAAAGATTTTATTTACTTATTTGACAGAAAGAGAGAGATCACAAGTAGGCAGAGAGACAGGCAAAGAAAGAGAGGGAAGCAGGCACCCTGCCAAGCAGAGAGCCCGATGCAAGGCTTGATTTCAGGACCCTGAGATCATGACCTGAGCCAAAGGCAGAGGCTTAACCCACTGAACCACCCAGTCCCCCGAGAAATTGTGTTTTAACTACAACTTGGTTAGACTTTATTTTTCCATTTATAGACCTACAGACTGATTTAATTATTTGGATCTGGTCATGAGTACCTATTAGGTATAATGATGTACCATAATCTTAAGTAGATTTGAAATAAAACATTTGAAGAGCCATGCATGGAATGTTTAATTACTTATTAATAGTTTGTAATTTATAATTTATGAATTTTTATATAGAATTTGTCAGGTTAGACTTTGTAATATCAATTCTCATTGCTCCATTTATTAAGCACAGTAAGTCTTAAATTCTGCCACCTACTAATTGCATTATTGTGGACTTATCACACTCTTCCTGTGAAAAAGCTCAGGGCTCAGTGTATTTTTTTATAAAAAAATAAATTTTAGAATACATAATCTAACAAAAATGTTATGAATTTTGAACTTCTACAAAGATACACGTTATTATAGTACACTTTATGATAACTGGTATTTTTCTGACACTTACTTAAAGTGTCAGGTCCCAAATGTAATGAAAGTTCTGTTTCCTCTGTATGCATTGACAAATAAGCAGGTTTATAGTGGAAAATGTTCTCAACCTTTTGTAGATATTGTGGAATTTAAAAACTGTTTGAGAAGAAAATTCAATGAATGTGGGAATTATTTTTGCCTCAGACTTGTTATTTACTAAACATGGGAAAATTTATGCCAGTAAAATAATTTGAATGTGGAAAAGGCTTCTATTAGGACTCAAAATGTGTTAAATATCTGAGAATTCCTGAGAATGATGCTTTTAAAATATTTTATGAATATGCTTTTTGCCATGGCACGTACCTTTAAAAAAATCATTTGCGAAGTATTGATGCTTCTACAAATTACATTTCCTTAACTAACTTCTCTCTAGTAAAAGAGCATAGCAATTCACAAGATTAATTCTTTTGGGGCTTTTCCCAGGATTTTCAAACTTGATTCTATCAAAATAGCTTTTCGGTTTGGCTACAATTAGGGAGAAAAAATACCTATAGTAAAATGTTAGACTCAAGCTTACTCCCATCTTACATCCTTGGGGTAGCTGTGTCCAGTGTCTGAAATACTCTTCTAGCTCTGACTGGTTTTCTCTTGTCACCCAGGTTCAGGAGAAATATAACCTCCTCAAAGAGGATTTTCTGACCACTCAATCAAAAGGAGCACTGCTCACTACTGCCACTGCCACTAACCCCACAATGCCACCATCTTTCCCAAATGCATCTTTCTTCTTTTGCTATTATAATAGCATTTATCACTACCTAATTTTTCGTTCATGTCTTTTTTTCCATCTTTCCCATTGAAATGTAAACCATGAGAACTGAGAGTTTGCCTTGGGTAGCCCTATATCCCTTGTGCCTAGAAGAATGTCTGGCACATGGTAAATAATCAGTGTTTACAGAGGAAATGTCTAATTATTTAGATGGAATATATATATCAACAATTTTTGGTTTACATATACTTATTATAAATTCTGTCATAGAATTCTATTCTCTTAACCCTATCCCAACCCTATTCTTTCCCTTCCCTTCCTCCCTCTTTCTACCACCTTCTTTCAACAAAAAGTTTTCAGCTTATGTTATATACAGTTTGCCGACATGGAGTGGACTCCTTATACTGGCATAATCCAAATAATACAATGTTTTTCATCTTTGAATTTTCAGTATGATATATTCTATATCATTAATAGTTAAATATTTGTATCGATATTATACAAAGCTTTATCTACAAGCATACTGTAGAGTTCTGTCCCTCATACTTTTTTTTTTTTTTTTAAGATTTTACTTATTTATTTAACAGAGAGAAACACAGCCAGAGAGGGAACACAAGCAGGGCAAGTGGGAGAGGGAGGAGCAGCCTTCCCACTGAGCAGGGAGCCCGATGGGGACTTGATCCCAGGACCCTGGGACCATGACATAAGCCGAAGGCAGATGCTTAACAACTGAGTCACCCAGGTGCCCCCTGTCCCTCATACTTTGATGCTGTATTCACTTTTTAATCACCATTACAAAATATCATTTGTTCTTAGAAATGTTATCATTGTTCTTAGAGCAAATTTTTAAATGCTGTTCCTTTTCCTTGTTCTTTCTAATACTCTTCAAATACCATACTAAGACAACTTCCTGAACCTATTGGGTGGAATGGGAACTCATGAAATTCAACTGTTTAAATTTAAATGACAAAAAAAAAGGAAAATTCTAAAGAGAACCATCCAGTTGATAATGGATAAATGACTTCTGACATATATATATATATATATATATATATATATATATATACACACACACACACACACATATATATATAGGTTTTAAATTCATTCCTAGACATAAGACAAAATTATAATCCTGTTGCTTTCCTCTGTCTTGGTTTGGTAAATGTATTTTCTCCATCTGTGAATAAAACAGAATTAGAATCATTTCATCTGACTGATTATGGGCCTTTGTGACTGTGTAACATTTCAGACTGCTGAAGTATAAAATTAAGCTACCCAGCTGGATCTTAGAATAGCTTTGTAGCTAATAACTCCAACTGACAAATACAACAGAGTTCTATTTGAATTCAATATAAATTTAACCAAATATTAAAATAAATAAAGTAAAATTAAATGTATTTTAATTAAAAATTTTATACTTTCTTATTTCCCATGTGGCTGTGTTTCAACATATGTGTGTAGTATCTGATGACAAGACCTCAATTAAAATTTTAGAAAGGCAGTGCTCATTCCAAGAAGATTCATTTCCTTTGGAGTTGGATTATTTTATGATGCTTTTAGTTTTAGTTTCAGTTTTAGCTTCAGAGCAAAACTGGAAATTCTCCATCCTGATTTTTTTTTTTTTTATCCTTGCCCTCCCTGGGTTATCATGTGTTTGAAAGTTTTTAAAAAATGAATCATTTTTAAATGCTGCCAAATGAAATCATTTTTAAATATAGCAGTTTATCATTTTATTTCTTACTTCAGGTACAAGAAGGAATGCATCTTTTGATAACTGGTCCTAATGGTTGTGGGAAAAGTTCTCTCTTCAGAATTTTAAGCGGGCTCTGGCCTGTGTATGAAGGAGTCCTCTATAAGCCACCTCCCCAACATATGTTCTATATTCCACAAAGGTAGGTACATATTTTATAGCATGAGAAAATTTCAGTTTGCTTTTGAATTATCTTGATTCCTTAAGCTCCTCAGTTTATAATCTTTAAACTTGTTTTCACTGAGAGAAACTATTAAGAAAATAAAATTCAGTTATTCAAAAAAGTTTCATTATTGCTTTGATTTTGAGAGTTTCCAGGATAAAACCACTTCTTTTTATTTTCACATCTATCTAGATATATGGAGCATTCAAAGACCATAGATGTTAGTCTCAAGGAAGAGCAGGCTAATCGAAGGAATGATTTGATTGCTTTAGATGTCAGATTATCTCTTCTCACAGACAAAGCTGTATTTGTATAGTATACCAGTCTTTTCATCAAACTGTATACATTCATATGTTCTAATATTGTTCATTTGTATCTGAAGAGCCTCCATAAAATAGTCTTTATTACAGTTAACTATATTATTAATTAATGATTTGAAACTACCTTAATTTAAAAAATTACAAATGAGCGCAAAGTAAGCATAGAGATATTTTAAAAAAATATTGTTTCTTTTGAAGTCTTTAGCCATCTTTCCTTGTAATAATTTAGGAACATCTAAATACAAAGTTATATTTGAGAATTTGGAATATTTATTGTGGGTGAGAGAAAATGAAATTTGAGGAAGAGGCACACTCATGCTCATCTTTTCCATCTGTCATCACCCTGGGCTAGGTGGACATCACAGAGCACTCCTGTATTAGATGGCTATTCTGTGGAACATAATAAAGCACTTAGACTGAAGTACAGAGACAGAACAAATATAAAACTTACATCAAGTAAGGTACTATCACATGTCTCTCTTGCCCCTTTTCTCTTGTCAAAAAGTGTTTGTACCATCCTGCTCCCTGGTCTAATTTTTAGACCACATGTTATAGTTAGGAACATGAGGGTTTGTGAGGTTCTTTGCTTTAAAGTAAGACTTATGTTAGTAGTAGGAAGCTACTTCAAGTATGGGAGAATGAATTGCACTGGCAATAAGAAAATGTTGGATGTGAGCAGTGTCATGAATTCTTATGTTTAACATAAAGTAGATAACATTTTATGACACCAGAATCATTGTCTCTTCCTCTGTATGCTTTTGGGAAACCTTTTGAATCTGACAATTAAATTATACAGACAATGCTTAAGTTTCAGACATTAATGTGTTAAGTAGACTGATTTTAAATTTTTAATTTAGGTTATAAGGTATAAAATCATGAGGAAAATATTCTGTCGTAGTATTCTATTCTCTTAATCCAAATAAAATCATATATATAAATTTAATATTTTTAGCTATTTTAAATTTCCTATATAATATGAAAGATACAATTCTTGAACATAGCTGTGACATGAGCAATACAAGATATTTCCAAGGAATAGAAAAGTACATAATCCTGTAAAATTAGCTTTCAGAAATTAACGAGAAATAAAGTCTTTCCTAGACAAACAAAAGCTGAGGGAATCCATTGCCACTAGACCTGCCTTATAAGACATGCTGAAAGGAGTTCTTGGAATTGAAATGAAGGTAACTTGTAACATAAAAAAACATGAAAATAGACAGATACACCAGTAAAGGTAAATATATATAGTCAATTCAGAATATTCTAATATGACAGTGTATCAACCACTTAAATATAAGTATAAAGGACAAAGTATAAAAATAACTATTTATAAGTAGTATAATTCCAATATAAAAAGAGATAGGTTGTGATGTTAAAAACTTAAAAGAAGGAGAGTGAAAGGGTAGAGAGTTTGTATGCAATTGAAGTTAGGTTGTTAAAACAAGGCAAAAACCCATAGTAGATTCATAGATAAAGAGAAAGTTATCAGAGAGAGAACTACTATGGAAATCACCAATTCATAAAGGAAAGGCTGCAAGAGAGGGAGAAAGGGGCCAGAGAACGCAAAAAAAAAAAAAAGTCAGAAAACTGGCTTAGTTTGGCATTAGTAAATTCTTGACTATTAACACTTACTCTAAATGTAAATGGATTAAATTCTCCAGTCAAAAGGCATATAGTGGCTGGCGAGATAAAAAACAAGACCCAACTCTATACTGCCCATAAGAGACTCACTTCAGCTTTAAGGACACACACAGACTGAAAGTGAAGGGATGAAAAAAGATAGTCCATGTAAATGGAAACCAAAAGAGAGCAGGGGTAGCTATGATTTTATCAGACAAAATAGACTTCAAGTGAAAAATGTTAACAAGAGACAAAGAAGGTCATTATATAATGATAATGGGGTCAATTTGTCAAGAAGATATAATAGCTATAATATATATGCACCCAACAAGTGGAGCACCTAAATATACTAAGCAAATATTAACAAATCTGAAGAAAGTTATACAACTATACATTAATACCTGGGGACTTTAGGACCCTACTTTCAACCACAAATAGATCATCCAGACAGAAAATTAACAAGAAATATTGAACTTGAACCATACTTTAGACCAAACAGACCTAACAGACATATATAGGCATTCTATCCAACAGCAGCAAAATAGATATTCTCAAGCATGCATGGAACATTCTCTAGGAATATCATATGACACAAAAGAAGTCTCAGCAAATTTAGGAAGATTGAAATCATACCAAGTACTTCTTTTCCCATTACAATGGTATGAAACTAGATATCAATAATAAGAGGAAAGCTAGAAATTTTACAAATATGTGAAAATTAAGTAATACTCCTGAGCAACCAATGGGTCAAAGAAGAAATCAAAAGAGAAATTTTAAAAATTTTGAAACAAATGAGAATGGAAGCCCAAATGTATGGGATGTTACAATAGCAGTTCTTCTTTTTTTTTTTTCTTTAATAAAGATTTTATTTTATTTATTTGACACAGAGAGAGAGAGCACAAGCAGAGGGAGCGGCAGACAGAGGGAAAGGGAGAAGCAGACTCCCTACTGAGCTGGAAGCCCAATGTGGGGCTCATGATCATGGGTCCAGAGATCAAGCCTGGGATCAGGTTCCCTGGTCAGTGGAAAGTCTGCTTCTCCCTCTGCCCCTTCCACACCTCTTATGCTCTCTCTTTCTCTCTCTCTCTCAAATAAATAAATTCTTTAGGGACAAAAAAGACAAGAGATAATAAGTGTTGGGAAGGATGTGAAGAAAAGGGGACCTTGTGCACTATTGGTGGGAATGTAAGTTGGTTCAGCCACTATGGAAAACTATAAGGAAGCTCCTTAAAAAATTAAAGACCGAACTATCATCTGATCCAGCAATACCACTTCTGGTTATATATGTCTAAAGAAAATGAAAACAGGATCTTGAAGGGATTCCTGTATTCTCATACTCATTGCAGCATTGTTTACAATACGCAAAATGTGGAAACAACCTCAGTGTCCAGTGACAGTCAAATGGAAAGAGATGTGTGTATGTGTGTGTGTACACACACACACATATATTTGTACAATGGAAACTTCTTCAGCTAAGAGAACATGTGAAAAGACTTTGAGGACATTATACTATGTGAAAATAGTTATACTAAGTTATACTAAGTGAAATAAATATATAATACATTATACTAAGTGAAATAATTCTGACAAAGAACAACAAATACTGTATGATAGCACCTATATGTGAACTCTAAAAAAAACCAAACTTAGAGCATCAAATGATGGTTACCAAGAGCTGGCAAGTAGAGGAAATGGGGAATGCTGGTCAGAAATACAAAATTCTAGTTAGAAGTTGAGTAAGTTCTGATAATCTAATGCACAGCATTGTGGTTACAGTTAGCAGTAAAATATACTTGGAGGTTGTTGAGAGAGTAAGTCTAAAATGTTCTTGCCACAATAAAGTCATGGTAATTATGTGAGGTGATAGAGTCATCAGGTAATACTTCAGTGATAATCATTTTGCTATATAATATATGAAGTCAACTTGTATACCTTAAACTTACTTGTATACCTTGTATAAACAACTTGCATACCTTAAACTTACACAATGTTATATGTTAATTTTATCTCAATAAAGCTGAAAAAAAAAAAAACAAGAAAAAATACCACTGAGCTATGGACATAGAAATGGTAGAACAAATTTTATGTGTATTTTACCAAATTTTTAAAAAGTAGGGGAAAAAAACAAAGTACATAAATTCCAATATTTGCCCTCAGAGAGACCTGTGTTATTTTGCAATAAACATAAATCACTGGGAACTTTTTCTTCATTATGAAATTTACTGTTGCCTAAGCAAAAGGTCAACTGCAACTTAGGGAGAAATGAGAATGAAAACTATTTTTTAATGTTAAAGTATTTTAAAATAATTACTGTTAAAAGTAATTTTATTTTATGTAGCTTCTAGAAACATGAAGATTTGTATTTATGTTTAAAATTTAATAAAACTTATCTTTCAAAAAAACATAAATATATTTAAATGTATATATAAACCAAGAGAGTCTAAATGTATATTTCTTATATTCTAAATGCTGTTTTCTTCAAGAAAGCTTGAAAATAATCTTATAAGTGTTTATGATTTCAAAGAAAGCTGCTACAACCTCCTTCAAAATATTTGTCAGTAGGCATTCTTAAACACTTCTTTGAATATTCTCATTAATGACTATTATTATCTAATGGTTTATTGCATTAATTTATAGTAATATAGAATGGTTAAGTACTAGTTTGGTAGGAAAAAAAACTGTAAAGTGAATACAGAATTGAGTCTTATGTACCTACTGAATAAGTATATAATGTAATAAGTATAAATTCATAAGTTATAAACAGACTTTATAATAATCTCCCTGTTTTCACTTTTTATAACTGAAAGACTTCTTGATAGAGGATGGGTCTCCATGCAGTGATCAGATGTACATTAGTTGTTATCTTCATGGGGAAGAAAGGAGTAGATTTTGTTTAAGTGGGTTTCCAGTAATGTCATTTGTATACAAAAGAAAAAAGAACCACTGAGGAAAAAAAAGTTGAAATTAAGCAAATTAGGACACTTATATTTTAAACCATGTCTTCAGAGAATGTAGCTATGGCTCATTTTGCAAGCTGGAAAACCTGAATTCCTAAGAAATTGTGAAATGTCCTCAGTATTATCCCACTTAATGTCTTCTAATACTTTAACAATGTTAATAATGAGAACCAGATAAGCAAAAATCTGGGCCTTAGTTCAAGGATACAAATAAAAAGTTGTGCTAGATAAACTAGTTTCAAAACAGTTTCCTGTTAGCCTGTTTCATTAATTGGGTATGGTAACTATTAGAACATTTGATAAGTTTTAGCAAAGAAAAATTTCATCTCTAATGTAGATTTAACTGTTCTAAATCTATGGAATAATATGGTAAAATGCTTAGTGTTGCTTAAGTGTGACTTTAAAAAAAATATTTGGGCAATTTGTTCAAGAACGAATTTCCTCATCAATGTGACTGTACCGTACTCTTCAAACTGATGACTAAAACTTGTTGTTTCTTACTATTAGCTATCTTAACCCTCAGGAAAAGTTTTCCAGTTGGATACAGATCCTGAATATCTTTTGTCAATTCTTGATGTAGTTTTTCTTGTTTTCTCAACCACCTAAGAGTAGATTGTGATTTCCTGCTTTTGGATTCACTAATCCACTAATTTAGGATCCATTAGTCATGTAGTAACTCAGTAGAATGTCTCTATCTTCAACCATTAAAGCCTCAAAAGCTCAGTCCTTTATTTGTTTAGTTCACCTGCTAACAAAACATTATTTTATGCTAACATTCACCACAATAGGCAATTGAAATATCCTGATGGGGGTTGAGGACAAAGAGTGAGGAGAGGAAAGGAGAAAGTGGGGAGGAACAAAGAGGGAAGGACTGGAGGGAAGGGAGGAAGAAAAGAAAGAGAAGAAATAGTTGTGTATTGACAAAAGGTAGTGAAATCTTGTGTTCCTTTATATTACTGTGTTGTTGGTTGTTTTTTTTTTTATATATATATATGTATCATTCAGAGGATCATTTGTATACATATCTCTCCTCAGCAACAGTCTCCAGTTGGGCACCAACCCACTGTGTAATTCTGTTCCCAGAGCTCTTGCTCTCACTACCCTTTCTTGGTAGAAATCTCTTGGGAATGAAAATTTAACCATGATCTTCTTACTACTCAGTCCCTATGCCTTAATACACCTTCAACAGATCTGAAATAGATTCAGACTTCCCATAATTTTGTATGAAAAGGTAACTTGTGCAAATTTCTGACCATCCTTGACTTTGGAATTTAAGAAGTAAACGGTTAGGAAGGTGAGAGGATTGTATTATAAGGGTTGAATTAGATTTAGCTAAACATTAAAAAAAATAAAAACAAGAGAAAAGGGATGAGATGGCTAGGATATCGTACTTCATATCTTGGGAACATTAATGTACTTTATTCTTTGTTAAAACTCGACTCTTTTTTAAAAATTTTAAGTATTTATTAAAGTCCTGCTATGGGGCACCTGGGTGGCTCAGTGAGTTAAGCCTCTGCCTATGGCTCAGGTCATGATCTCAGGGTCCTGGGATCGAGCCCCGCATTGGGCTCTCTGCTCAGCAGGGAGCCTGCTTCCCTCTCTCTCTCTGCCTGCCTCTCTGCCTACTTGTGATCTCTCTCTCTGTGTCAAATAAATTTTTAAAAAAAAACTTAAAAAAAAAAAAAAGTCCTGCTATTAGATGCTATGGAGGATAGACAATGAAGAAAACACAGTAACTTTCAATGTTTGAGCTTATGTTAAATTTGATTAGGAAAAAAAATAAGCAATCAACTTCAATACAAGTTAGAATAAGTGGCTCAAGAAAGACAGGAATTGCTGTAGATGTTCAAAATGAGAAAAATCACAATATAACACTGTGTCTTTTGATTTAGGTTTTGAAAGTTAGTTAGGATTTTAATAGCTGTCATGATTTGGATGTTTCTCCAGTGACTAAATAGATCAGAAATGCCTCAGATTCAAGTAGGCACGCAATTTTTGTTCTTGCTTTTGGATGCTTCTAAGCAAGGTTTTCCTATTCACCCTCTTTCTAATACACCAATTTCAGAAAAGCAAATATTTATTAATTCAACTCCATGAATATTATGTCATTGGTACATACTGGAAATAATAGTGCCCATTAGCTAGGTCCTTAAACATTGCTAAAGCTTTTCATGTTGAAGTTCTCTGAATTACTTTTTAAAGTTTTTAAAACTTTTAAAAAGTTTTGTAACTTTAAAAAAAAAGAAAAAACTTTTTAAAGTTCTCTGTTGCTTTGTGGATCTGCTATTTGTCCAGTTTCCACCCAAAGAACTTATCTCCTTTCTATAAATAAATGACACATTTTTCTTATATTCAAATATATATTATTATATTTATATCATATATAGATAGCTTAATATGTTACATTTTAGTCTATTAATGCTCCTCAAGAAACATACCAAAAGATGACAATAACTTCTCTTACACTCATTGATTCTCATTCTTTTTTGCCAGAAGATATTCTGAAATCATAAATAACATTTCATTTATCAGCTCAGTATTTGCTTGCCACTTCATTCACAGTATAGTATGTTCAAGTACCATGCAGTTTAATCTTCTAGGCTAAATGTGTAATAAAGTAGTTATGAACTACATTTTTAAATTAAATGAAACATGAAAATCCTAAATTTGATTGTATGCAGGAATGATAGCACAACTAATTAGACTATAAAGAAAATTAAATATAGATAAGGCTACTTCTGTCTTTTAATGTAGCAACAGTATATATTGATCATGCTCTGAATAAACCATGTTAAATAGAATGTTTTAAATAATTAAACTGTAGTTCAAAGAGACCAGAGACTTTAATACTTTGAGTTACATAGCATTTCAGAGCCAGGGCTAGAATTCATCAAATCTCTGGTTTTAAACCCTCTACATTCACTGCTTCTTATTTTCAGATTAATAAAATAATCGTATTAAAAACATCTACCTGTGATTGAAAAGAAAAAAACAAACCACTGTTTGACCTTAAATGTTTTCTCAGACAATCATAGTAATTAAAGCCTCTCCAGCATTGTCCCAAATTTATGGGGGATAACAAACTATGGTTCTTGTATAGTTTGCATTCACTTTCCAAAAATTTCTGTATTCGTCAATTGCTTTTCTTAGTCAGAAGAGCTTATGACATGAAACCTCAGCTTTAGCGGTGCCAGCATTTAATCCATGTTCCCTTTGTTGGCATTTCTATTCATGCATGTAATGATACAGCTTATGCATTTTTTTAATTGAAGTATAGTTGATCAGCCTATGTATTTTTTTTTTTTTTTTTTTTTTTTTTTTATATCACAAGTAGGCAAAGAGGCAGGCAGAGAGAGAGAGGGGAGGAAGCAGGCTCCCTACTGAGCAGAGAGCCCGATGCGGGACTCGATCCCAGGACCCTGAGATCATGACCTGAGCCGAAGGCAGTGGCTTAACCCGCCGAGCCACCCAGGCGCCCCACATAAAGTGAATTAATATTGATTTTTATGTTGGGAATCATATGACCTCTTAAAACAATTGATGGATCCTGGAGCATCTTTAGCAAGAGCTAAACATCTCTGGTCTTATTACTTTGTTTTTGTTTTGTTTTGTTATTTTACAAGGTGACAAGTGATTGCTGTGCATTACTCAACTATTCTACACATATGTTTCTAATTTTTCTGTATGAAAACTCATAAAGTTGGTGTTAGTGTCCCTATCTTTAGATGAGAAAACTTAGGTTGAAGTCATCCAGCTGAGTGGAGCTAACATATGAACTTAGGCAAATCTGACTCTGAAGTTATTTTGTCTTGGTGGTTGTTGGCAGCAGGACACATTTCTCCGAAAAATTACTAGTCCCTTGCAAATATCACCAGCTAAGGTTGTTTGCTCAGTACGCTAAATCTGTACTAATATCAAGCTATTGTTTGGAAGCAGAGGTCATTTATAATGCTGGGGGGTGAGGAAAATCCGAGACAATTTTAACGTAACAGGAACTGGTGGGCCTGGGTGACTCAGTCACTTAAACGTCTGCCTTTGGCTCAGGTCATTATCCCAAGGTCCTGAGATTGAGCTCTAAACTGGGGTTTCTACTTCTTCCTCTCTCTCTGCCTCTCTTCCCCTGATTGTACTCTCTCTCTCTCTTCCTGTCTCTCTCAAATAAATAAAACCTTTAAAAAGAAATAAAATTTAGCATAGGTACTGGCTATCGTTCATTTATGCTAACGTGAAGAGAGATATTCTTGTTTAACATTGAAATTCCTTTAAACTAAGTTCAAATCACTTTCAAATTAGAATATGTTCACTAGTCCTTCTAATCTTCCAAAACCCACCTATCTATAAAATTTTATATAATCTGTAAAAGTATTTCCTTAATTTAATATCAGGCTTCTGGTGTACCTGGGTGGCTCAGTCAGTTAAGTGTCTGCCTTTAGCTCAGATCATGACCCCAGGGTCCTGGAGTTGAGCCCCGTGTTGGACTCCCTGCTCAGAGGGGAGTCTGGTTCTTCCTCTGCCTCTCCCCTTCAGCCTGTCCTCTCTCTTTTGCTTACTCTCTCTCAAATAAATAAGTAAAATCTTTAAGGAAAATTAAAAAATAAAATCAGACTTCCTGCAGAGATATAAATTTTAGTTTTCATAATGCATTATGGCATTAAAAAATCATCAGTTAACCTCTATGTTGTCAAAAGAAGAGACTGTCTCACAACAGAATAAAGACTTTTGGTTCAAGAAGTACATTAGAATGAAATAAACACATAACACCAATAACACCAACATTGACACAACTTCATTGCAGAATGTACTTGTGTCAAATGAGTTTTGTAGATACTTAAAAGTTTGAACATCCTTTTGAATTGTTTCTATATAAATACTTTCCAAATCCAGGATTTCCTATTTGGAGGGGTAGAACTGTTATTGAGAGTGTTGTTTAACCCATACATATAAAACCAAATAATGACTATTAAAGAACCAGGAGTGCATGAGATCAGGACCGAGGTTAGAATACCCTAGTTTGCCTCCCTGAGAGGCAACCTGAAAGGGTGCTCTCATAATCAACAAAGTATTGTTAGTGAGATCCTTGATTTGCTCTTCCTTCCTTTCTTTTCTTTTCTTTCTCTTCTCTTTTTTTTTTTTTTCCCTTAGTCTCAGATCTCAGATTAGAAAATGATGATGTGGCCTGGAAAACAACCTAAGTAAGAATATGGAGGAATGCTAGTTTAAATATCTTGATTACTGTTTTACTCTTGGTCTCTAGTTTTTGGGTTTTTGATTCTTAATGGAACTCTAGGTACAAATATGTAGAGTACACCAATATGGAGAGCCTCTGAAGGACAAAGAGTGTGTTTATTTAAGTAAGATGCAGGCTTCCCTGGGGCCATTGCCTGAGTGGAATGTTGGTCTGAAAGGGCCGCTGGAATAAAGAATGTGATATGGCTTAATTCAGGCCTATTCATGGAGCCCCATACACAGTCAGTTACACATACACTAGTCTTGCTGCCCCCAAATTAGACAAATCTTAGGGAGTGTGATTTGTTACTAGAACACTTTGCCTATGTTGACTCACTGTTGCACAAATTTTCATAGAATATAAACTAGAAAGGGCATCTGCATATCTGTACCACACTGGTAGTATACTACTACATCTATAGAATCTCTAGAATGTCATATTACAACAATGCAATGAACAGACAATGAATGATTGAACAAGTGAATGAATGAACATCTCCACAGATTTGGTTTCTATTGCCAAATCAATCTGGCCCCATATACTAATTAGGAAGCAAACTTTTGTTTCTTGCACTAGATATGTTATCTAATCCTCCTAATGATGTGGATAAATATTTGTCATTTAACATGTCCTTTGTTTGTTTGTTTAAGATTTTTATTTATTTATTTGACAGGCAGAGAGGCAGGCAGAGAGAGAGAGAGGTGGAAGCAGGCTCCCCGCTGAGCAGAGAGCCCGATGTGGGGCTCAATCCCAGGACCCTGGGATCATGACCTGAGCCCAAGGCAGAGGCTTTAACCCACTGAGCCACCCAGGTGCCCCTAACATGTCCTTTGTAAAAGAAATTATTTTAGCCATAAGGAAGGCTAAGTAATATGCTGTAACTAAATTACTTCTATTCCTTTGCTTTCTGATTACTAGACTCAAAGCAAGTGAGCTGCATAAGTATCTTCAAGGAATTGGCTGACAGAATTGTAAATTATACATTTTGGTATCTCCTGTGTAGTAAAGGGCACATTCATTTAAAAAAAAAAAAAAAAGCCACTCTCTTAAAGAAATCTATAAATATAAATAATTTCCTTTAGTTTCCTGTTACTTGGAAAAAAATGTTTAGGATGCATTTTTTTTCATATTTAAGTCTTCTATTTATATATAAAAATAACTTCTATTCTTTTATAAAAATAGCAATGGTGAAAAGTCTTCCTTTGCATCTGAAGTTTCCTTATTTAATGATCAGTTATTAAGTTGAATCATATGGAATTAGAATTTTCATAGATCAAAAAGTCAAGTAACAGAAATTTCATATAGTAATCTAATGATAAATACTTTTAACAAAAGTTGAGTTTTAAGAGGTTTGCATTTTTTTTTTAAAGATTTTATTTGTTTATTTGACAGAGAGAGATCACAAGTAGGCAGAGAGGCAGGCAGAGAGAGAGAGAGAGAGGAGGAAGCAGGCTCCCTGCAGAGCAGAGAGCCTGATGCGGGACTCGATCCGAGGACCTTGAGATCATGACCTGAGCCGAAGGCAGCGGCTTAACCCACTGAGCCACCCAGGCGCCCCAGAGGTTTGCATTTTTATCAGGTTAACAATACTTTGATTTTTCCACTAACATTATTCTTATTACTTGAAAATAAATATAGTCCCTGCTCTTCAGAGGCTCTACACATCTCCGTTTTGGCACCTAGAAATAAGACCCTAAAAATAAGATTGCAGTAATAGTAATATCTTTTTTTAGTTGAGTACTTCTTTTTTGCCACATATTTTTTTAAGAATATTAGGAATGACTAATGCATTGAAAACTCAGATTTAATTCTTGTTATTCATGAAAGGATCTGATGACATGATTGGTCCCATTGTGTACATTTATTTGAATTATTAATAGCTAGATTTTGTGGCTTTCTGATTGTCAATTTCTTATCACTATGGTAACACAGCAGTACTTAGCTGTACCTTAAACTTAACACATCTCATGCTTAAAAATAGTTAGTATTGCTGTGAAATTTTTGTCAACATTGTTGACAATTAAATTCCAGATGACAATGAAGCATTTAGCATTTTGGATGATCATTCCAAAGACAACAAGCACAAAAGATAGCCAACATTTCTCAATACTTTATCTTTTTTTTCTACTTTTATCTCTATTAAAGAGAAAAATACAGAACAATATAAAAATATATGAATATAAACTCTAATAGTTGCTAACACATTTTACTAAAACAATCATAAATTGTCAGATTTTTTTCTATTTTTTTATTTTTTAAAAATGATTTTATTTATTTATTTGACAGACAGAGATCACAAGTAGGCAGAGAGACGGGGGAGGAAGCAGGCTTCATGCTGAGCAGAGAGCCCAATGCGGGGGCTCAATCCCAGAACCCTGGGATCATGACCTGAGCCGAAGGCAGTGGCTTTAACCCACTGAGCCACCCAGGCACCCCAAATTGTCAGATTTTTAAACGTTAACACAGAAAAGTAGGGAGTAGAATACATATTATAGAAGTTCCCTGCGACATTCATATATAAAATAAAAAGCCATAATCATTGGGAATGGATATAATCTGAAATAACTTTCATTTTACTTATAATTAACAGGTTTTTTAAAAAAATATTTTATTTATTTATTTGATAGAGACAGAGAGATCACAAGTAGGCAGAGAGGCAGGCAGAGAGAGAGGAGAAAGCAGGCTCCCAGCTGAGCAGAGAGCCCTGTGCAGGGCTTGATCCCAGGTTCCAGAGATGATGACCTGAGCCAAAGGCAGAGATTTAACCCACTGAGCTACCCAGGCGCCCCTATAATTAACAGTTTTAAATGTAGGTACATTTGAAGTAATCCCAGATTATAAAGAAAAACAATTATGGTAATTGTTCAAATAAAAATAATTATTTAAATTGTAATGGATCCCTAGGAGTTTATTCGGGTATCTTTTCTACAACAAACTGAGGTGATTCTGGGTTTTGCTTAGAGAAGTAAATTAAAATTAGTTAGTGTTTATTTTCTGATAGCTGCTAATTATAAGCAATCTGTTTCTTTTGTTGCTTGTAGGAGGTATGTTGCATTATTCCCTCTCTGATGGGCCAAAGCAAGTAAGCTAATGATATTCTGACATGGTAACTGATCTACCTAAAATATTTAGAAGATAATCTGAATAGTTCTATATATTTAGAAAGGAACGCTTAGTAAAGGGTTCTTTAAGTGCTTATCCATTATGTATAACTTTAGTAAGACTAGAGGAACTTGAGCTAGCTTAAAATGTAAAATTCTAGGCCTTTGAGCTGAAAAGGATCACAGGCAAACTAATTATATAAATATTGGATATAGGGTCCTCTGTTTCCTGTGCTTTCAAATAGATTCAGCATCATCCCAATTTTTTTGACATAGCTTTTCAAAAGAATTTGTGGTAACCACAATTTTGTAATATTTTGAAATGATTAAATTAATAAAATCTATCAAAGTGTCCTTAGTTGGGGGTGCCTGGATGACTCAGTTGGTTAAGTGACTGATTCTTGTATTCAGGTCAGGTCATAATCTCAGGGTTGTGAGGAGCCCCACACTGGGCGTGGTGCTGAGTGTGGAGCCTGCTTAAAATTCTCTCTTTACCCCTCTCGCCCTGCCCCTCCCCCTCTTAAATAAAGTACCCTTGTTGCTATATACCACATTAAACCCATATAGAATGTGTTATTTTTATCATTTTACATGATGGTAAGACAATTGAGAGAAAATGGGACTCTAATAAAGCAGCATTTGTTGAGTCCTTATAAATTTATAATTTTATAAATATTTCTTGTATAATTTCATTTGCAGTCCCTTCACATAAATTTTCAAAGTAGCAATTTTCATATTCTATTCTATCATTTTGAGTAATGATAGCTCAATAATAAGTTATGTGGATACATTTGTAGTTCTTCATTTTTGCATCATAAAATGTTTAGGGTTTGGCATTTTATTTAAATTTCATGCTGATTGAATTTTAAAAACTTGATAGCTAAGCGCCATGTTTTTTTGTTTTGTTTAGACTCTTATTTCAAGAGTGCATATTCAAAATGTCATGAGACCTATAAACTCAGTAAAAACTTTAGCATTGCAAAAATGTAACTATATTTTTTATATTGCTTCTCCCTCTCTCTTCGCCTCTGCTCTCCCTGCTTGTGCTCTCTCTGTCAAATAAATAGATAAAATCTTAAAAAAAAAAAAGAATATCTTTTTTAAAAGGAGCCCCTAAGAAATAAGTTTCCTTATCTATTCATCAGAGAATTGACAGATTTCAAAAATCATAAAGAAATCATAAATAACATAAATTAGCCTTTTTTTAAATTTTATTTTATTTTTTAAAGATTTTATTTATTTATTTGACAGAGATCACAAGTAGGCAGAGGCAGGCAGGAGGGAAGGGAAAGCAGGCTCCCTGCTGAACGGAGAGCCCGATACGGGGCTTGATCCCAGGATGCTGGGATCATGACCTGAGCCGAAGGTAGAGGCTTTAACCCAGTGAGCCTCCCAGCCACCTCCTAAATTAGCCTTTTAAAGAAGTTTTGAAGTTTTGCTCTTCCAAGTTCTTACAAAGAAAGCCTATGGGCAGTCTTATGTGCACTGATCTTTCAGACCCTATAAATTACTCCAGTGAACTAAACGGTGCTAGAGTTACTGAAAAAAGTACTTCTAGGTAAACCTAAGATGCTTTCTTTAGTGTTTAACAGAATATAATCACTAAAATTTACATAATTAGGTACTTATTATTTATTAATCTTGTGAAAGAATAAAAATTTACTATGTGGTATAAAACCACACATCTCTTAGATGGTTAAATAGAAATTCTTTTGCATCTGTTCTTTTTTAAGATGTTGCCTTTTCTGGGCACCTGGATGGCTCAGTGGGTTAAGCTTCTGCCTTCAGCTCTGGTCATGATCTCAGGCTTCTGGGATCGGACCCCACATCAGGCTCTCTGCTTAGCAGGGAGCCTTCTTCCCCCTCTCTCTCTGCCTGCCTCTCTGCCTACTTGTGATCTCTCTCTCTTTCTGTCAAATAAGTGAATAAAATCCTAAAAAAAAAAAAAAAAAAGATGTTGTCTTTTCACATAAGTAGCAATCTTAAGCCCAATTAGAAATGAACTTTTGTTTCTTTAAAAATTTATTGGGTGCCTACTGTGTACCTATACTTACTAAGTGCTCTGACTACAGTGGTTCATTTATGCTTTATAGAAACCCACTGCTTTGTTTAGTTTTCATAACAAATGGAATAAAGTAAGTTACTTTCCAAATGAGGTAGCTCTAGTTCAAAATTTGGGTCACATGGCTAGTAAAGAGTGAAACTGGAATTCCAGCCCAGAACCATCTCTCCAAAGCGTATTATCACAACCACAACTCTTTACTGTCTTCCTTGCAATATATATATAAAATATGATTTCATCAAATATTGCTAGTTAATCAAGTCTTATGGTAGAATCCTGTAGAAACATTTCTGAAATGAATGTTCAGATGTAGTCTCCATTTTATATTGTCTCCATTTTATATTGTATCATGTCTGTTTGGAAGATCGAATTATATCTGGAATTTATACTAAGGTGTAGGATATATCTGTGCTTCTAATTTACATTAAATTGGAGCTGGTGTCACTTTGGAAGTTAGCAGAAGTACTGCCCACTATGGTTTCCTCGTATTTCTTCTTTAAGTAGTCTCAGAGTACCAGTTGAAAAACTCCTCATTGGCTCTGATAACCAACTTCTATTTTATGCTACTATTATTATTACCAGATAAAAATCTAAGATATTGTCACATTATATGAATGTTTAATATAATATAAACAAAATAACTGTGTGTCCTAATTCTATTTTCTTTAATATGTTTAGCCTAAAGGGGGACAGGTAAAGAAAAAGGCAGGAGAGGAAGATATAGGGATATGGCAGAAGAAATGTGACCAGAAATGATATAGTCATTTCAGAAAACAGTTGGGCAGTTCCTCAAAAAGTAAACAGAGTTATATGGTCCAGCAATTCCCCTGTGTGTTAGGTGTATGCCCACTGTTTATAACAGCCAAATAGTGAAAACCACTGGAATATCCAGCAACAGATGAATGGATTAACAAAATGCGGCATATTCATACAGTAGAATATTATTCAGCCATAAAAAGCAATGAAATACAGTTACATGCTACAACTTTAATGAACGTGAAAGCATTATGCTCACAGAAAGAAGGCTGTCACAAAAGACCACATATTATATGATTTTGTGTATACAAAATGTCCAGAATAGACAAATCCGTGGAGACAGAATGTAGATTAGTGGTTGCCAGGGATTGGGAGAATGGAAGAATGGACTGTCGGCTATTAGATATACAGTTTCTTTTCGGTGTGAAGAAAATGTTCTGGAATCAGATCATGGTGATGGTTACATGAGGCTGTGAATATACTAAACATTACTGAATTGTGTACTTTAAAAGCGTGAATTTTATGATATAGGAATTATATCTCAATTTTTAAACTAGATTCATCTGGGCGCCTGGGTGGCTCAGTTGGTTAAGCAACTGCCTTCAGCTCAGGTCATGATCCTGGAGTCCCGGGATCAAGTCCCACATCAGGCTCCCAGCTCTGCGGAGTCTGCTTCTCCCTCTGAACTTCTCCCTCTCATGCTCACTCTCTCTCTCTCAAATAAATAAAGTCTTTAAAAAAATAAAAATAAAATAAAATAGATTCATTTATTTGAGAGAGAGAGAGAGAGAGCGCACCTGAGCAGAGGAGGGACAGAGGAAGAGAGAGAATCTCAAGCAGCACCCTGCTGAGCACCTGACTTGGAGCTTGATCCTATGACCCTGAGAACATGATCCCAGCTGAAAAGAAGAGTTGGATATTTAGCCTCTGAGCCACCCAGGCACTCCTATATCTTAATTTTTAAAATATGACCAGGGATTCCCATGTTTGTAAAGATCCCATTGAAAATCTTTATATGAGTGTATATATGCAGCATTACAATATAAATATTTTTATTTCCAAATGTTAGTTAAGTCTGTAGTAAAATAATCTTATGTTATCTGTCCTTCAACTGACTCATTTTCATATTATGGAAAAATAGGTAGACAATTGATCCACAAAAACATTTATATTTAAAATCTTCAACTTACTCTCTCTTTCTCCCACCCCCCCTTCTAAAGTAAATTTCAGCAATCATAAATCTTCATCCCTAACTACACTAGGATGTATTTCCAAAGAGCAAAGATATTTTCCAGCATAACCATAATATAATAGTTAAATTCATGAAAATTAACACTGCTTTAATATTTTTACCTAAACATAATTTTGGTGGTTCACAAACTGGCCCCTGTACACGGAGAGTGAAAGAAGATGGAAGAGACTACTCCAGATTGATAGGTGGCAGGTTTGAGAAGCAGAGGCATTAACATAAGTCTTGTCATGGTTGGCTACAAGGTAGGTGGCAGGTTTGAGAAGCAGAGGCATTAACATAAGTCTTGTGGCAGGTTTGAGAAGCAGAGGCAGTAACATAAGTCTTGTCATGGTTGGCTACAAGGTAGGTGGCAGGTTTGAGAAGCAGAGGCATTAACATAAGTCTTGTCATGGTTGGCTACAAGGTAAATGGATCTCTGCTCTTGCCCACCAGAACCTTAAATTTGTAGAGAGGCCTTAACTGGGTTCAGTCACATCTAGCGTCCAGATGGTCCCAACAACACAATGTTCTCTCAAGGCTGCTTCCTTGGAAACAGTTTCCAGCAATGGGAATGGTGGTCAGAGTATACACTCCAAGCACATGTGAGGGGGTGAGGAGCCTCCAGTTGTCCCAGTCTAGCTCATGGTCAAATGGCAGTCATGTCCTGTCAGTGACCCCCAACAATTCTCCATATTTTTTAATAAATGTATTTTTTAAGATTTATTTATTTAAGAAAGAGGAAGAAAGAGTGTATGCGGAGAGGTGGGAGAGGGGGAGGAGGGACAGTATCCTGAAGCAGACTACCCACTGAACACAGAGCCCCACTTGGGACTTGATCCCACGACCCATGAGATCATGACCTGAGTCACAACCAAGTATCGGACGCTCAACCCACTAGCCACCCAAGTGCTCCATCAACTTTCTATATCTAAATATTGCCAATTATCATAATACTATCCTTTATAATAATTTCTTTCTCTCAATTCATTTGCATTTTAGTTGTCATGTTGCTCTCGTTTCTTTTAATATTACCTCCTCAGCTTCTCTTATTTTTATTTTCTCTTCTCTTATTTTATTTTTATTTTTATGACATTGATATACATAGAGTGCAGAACTGTTGTTATTTTAAGAAAGTTCTTTAAGTTAGATTTGTCTGGCAGTTTCCTGATGCTATGATTCAGGTTACGCCTTCTTTTTTTTTTTTTTTTTTTTTGTGCAAGAGTTCTACGTCTTTCCTAAATCTGCTGGGTAACCAAAAACTTGGTAGTTTAAAACAACAGGAATGTATTCTCTCAGAGTTCTGGAATTCAGGAGTTCAAAATCAAGGTATTGGCAGGACTTTACTTTTTAAAAAGCTCTAGGCTAGAGTCTTTTCTTGCCTCTTCCAGCTTCTCTTGCTGCCAGGCATTCCTTGCCCTGGGACAGCGTAACTCCAATCTCTGTCTCCGCCATCACATGACTTTCTTCCCTTCCTTTCTCCTCTTCTTATAAGGGCATTTACTAGACTTAGGGCCCATCTCTGTAATACAGGATGATCTCATCTGGAGATCCTTAGCTTAGTTAGATCTGCAAAGACCTCCCTCCTCCCCCATAAGGTCACATCCACAGGTACATGTGGTTTAGGACACAGTTCAACCCACTACAACACTGCCTAAATGATGTTGGGTCTTTCTCAGAGGATAATGTCAGGATACACCGAGTGTAGACAGAAAAGGAAATAGATTTTTTTAAAAGCATGAATCATACTGACATTCGAATTAAAATGAAACATAGTTTTTCTTACCTTCTCACCCATCATGTTTGTAAATTCTTTCTTCAGAGGGAGCGCACTAACTCCTAACATTATTAAGATGTTTACTTCTTTGGTCAGTCCTGTAACATAGGTAAAATAGTTTCAGAATTGCTACTCCTGAATCATTACCAACAAGAAACTTGCCAAATAACGTTTAAGATTTCTTTGTGGTTCTTCTGGTCTTCAACTGAAATTGTGTGGCCAGGTTCAAGTAATTTAGACCAGTATCTCCTCCCCCTTTTATGTGGTTGTCACTCATTTGATATACCATTCAGTTCATTTATTCTGTTTGTATTTAATTTTAAGGTTCCTACCTTCACTGGTTATTTGTTTCATGTTGTTTTTTTGAATAATAACATATAACATGATTCTAAAAGTAAAAACATATAGAAAGGATATTTAAAGAGGTCACTCCCTTCCCTATCCATTCTCCCTTGTTCCTCCAATCTCCAATAGGTAACCAATTTCATTAATTTCTGGTTTACTGTGTTTCCTTTTATAAAGGTAAGCAGGTAAATGTACACTTTCTTATTTCGCTTTCATTTTGCATAAAGATAGTATACTATATACTAGAGATTCTCAAATGGAGGTGGTTTTGTCCTGTAGGGGGTGATATCTGGAGACTTTTTATTGGGTCTACTGTAGTAGACACTATTAGCATCTGGGGGGTGGAGACTAGATATGCTGCTAAACATCTACAGTATGTAAGATAGCCCTCAACTGCAAAGGAGTACTGGTTCCATACATCCATAATGCTGTTCAGAAACCCTGCTATACATCTACTTCTGCACGTTACTTTCCAACTTAGAAGTATATTATGGAAAATCACTCTACAGAGAACATCCACATCCTGTTTTACAGCTCCGTAGTGTCAGTGCTATCGTTTATTCAGTCTCCTCTTTATGGACACTTAGATTGTTTTCAGTATTTTGAGATTATAGATAATGCTGCAATGGATCTTGTGCACTCCTATTGTTATTTTTGGAAGTATATCTTTAAAGTAAATTGCAAGAGGGTCAGAGTCCAAAATATTTGATGCTTTGCAAAATCCCCTCCAAAAGGTTGTACATTTTTGCATTTTCACGAATGTATGAAAGTACTGGTTTCTCTATATTTGCTAGCTGAATTGTCAGGTTTTTGAACTTTTACCAATTTGAAAAGTAAGAAACTCAGTGTAGTTTTATTAAAGATATTTATTTATTTATTTATTTATTTGACAGAGAGAGAGGGAACACAAGCAGGAGGAGTGGGAGAGGGAGAAGCAGGCTTCCCGCTGAGCAGGGAGCCGGATATGGGGCTCGATTCCAGGACCCTGGTATCATGACCTGAGCTGAAGGCAGACGCTTAACGACTGAGCCACCCAGGTGCCCCTCAGTGTGGTTTTAATTTGCATTAATTTTATTATTAATGGCATCTTAATTATTTATTTGTTAAAGTTTTTATTTATTTATTTATTTATTTATCCTAGAGCAAAAAAGAGAGCATGTGTAAGCATGGTCCCACACACAAGTTGGGGGTAAGGGCAGAGAGGGAGGGAGAAAGACAAGCAGACTCTGCCCTGAGCCCAGAGCCTGACACCAGTGAATCCCACCGCCCATGAGATCATGACCTGAGCTGAAACCAAGAGTCTGTGCTCAACCTACTGAGCCACCCAGGTGTCCCATTAATGGCGTTTTCAAAAAGTTTTTGCTTTTTCACATCCCTGAATCAAAACCTCAAATTTTATATTTAAACCAAATAATTTTAGATGAAATGCAGAAACAATGTTTATAAAATACAGTGAAACAAGGTATGTATTTTTGCACTGAAAATATCCAACTTTTTCCTCATGGCTATGTCTCAATGAATTTTTACGTGAACATATCAGAGTGTAATCCTATCATGCCTGAGAGAGAAATACTCATCACCAGGTAATAAATGTAACCCTAGACATATGATATTTATAGTCTCCTCTGGAGTTTTCAGGCCATGAGGTCTGAGTAAACTAAGATGGCTTTGTACTAGGATTCCTTGTGTGCTTGGTGTTTTATAGGCCATACATGTCTCTTGGAAGTCTTCGCGATCAAGTCATCTATCCTGATTCCGTGGATGACATGCATGATAAAGGCTATACAGACCATGATCTGGAATGCATTCTACACAATGTCCACCTCTATCACATAGTTCAAAGAGAAGGAGGTAAAGTCTACCACTTTTAAAATGCATTTGTTTCAAAAAAAATAAACTTGGGTAAATAGTCTATGGTTTAATGTGAACATATGCTACTATTAGAACATAAATACAGAAGACAGACTTTATAGCATTTATTGCTTTTCTATTACTGACATCCTCTTTTCTGCTTGGATTAAATTTCCTGCAGCACACTAGGCTTTTTATTGTCTGCTACTAGTATTTGAAAACAGTTTTTCCTTCATATTTGAGTATACAATTGTCCCTGAGGCCACCATCAGTCTAGATGTATGTAAAGTCTGTGACAGAAATATTATCCTCAGCTTATATTAAGCTTAATCTCAGCTTATATTAAGCTTAATAAGTTGAGAAGTAGATATCACAGAATTAGTTTTTTATTTTCTTTTTCTTTTTTTTTAAGGATTTCATTTATTTATTTGACAGACAGAGATCACAAGTAGGCAGAGAGGCAGGCAGAGAGAGAGGGGGAGGCAGGCTTCCCGCTGAGCAGAAAGCCCAATGCAGGGCTCCATCCCAGGACCCTGGGATCATGACCAGAGCTGAAGGCAGAGGCTTTAACCCACTGAGCCACCCAGGTGCCCCTACTTTTTAATTTTCAGACCCACAGTCTTACCAACATTTTTTTTTTTTCCTCTTTCAAGTAGCACATAGAGAATCAGATAAAATACAAACTTCTATAGTATGTGATTTATGCATAAGATATTTTTGAAAAAGTAGAATTAACACTTATACATATGAGCCTAAAAAGGAATTACTTCCTAATAGTCAAATTTTTAAAATATTAATGTTTATTTAAATTCAATTGATTTACCTATAATATATTATTGGTTTCAGAGGTAGAGGTCAGTAATTCATCAGTCTTGTATAACACCCAGTGCTCATTATATCACGTGCCCTCCTTAAAGTTCATCATGAAGTTATCTCATCCCCCAGCACCCCTCCCCTCCGGCAATCCTCAGTTTGTTTCCTATGATTAAGCAACTAATAAGACTCTCCAAAGAGTCCCAGAACTGTATGGTCAATTAATTTTTTTTTAAGATTTTATTTATTTACTTGAGAGAGAGAAAGAGAGTGAGAGAGAGCATGAGAGGGGAGAGGGTCAGAGGGAGAAGCAGACTCCCCACTGAACAGGGAGCCCGATGCGGGACTTGATGCCAGGACTCCAGGATTATGACCTGAGCCGAAGGCAGTCACTTAACCAACTGGGCCACCCAGGCGCCCAGTCGATTAATCTTTGACAACACAGGAAAGAATATCCAATGGAAACAAGGCAGTCACTTCAAAATGGTGTTGGGAAAACTGGACGGCAACATACAAAAGAATGAAACGGAATCACTTTCTTACACCATACACAAAAATAAATTCAAAATGGATTAAAGACCTATATGTGAGACCTGAAACCATAAAAATCCTAGAAGAGAACATAGGCAATAACCTCTTTGACACCAACCTTAGCAACATTTTTTCTAGATATGTCTCCTGAGGCAAGGGAAATAAAAGCAAAAATAAACTACTGGGACTACATTAAAATAAAAAGCTTTTGTGGGCAGAAGACATGAACAGATATTTCTCAAAAAAAGATATCAGATGACCAAGAGACATATAAAAACATGTTCATCATCACTTACCATCAGGGAAGTGCAAATCAGAACCACCAGGAGGTATCACCTCACACCTCACAGAATGGCTAAAATCAACACAAGAAACAATCATTGGTGAGGATGTGGAGAGAAAGAAACCCTCTTGCACTGTTGGTGGGAATCCAAACCAGCGCAGCCACTCTGGAAAACAGTATGGAGTTTCCTCAAAAAGTTAAAAATAGAGCTACCCTGTGACCTGGCAATCACACTACTGGATATTTACCCAAAGAATAAAAAAAACACCAATGTGAAAAGTTACATGCATCACTATGTTTATAGCAGCATTATTTATTTATAATAGCCAAGATATGCCAGCTGCCCAAAGTGTGCATCTATTGATGAATGGGTAAAGAAGAGGTGGTGTGTGTACATACATATAATGGAATGTTATTCAGCCATAAAAAGGAATGAAGTCTTGCCAATTGCAATGACATGGACAGAGCTAGAGAGTATTATGCTAAGCAAAATAAGTCAGAGAAAGACAAATACCATATGGTTTCACTCATATGTGGAATTTACTAAATAAAACAAATGAGCAAAGGGGAAAAAGAGAGAGAGAAACCAAGCAACAGACTCTTTATTATAGAGAACAAACTGATGGTTACCACAGGGGAGGAGCTTGGGAGGTTGGATTCAGGAGTGCACTTGTGATGAGCACCAAGTGTTGCATGGAAGTGTTGAATCACTATATTGTACACCTGAAACCAATATTACACTGTATGTTAACTAACTGGAATTAAAAACTTCTTGAAAAAGACTCTCTGTAGAGCATTTAGAATAATGGCACATAGTAAATGCACACAAATTAGTAGCTAGTGGTAAAATTACTACTCATAATATTAATACTATGATATTTTGTCTTTTTGTGATGGTACTTGATAGTTTATATGGAAATTTCATATATATTATTTCATTTGATTCTTATAATCAGAAATGAGGCAGACAAGAGACGTTATTCTGTTTATTTTTGTGACATTTCTAAACATGAGTCACAAATACTGAAAATATGGAAAGCAGATTGTCTTTTTTTTTTCACACGGTCCTCTCCTTCCCAGTTTTAAAACACCAGGGCAGAATAAATGCTGCATGTTAATCTTGAGGAAATTATTTTGGGTAAATTTGAAATCCAATCACCCAAATAGAAATTTATAATAAACATGGACCATTCTATTCTTGTAGAAATCATCAAGAAGTTTAAGAACTTTTTAGAAGAATGCTCCAACCTTAATAATGTAACAGTAATTGTTAGGCTTATTGAGTGCTCACCTTACAGAACACATTAAGCAATGTACATTGTCATCTTAGTTAACATTTATAACTGTCTCGTGATGTAGGTTTTAATAACCCCTTTCACAGGTGAAATTCAGAAGTTTAGAAACTTCCCCAGGGGCTTACTATTGTTATGACAGGGACTCAAATACAGATCTCACTTGAAAGTCAGTGTTCTGTGCTAGGCCATGCCACTGTGCTATGCTATCTTCTAGCTTCTTAGATACTAATAAGAACTGTTATATCCTTACACATAAAAACAAAAACAAAAACAAGGGGGCTACTCTTTACTCACTTAATCATGTTTTTAAGCAAAGCTTGAAAGCACCTAAATTTGAAATGACATCACTTACTTTAGAAGAAGCCTACAGAAGTTGTATTTAAACTAGCTAATACTTTGCTTAGAGAAATGCTTTGCTTTAAAGATGGAATTAGAAACTACGTTTGATTCCATGCACAAGGTTACATAATAGACAAGAGTAAAAGTGTTAACAAATGTTAACATGAACTAGAGCAATACCTACATCTCAAGGAAGCAGGAAAACTGTTTTCTTTGCTGGCTCAGCTCACTAAATCAGCATCAGAGGTGAAATTATAACTCAGACTTTTGATTTATATGCTCTATGATCAAGCAACATTGCCTACTAAAACTTTTGGGTTGAGTGGAACAGAGGACATGATTTATTTAAATATGTAAAGCTAAAGTTTCCTTTGACCCAAATACTTTTCTCTTGTGCTTTCTCAGTTGGCAGGAAAAAAAAAAAAAAAAAAAAAAAAATTAAGCCCGGACTATTTCTCCACTGTGTAGCAATCTGAACTTATTTTTCAAATCCTTGCTTGTGTTTCATAAATGCTATAAAATTCAGTTATAGAGAGAAATTGTATTTCAACAGTTTTCACTAGAAGCAAGAACTTTATTTAAATCAGATGACATTTTGAGATCTTTTTTTTCCTGATATAAAACTGTAAGGATATGTTTTTAAAAGAACAGAAAATTCCTGGAAGTTTACCCAAAAAAAAAAGGAACAGTGGTACCCACTGGGGAGTATTATTAGGAAATAGGGAAAATCTTTTTAACCTAGTGCACAAAAACAACAAGACTCTACACTTGCTATTTTCTTTCCCTTTGTCCAAGTTTATTTAGAAAGTTTAATAAAGGTGAAAATTCAGCTGATGGATAAAGAGGTGGGCAAAGAGCCTGAATTTTTTCCAAATGGGAGAACTAAGCCTTGAATACTTGGGATTTGGAATTGTTGTACTGAATGTATATGTCAAGTTTTGGCAGTCATTTTGCTCTCTGAAAATCAGACATTCCCTACTCTGCTTTATTTTCTGATATTTTCACAGATAATACTTGATACGGCCATCTCTCTCATAGGCCCCCCCCAAAGAGATAAGCCATAAAAATAATAAAAACCATCAAATTTTAAAATATTATAAAAATGTGTAACTTAGAAAATAAAAGTCTCATAATTCCATTCCTGGAGGGGTTTGTGGGGTGTGGGAGTGTGTGTTTATAGAAATGTAATCATAATTTATATAAACGTGTATGCATGTATATATCTATACATACTCATATAAAGTACCAGGCTCATGGAAGCCATTTAAGTTAGTTTCTGTCTTACTATTTGTAGGCTTTGCAATAGGCCTGTATAAATTGTTGGCTTTTCTCCTACCACCGTCCAAAATAAGCATAGGTATACCAACTTTTTAGAGATATTCAGAAACAAATTTTAAAAGTGTCTGTATTTTATATTCTTAGGACATGTTTTATCAGCATAAGGAATTATTAACATTAAAAAATACGAAATCTGGAGGTGCCTGGGTGGCTCAGTTGTTAAATGTCCGCCTTCTGCTCCAGTCATGATCCTGGGACCCTGGGATCCAGACCTGCATCTGGCTCCCTGCCTAGCGGGGAAGCCTGTTTTTCCTCTCCCACTTTCCCTGCTTTTGTGCCCTCTCTCACTATCTCTATCTCTGTCACATGAATAAATAAAGTCTTTTTAAAATTTTTAAAAAATAAGAAATCTAAACCAAAATGCTTATAAATGAGACTTTCTAGTATCCAAGCATATGTTCTATAAAATACCAGGTCCTTTGGTGTTAATAATTTAAACTTGCCAGGAATCAATTGTCTAGGATAAAATATATGTTATATGTTATATGTAAAAATATATGCTATATATTTTTAAGGATGGGATGCTGTTATGGACTGGAAAGATGTTCTGTCTGGAGGGGAAAAGCAAAGAATGGGCATGGCTCGCATGTTTTATCATAGGTAAGTATGCCATCATTGTAAATAAAAAAAAATCTTTGAACAAGATTCAATGTCCTCCTCTTTAGTTTAAAATTATCTTCCTGGGGGATGGAGGGATGGACAAAATGAGTGAAAGAGAGTGGGAGATACAGGCTTCCAGTTATGGAATGAATAAATTGCAGAAAAAAGGCACAGCATGAGGAATATAGTTAATGACATTGTAATAGTGTTATCTGGGGACAGACACAGCTACATTTGTGTGAACATAGCCTAATGTGTAAACTTGTCCAATTACTATGTGGAATACCTGAAACTATACAACTGTGTGTGTCAACTATACTCAAATAAAATAGAAAGAAAGGAAAAAAGGAAAAACTAATGCTTAGAATTTACAGGTTCAATATTCTTGTTATTTCATTTCATGTATTGGAAATCTCCCAGTACTTTCTCCTATTTTTTAGGTTGAGTAATGTTGGATGACGGAATTAAATTCACATATATCCTATGTTTGAAAGGATTATTACTAATTTTAAAATGTGATGAATACATAACTACTATTTTACTGGGGTGAACACAGTAGGTAGGCATTCAATACTACTTCTGAATTAAATTATTAAATTCAAACTAAATTAACTTTTCAAGCACTCAGTAGCCTATTAAGTTCCTCCTTAAAAATCAGACACTTACTTAATGCAAAAAGGAACCAGCCAGCACAGGTCTTAATAGACTCAGAAAAAGAGAGATACAGGAAATAATTTCTCCTGATAAAACTTCTCTCTGCAACCAGTTTCATAGCCTTTTGAGGTTCAAGGATACCAAACACAAGAAGCTGGTAAGAAATATTAAAGCTATTCAGAAATATTTTTACTTGTCCTATTCTTCTCTGAAAAAAGATCTCTCTGTCTCTCTCTGTCTCTTTCTGTTAATCTTAGGCCTCTGGCAATGAGAATCAGAGTTGTATGCAAAGCAGGAGGCAGACAAGAAATACATTACTCAGGTTTAACAAACCATGATGGGAAAAAAAGAACTAGAGTTATGTACACGAACCCTAAATGGCACCGCTTATGGCTATAAACTGGGGCAGATGTGACACACTGAAGGAGTTACAATAGAAGCAGAAATACTTTTATATTGAACTTTAATAAAAGATAACGATAAAAGGAGCCATAGATGTGTGTGTGTGTGTGTGTGTGTGTGTGTGTGTGTGTGTGTGAAGGAAGCCTCATTAAATACTTAGCAGCTAGTTACCCCTCACTTAGTGATCAGTTGGCTATCAGTTCTTTAAAAAAACCTTTTATTATAGAAAAAAACATTAAAACTCCATCAAAGAAAAAATTGTAAGTTGAATCCCACGTTCCCACCACACTGATTCACCAAGTGTAGCATTTTACCACATTTAACTTTTCGATTTTTTTTTTAAATTCTGAAGTATTTTAAAGCAAATCCCAAATACCATGGCATTTTTCCTCTAAAAACTGTGGCATCAAGAAAATATAAGAATATTGTTTTACATAATAGCTACCATTATGTAGCTATTCATAGCTAATAAAACTGATAAAAATTGAAGTCATCTAATGCCAGGCTCATATTCAAAGTTTCACTAGTTGTCTCAAAAATATTTTCATAGTTGATTTGTTCAAACATGTTGAATTTTGTTGTTACATCTTTTAATCATTTTCAAACTAAAGTCTCTGCTACTCTGTGCCCCACCACCACCACCACTCAGCTGCCAATCTTGTATGTCATTGACTTGCTAAAGAAATAGGGTTAGAGATAGAGAACAAACTGAGGGTTGATAGAGGGAAATGAATGGGAGATGAGCTAGATGGGTGATGCGAATCATCACTTGTTATGATGAACTGAATGTTGTATGTGAATGATGAATCACTGAATTCTACTCCTGAAACCAATATTGCACTATGTGTTAACAAAGAATTTAAATTTAAATATATATATATGTATATATATATGAGGAAAAAAAAGAAATGGAGTTAGTTGTACCATAAGAAAAGTGCTCATTCTAGATCCTCTGATTACTTCCTCATGGAATCTTTTACCTCTTTCTTTAATCTCCAATTTTTCTTGTAAACTAGAAATTAGAGCTAAAAGCATAATTACATTTTACTTTAGACTTTTTAAAAGAATATAAGATATTTATCTTTGAAAAAGGAACATATGTAAATAATTTTATTAAAACATAAGTATACGTTCATTTCATAAAGGTAGAAAATTTAGATAAGTAAAAAAAACTATCATCTCATTACCTATGTTAAATAATAAAAATTCAGGTAAATTTTAAAGAAAAAATTGGCTTTATTGAACAATTTATGAATAAGACAGCAGCTCATCTAGCAAGTAGAGAGGAGCTCCAAAGGGATACAGAAAGAGAATAGTTTTTAAAAGCAGGACAAGGAAGTCATGAACAAATTCACCTCCTATTGGGAGTCTAAAGGGTCTTACTAGGTTGATTACCTCACCAATGTTGACCAAGAAAATCTAGACTGACCAGTTCAGATTACATTCCTGGGGAAGGTTGAACCGCAATCAAGTTAGATAGTAAGCCCCAGTTTGGTGACATGGACCTACCACAAGTGACTATTTTGGGCATGTAGGTGTCTGGCTAGAGTTTTTTTAATGAGAAAATATATTGTGTTAATAACATGGTGTTTTGGAATTTAAGAAACTAAACAGATGAACATGGGGAAGGGAAGGAAAAATAAAATAAGGTAAAAAACAGAGAGGGAGGCAAACCATAAGAGACTCTCAACTATAGAGAACAAACTGAGGTTTGCTAGAGGGGATGTGGGGGGAGGGGAATGGGTGATGGGCATTTTGGAGGGCATTTGATGGAATGAGCACTGGGTGTTCTGTACAACTGATGTAACACTAAGTTCTACCCCAAAACTAATAATACACTATATGTTAACTAGATTGAATTTACATAAAAAATCTAAAGAAAACGAAAAAAAAAAATACCCATGGTATTTATAATAATGTACATGGTTAGCTCAAAAATATAGCAAGCTAATTTGCATTGACATGGATGGGGCTAGAGAGTATTATGCTAAGCAAAATAAGTCAGTCAGAGAAAGACAAGTATCATATGATTTCATTCATGTGGAATTTAAGAAACAAAACACTGGGTGCTGGCATTAAGGAGGGCACATGGTGTGATGAGCACTGGGTGTTACATGCAGCTGATCGGTAACTGAACTCTACATCTGAAACTATCGATGTACTATACGCTGACTAACTAAATTTAAATAATAACAATAAAAGAAACAAAACAGATGATCAAAGGGAAAAAAAGAGAAAGAGGCAAACCAAGAAACTGACTCTTAACTACAGAAAACGAAGTGATGGTTACCAGAGGAGTTGGGTGGGGGGATGGGTGAAATAGGTGAAGGGGATTAAGAAGAGCATTTATTGTGATGAGCAACGGGAGTTGTGTGTGTTGAATCACTACATTGTATACCTGAAACTAATATCATACTATAGGTTAACTAATTAGAATTTAAATAAAAACTTTTTAAAAAAGAGTATGGCGAGCTAAAAAATTACAAACCAGAATTTGCTACCTCAGAATTTTTAGTGCAATGTATGTTAGAATGCCCCTTTCTTAGATGATGTGGTGAGATTCAAGAGTAAACTTTATTCTTTGACATTTATGACCAGCTGTTACCCACTATCACCATGAATCTGTTTGAGCCTTGTCCGTAAATATTCAGTAATATGATCACCAGCATACTTGGTGAAATATAATATGATGGGATGTAAAATGTGACCATAAATTTCCCACTGTGTCGGTGTGTTAATAAAATAAACCCTGTAACAAAGAGTAAGAGGCATTAATCTCAACCCAAAGAGATTTTTAAGTACTTGTAACTGGAAATAAATAGTCGATACTTGGTATTTAAAATATTTTGGATACAATGTGAGACTAAATGAACATCAAGTTTCAAGCATACCAATAGAAAGAAAATTTAGTCACCTATGGAAAGATCCATGGAGATGAGCAAGTTGTTGAAAAGCAGAATCTGTTGAGGAAAAACAAAATGGAATAGAAATTTTAAACCCAGTGAGAGAAAAGTAAAATAATGAGGAACTGCCTTTCCTCATCCTCAAAGGATTAACAAGAAGATTTGAATTGCAGTATGAAAGACCTAAACCAGCTAAAATGGAGAATTTGGGCAGGGATTATTAAGTGTCATAGTAGTATACTCTTTTTGAGAGGATTTTAATTTTAATGTTTAATGAATGATCAGAAAAGTTCTGTCCTAAGAGGAATAGATTAGGTCTTTCACAAAGATTCCTCTTCTGATGTTACACCAAAAGAAAAAGAAAGGAAAATCAGAAAAACAATATTCTCTAGTGTTTTATTTAGTTATTTCAGCCCAGATTCCAGCTATTGCTTAAGTACAAACACACACACGCGCGCGTGCACGCACTCACACCAGTTCTGCCAAGAAAACAAAACTATGGAATCTATCTTGCATCTGCTAGCCTAAGAATTACCATGACCACTGAGTGTAAGATATATACTTTATTTCTAATTCTAAGATGGCATCTCTTCTCCGTTTAGCTCAAAGCACTCTGAAAAATGACACAGTAAAAAAAAAAATAAATTGCTAAAAAGAGATTTACACAGAAAAGGAAATATTTATCCCAAATTGTTCTCTTTTATTCTTTCTTTCTTCTCCCTTTTTTCTACTTAAAAAAATTATACACAAAACCGTAACCAAATCTGAGACAAAGAAATAGTGCTTAATACTTAAACAGAACAGTAACCAAAAGCCAACAAGTACAACTATTTCTGTTGATGCTAGGGGGACTCTCCAAGTGGTCTTTCAGTTCTTTGCATGGAGAGCAGTTACTGGTGTTAAAGCTACCTTGATTCCTGCGTCTACTCGCCTTGACTATCCTCCCTGGAATAGGTAACAGGATCCTATTAGTAAACAAATCCAGCTTATAAAAACAATTTAAAGTGCTAAATAAGTATGCTGAAGGAGAAATTATTACTGGCTTTAATGTTTACCTTCTCACTGTCATTTATTTCTAAAGATCAGAATATCTTCATGGAGGAAATTGTCCTGGTAAATACTTGATACTGATTTTCAGCTCTGAAATAAATACTGAATGACAGTGCATGAGCTGACCTTTGGTCCCATTAACAAAGCTAATCACGTTGCTGAGTACCAAATATGTACCTAAAGTCCAGATAGGCTTGAAGGAAGACAGGGAAAAGAAAAAAGAAAGATAAGAGCAAGAGGGGTTGAGAGGAAAGGAAGAAAATAAACAGAAGGAAATGGTAGCAAATGTTAGGTGCCTGTGACTGTAGTAGATAGTCATTTCCAAAGTAAAAATCAAGCTAAAAAAAAAAAAACTTACTGAGTATAATCAGAAAAATATTTACTGATTTTTTTTTTTCCCTTAAGAATTTGATTGCAGGGGTGCCTGGGTGGCTCAGTGGGTTAAGCCTCTGCCTTCAGCTCGGGTCGAGATCTCAGGGTCCTGGGATCCAGCCCCGCATCAGGCTCTCTGCTCAGCGGGGAGCCTGCTTCCCTCTCTCTCTGCTTGCCTCTCTGCCTACTTGGGATTTCCTTCTCTGTCAAATAAATAAATAAAATCTTAAAAAAAGAAAAAAAGAATTTGATTGCAAAGCAGGGTCTCAGTGTTACCAGGTTAAATGCCTACTCTGCATTTGTCAGATTAGGCATACCATTTTTGCAGAATCTTGTAGCAGTGTAATTCCATTAATCATGCTCTGGTACTTACATGGTTGGTAAAGTTATCTTCTCAATAAATCTTTGCTAACAGGGCTTTTGGCCTGTTTGATAATTAGCTACTGTAATGTATTTTTCATGCAATTAGTCAGAACCTGTCACCAGGAATGAACTTGCCTTCTGTGAGAAAATGCACTCAGTGACCTGCCTCATCTTTCTTATGTCTCACACCCATGATTCACTCATCTGCATAACAATAAAGCCTATTGTATAGTGAATAGGCATCCAGAAATCTATTTAAAATTTAAAAAGAATGTAATATTTTAATCCAAAGAGGGAAGATGACTACTCTTTTGCTTTATCATTTATCACCTTTAATAATGTCATATACTCTTTTGCTCCTTTAAAGTTAACATTGCAGGGTACCTGGCTGGCTCAGTGGTAGAGGATGTGACTCCTGATCTTGGGGGTTGTGAGTTCAAGCCCCTATGTTGGGTAAGCCCCCATGTTGGGTATAGAGCATACTTAAAAAAACAAATTAATGACGTTAACATTACAACTCATATTGTCCATGTAAAGATTTATAATTCAAATAGGAAAATCATTCATTTATTTGTGTTTATTTTTTTCAAGACCAAAATATGCATTGCTGGATGAATGTACCAGTGCTGTCAGCATTGATGTCGAAGGAAAGATATTTCAGGCTGCAAAAGGTGCTGGGATTTCCTTACTATCTATAACACACAGGCCTTCTCTGTGGTGAGTGTTCTCAATGTTAATTTGCAATAGACGGTTTTTCTTTATATTTCTCAGAGAATAACTGCCTAAACTTTCACTATAGAGCATAGACTATTTTACTTATTTTCTACCTATATTTCTGTTAAATTGCTCACTGGTAGTGTAGATACCCTAAAACCTAACATTGTAAGATTAATGTGCTATTTGAAAATGGTTATCACATTCCAATAATTCTGAAAATAAATTGAAAAATTGAGTGATATTTTTTAACTGAAAATATTCATAATGCATAGCATGTACTGGGAAAAATATATTTCTGTAATTTTATATCATCTTTTTAGCCCTTTTTCCAAAATCCAGGAAAAAAATTCCACAATTTAATATTCTCCCAAATGATTAAGTTGGAGAAAACACAGGGGAAAAACTTTTCTAGAGGAGGAGTTTTGTTTTAAGGAAAAATGAATGAAAATATTTTCTAAATAACAGCTCATTAAACTCAATGGGATTTCCCCTATTTAAAAAAAAAACACTTTTTACCATTCCCCTACTTTTCTACTGATTCATCACAAAATAATAGTTGCTCTTGCAGATTCAGCACCTATTCTGTTCCAGGTTCATTTTATTTAAGTCTCGTAACAACTCTATATTGAGTATAGAGTATAGTCTAATTAGACCCTTACAGATGAAGAAACTGAGAATTAGAAAAATGAAGAAAGTAACTTCCATGATCACACACTCTATACTATAGTATGCTGCTCTACTTATTATAAGGAACTCAAAATGCACTGTATATGTAAGCCATAAAAACACTTGTTCA